>NC_041226.1:12574421-12607453 GCF_002837175.3 Physeter macrocephalus | reverse complement strand
GAAGCTCAGCTCCCAGCCCCCGCCCGCCCCGGCGGGTGAGCAGACAAGCCTCTCGGGCTGGTGAGTGCTGGTCGGCACCGATCCTCTGTGCGGGAATCTCTCCGCTTTGTCCTCCGCACCCCGCGGCTGCGCTCTCCTCCGAGGCTCCGGAGCTTCCCCCTCCGCCACCCACAGTCTCCGCCCCGTCTCCCCCCATTAATGATCTCCTAATTGCTTTCCTTTTGTGTATCTCCAGCTATTGATGGAACATTCTTTCGGTGCTTAAAAAATTTTGTTTAAAATTACGGCAATTCATTTTCCTTCCTTCCTTTGGGAGAAACAGAATATTCCTAAAAGTCTCGTGGGGTATTGAGTACTCCAGTCTTTGAAACTTGAAGTTGGCCTGATGTCTCCTTTTCTCTCCTTCCCCTTAAATTGCTAAGGTTTTCTAGGTCTTCATGCACGCTGCCAGGGATATTCCGTGACCACTGCCAGTGCTATCAGTCTTGATGCTGCATCGGTCTCCATTCTGCAGAGCTCATGTATCATTTCCTCTCTCAAGGACCTACTGCCACTCTGCAGAGTAACATTCTGGGCATTTCCACAACTGCCCTCACATGGCCTCATCTCTACCTGTGGATTTTGTTCACCAGGATGGGCTTTTCTGCTCTAGTGAGGCACATAGGCCGCTTAATGTCGTGTGTTTTGATACCGTGTCCTGTTCCTTTGTTTACTTTCTCTCCCTAAGTGCCCCATTTCTCAGAATCGGTTTCCATCGTTGCCTGCAGTTTCATTTTTTCCATACAGCCTTCCCGAAGTGCGAGCCACATTTTATAGAAGGGATACAGTCCTGAAGACCTAGTAAAAATGCAAAATTCACGAAATTCAAGCCTGATTTTTCTCACAGGAAATGATTCACATTATATAAAGTTGTATGCATAAAGTGACAACCTTATTAATGTTTTATACCACAGTATATCACATAAAGTAAGGTCATTTGTAGTGTTTTACCTTCCACTTGCTCCAGTATGCAGATACTTTATGGATAGCTCATCTTCCCGAACACCCTGCAAATTTTTCAGTGTATCCAACTTGTAGGCCACTTTTATTGATAATTTGATTTAAAAGATCATGGTTTTCGTGTGGCTGAGATGAAAGACTAGTGAGATATTTCTATACAGTTGAAGAACTCTAACCAACTAGTGCAGATAACAGATCACTGCCAAGTTGGAGGGCTTCACTTGCATACACCAAGTCTCAATCCTGTGAGCATTGTTTAGATGCTTTTAACACACTTTGGTCTGTGTGTTAGAAGACATAAGTGGTAGGCTTAATGTCTTGGTCAGTCTGGGCTGCTATAACAAAATACCATAGGCTGGGTGGCTTAAACAACAAACATTTATTTCTTACAGTTCTGGAGGCTGGGAAGTCCAAGATCAAGGTGCTGGCAGATTGGGGTCTGGTGGAAGCCTGCTTCCGGTCTCACAGATGTACACCTTCTCACTATACCCTCACCTGGCAGAGTGGGGAAGCTCTGGGGTCTCTTTCTTTTCTTATAAGGGCACTAATCACCTGGGACTTCCCTGGCGGTCCAGTGGTTAAGACTTCGCCTTCTAATGCAGGGGGTGTGGTTTCGATTCCTGGTCGGGAAGCTAAGATCCCACGTGCCTCATGGCCAAAAAAACCAAAAAACAGAAGCAATATTGTAACAAATTCAGTAAGACTTTAAAAATGGTCCACATCCAAAAAATCTAAAAAAAAGACACTAATCCCATCATGGAGACTTCCCCCCTCATCTAAACCTAATTACCTCCCAAAAGCCCTTCCTCCAAATACCATCCCACTGGGGGTTAGGGATTCAGCGTACGAATTTTGGGAGATACAACATTCAATCCATAGAATTTATCTTACTAATGTACTAGCTAGTGAGAGAACCAGATGATTAGGACTCACTAAAACCATTGGTCACAGCTCACACAATCATATTAGTGTTTGTGGCATTGCAAATTCTCCATTTTTGTTCCCAATATCAGTGATGTAATTATTGGCTAGGGCAATAGCTTGACATTATTAATTCATGAGAAAATGACTTGGATTTTTGTTAACCAGGATGAGCCAACCATGTATTAGGACTTGTTAAGGCAAACATAGAGCAGGGACATGTGCAACAAGATGTGTGGTCCTTGTGGCAGGGGTATGGGGGGTGGGAGAGGTGGGGGAAGGGCAGGGGTGTAAGAAGGGTCTTACTGCATTCCCCCATGGGACCAGTCTGTGTTTGACCCCATCTGGCCCTCTTTCCACTTTCTTCCATTGTACCTTGCTTGTGCCTTGAGCATAGTAATCTTTTTATTATTATTTTTCTATTTATGTGTCTTTTCTGCTAATAGACTTCTAGCTGCCAGAGGACAAGGGCTGTCTGCTCATCTCCACTCTCTCCAGTACTAGCACAGTAGTTTATATTTAACATCCTATCAGTAAACAGTTACTGAATTGTCTCAGTGACCCATTTCTAGGGGGATGTTGGCAAACCAGCATGCATCCAGAGGAGGACAAGTAGATTGCTGAGAATTCTTGAATCCATTTTACATAAGGAGTAATTGATGGAACTGGGATTGTTTAGGCTGGAAAATAGTTATGTCTGCATTATGTGATCCAGTTTGAGGAACACAGCATAAGAGATTATCTAAAAGATAAAGCATAGTGGTTAAGAGTTAAAAGCAGTGCGACCTCTGGAAGGTCAAGGTGTATCTATTCGTAAAGTAGAACAGGGTGCGTCCCTCATTGGCTAGTTGAGAAGCAGTTAGCACTTGGAGAGGTGCTGCTACTAAGTGTTGAGTAAGCGGCACCACTTTCTCTGCTCCTCTGGCTACTTTTCCTCCTTCCTCTCTCTCCACCCCCCTTGCCTCCTGCCCTCCATAGGAGGATTATTATATCTGTCTTATAGCCAAGGAAGATAAGTTTAGAGGGTTAAGTGATTTGTTTGAGATTTCTTAGCAAGACGTGAAAGAAGGAGCTATAATCTGGGTGTCAGTCCATTATTCTTTCTTGGACAGGATAACCATCTTCAGACATTTGAGAGGGTGACATGTAGAAGGGGGAGGTGACTTAGAGTGTTGCCTCATGGTGCAAAACTAGGGCCGATGGGTAGACATAGAGGCAGCAGGTGCGATCTGAACTTGTAACGCTGGAGCTGCTGCTGGAATCAGGCATTTCCCATACGTGTTCCTCCAGAAGCTGGGTCAGGAGAATAGCAGCCAACGGGGTTGGAACGAAGGGATTTCCCCACTGGGAGAGACAGTTGTACGAGATGTCTCTAAGTCCCTTCCAAATTTAAAATTATGCTATTCTCGTGTCTCTCTCCTTCCTTGGCATTTGGAATGGCACTGTGCAGATCACAAGGAGTCAGCAAATCACTGAATTAATATAATTTCACTACTGGAATTACAAGAACAGGAGTCTTTATATCCGGCCAGGGAGAACCAGGCTTGAAAAGTCGTTCTTCCGCTGGAATACATAGAAGAGGCGTTATGTCAGGATGACATAATCAAAATGGTGCCCGAGTGTAGAGATGGAAGGAGAACTCGGAAGCAATCAGAGCTTCTTCAGGATTCAGCAAATGACGGTTTGCGTTAACTTGCAGACTGTGTTTGAGAATTGGGCAGTCAGCAGTTTTCAGGAACTGGTTTCATTCAGTAGTGCAGACTAGGGAGGTAAAGATGATATTTGTAGTTAAGATATGTGACAGTTGTGCATATGCCCATGATTGCTAGTGCAAGTTCTGCCTATTCCACGGAGACAAGAAAAATACGACGTCTTTTACATTCTTAACTTTCTGAATTGGTATACTTACCTCATTCAGCACTTCTTTGTTTAAATTTTGAACCATAATTTTCTCTTTGTTAAAGATTTTGTTTTCCTATGCAACAATATTTATTCTATTTGCTCTTAAGAAAAAGAAAGTAGTCTTATGGATTAAAAAAAAAGTGTGATGAGGATAAGAAATACAAGACATGTTGAAGGGAGGGGTCAATAAGACAGCCCTCGCATTTAGTTAGTGCCTGAGTTGTGCTTCGACTATTATTCATGCAGTCTCATTTAATTCCTATTAATTTCATCCACATTTTATGTAAAAGGACTTGAAGTTCACAGGTTAAATAACTCAACCAAGGCTCTGCAGTAAGGAAATGATTTATCTGAAAAGGCAGATGATAGAAATTTTTTTGTAGAAATGGTTCATTCACTCTCCTCTATAAAATTGTTTGGGAGCTCTAAATTATAAGGCAGTTGGTGGCGTATGACATATGCTCAATTTCCCAATAAAGTCAATCAGATGTAGCTTATAAGTAACCCCTATGTTTTATTGGTTCTATCCTCATTCGTATTTTCCACTCAATTTGGGCTCCCATCCGTTACCCCTTACATGAGAAAAATGTGATATTCAGGAAGCCATAGTAATAGTATCTAAGAGCTAATGGAAATGAACCTGGCAAATACATCTACTTGTTTTATACAGGAATAAAGTCAGTAGAATTCTCCTTGTGAATTGGAAGGAATTTACACTTTGCAGGTGATTCTAAAAATATTCTTCACCTTCAAGAACCATCTGTTTTTTAAAAATGTAAGTTTTTGTTGCTATTCCTTATCTGAACCTGAAAAAATGCACTTGCCACCCTTTTGCAGAAAGATGCAAAGGACGGGGTAATGCGGTATACTTTAAAAATTAGATTTTTTCCTTGAACAGTTAAAATAAAATATTTGCACCACTTCGCTGTCAGGAATTCAGTAGCAATGATAAGAATAGAGTCACCTTCTGTGTCTAACGTTGCCTTTACAGTTGCTTTGCTTCATAGTTTTATAAATTGGGCTTTCTGGTTTCCTTGGCAACCCAATTGTCGACATTGGTTGCTAAGGAGCAGCCTCAGCTACACAAAGCAGGAGCTGAGTCTGCTACCGGGTGACTTCATTCCTGGCAGTAACAGGCGGTGGGGATTTTAGTACTTGTTCAACTGATGCCTCCATCTTGATTTTAAGCCTGAAGGATTCTGATGGTTTTTTCTGACTCGTATTATCCTGACAGTTAGGCTGAGGTATAGGAGCTGATGGGAACTGACAATTGTGTAGCATTTCAGAGCATCTGTTTCATCAGTCACCTGATGTCAGTGACTTATTCAACAAAAGAGAATCTATTGCTATAGTTACAAGATACCACATAAGCTGTCCTATCTTTTTTTCTTAAGCGTAGCAGGGGACACTCAAGAAAGGAAGCCAGCTATTCATCTTTGCAAATCAGTGTGTGAGCAGGACACTGATGTTGGATTCCAGTTAGAGAAAGTAGAGATTTTCATGAGCTTGTACCACAACCAAATGGTCAGTCCAATTAAAAAATAACCCCCAAATTGTAACCAACCATTTCTGTATTGACAGGTAACAGATATTGCAGTTCATATAGAAATACATTCCTAATTTGGTTTGTGCATATCTTTGAATGTGACTTTATAAGCTGTGATAAGCATAGTAATTCGGGTGCAGATCTGTTTGTCGTGTTCCATGTGCTTGTTTTGGGGGCATATTGCACGAGGACGTCAGTGATACGTGAGTCTTTGAGGTAAGAGGTAGAAGGTCCTTGTTTTCAAAATGGGTGCTAAGGACATGTGTAAGCGCCACTTCCATAGCTCAGGTGTGGGCTCGACAGTCATCCTGTGCAGCTTTCGAGCCTGGAGGGCTGCTTTGGGTTATGGAGGGTGTTGATGGAATGATGGAGGACCATTCCTCCTCCTTGCTTGGTTCTGGATGGTGGCGTTCTACAAGTTCATCATCTTGTATTAATTATCCTTTGGAGATCATCAGATACAGTTTATTTTTGGAAGCCCACATAACTAAGTAGGCTGGTGTTCCTCCTTGGGCAGGTTATTTACCCTCTCTGAGGCTCATGTTCATTATCTGTAAAGTGGGCAAGTAATAATACCTCATATGGTTGTGGTAGGACTAAGTGAGATAACGTATGTGAAATATTTAGTTAGGTATCTAGGCCCTAAGAGGCCCTTACAAATAGAATCTGTTTTCTAGACAAAGCAAATCTGTAAAGATAGACATAGATTAGTGGTTGCCTGGGGCTCGAGGTGGGGCTGGAGAATAACTGGCGTGAGGAATCTTTCTGGGTGATGAATGTGTTCTAAAACTGCATTGGACTGATGGTTGCACACTCTGTATATATTTACTAAAAATCATTGTATGCTTAAAATGGGTGAACTTTGTCATGTAAATTATACCTCAATAAAGCTGTTTTTAAAAGTAGTAGCTATAAGTAGCAGCAGGTCTGTGTTTTCCCTTTCCTTTTCTCATCAAATTATTTGTTGCTTAATTTGAAATTGTTTTATTGTAATTTAAGTGGAGATGGTATGTATATTAATTTCTGAATGAATTTTAATACGCACCTATAACAGTGAATTTGAGTATGTTTGTATTTCTCGAAATATGTTAATCCTGTAGCGGGAACAATTGAAGTATTTCAAGTTGAGCTAATGTTTATTAACCTTTAAAATAAGTCACCTTGATAGGGCAAAATATGTCATGGTGTGAATGGATAAGTAGGTGTGTCTGTGTAAATGATATTCTCTCATAGTGGAATTTCTTCACGGAGCCATAATTGAAAATTAAACCTTGCCTCTCATAGGTTATCTTTGATGTACTAGTAATATCTTAGAGCATTTTGTTCAAACCAGGATATCCCGGAATCCATGTAATGACGAGCATGAATTATAATGAGATCCTATTGTGTGTGTATATATTATGATACAACCAAATATAATTACTCTTTGTGATTATCTCATATAACTTCCAGTTCTATAGCAACCTTGAACGTTCATGACTGTGAGGGTAGCAACATCATTTGTGGTTTTACACCTGACTCAGACCAAACCCTTTTAAAGAAGTTAGAGCTGGTACTTGGAGCAGATATCACTGTGATTCTGCTTTTGAGACTCATGTTCATCTGACTGGGCTGTATCTGTTTATTCAACTCAGCCATTTTATTGAGCACCTAATATGTGTTAGTGACTTTTCTGGATGTTGGGGGTAGATGTGTGAAGAATATAGGAGTTCAGTTTTAGGCATGCTAAGTGTGAGGTCTCTGTTAGTCATACAGGTGGAAATGCTGACAAGGCAGTTGATTCAAGTCTGGAATTCAGATGAGAAATCTGGGCTGAAGATATAAATTAGGAGGACATTTGCATAGATAGATAGTATATAAAGCCATGAAACTGGATGAACTCAGCAAGGAAATGAGTGTCAGTAGAGAAGAGAAGAGTTCCCTGGACCGACCTCAATTTTGGGGTGCTCCAAAAAGAACAGATCAAGGAAAAGAAAAGTTAGTGTGTAGAGGACTGAGAAAGAATGACTGGCTAGGTGGGGGAAAGTCAGCACCGTCGGGCACCCTGGAAGCCAGGAGAAGGCAGAGCCGGGAGAACAGAGGGGGCCTGTGCTAATGGCTAAGGTAAGACATGCCCTGAGAACTGACGGAATGGAATAACCTAGAGGCCATAGGCAATCTTGACAGGAGCAGCATGGTGGAAAAGTGGCGCCAAAGCCTGATGTAGGTGAGGGCTTTAGGAGAATATGAGAGGGGAGAAATTGGAACAAACATAGACAGCTCTTTTCGGGAAGAAAAGGGGAGGAAGCTGGTGAAGGAAGTAGGATAATAAGGATAGCTTTAATCAGATATTTGAATCTATTAAATATTGAGCATTTGGTCTATATGGAGAGATTTAGATTTTAGTTTCTTTGTTGTGTCTGATAGCCCATAATCGTTAGTATTTTTTGTTTTGATTTGCAGGTTGTCAGTTTCTGTAATAAAATTAAGTTGTGTTGTATATGGATTAATTAACATAAATATTTCCCCTGCAACCCCAAAGCAGTATAGTCTAGTGGCTAAGACCATGCACTTTATGTCATTCAGATGAGAATCCCGGTCTCAGTTCCGTTCCTTCTTAGCTGTGTGAGCTGGGAAAATTTTTTAGTTTTCCTGAGCCTTGGTTTCCTCATCTAGAAAATAGGGGTGGTAGCAATTCTCACTTGATAAGTTGTTGTGGGTCTTAAATGAAATAATACAGTTTAAACTCTGAGGCGAGCGCTAAGACCTGTGCAAACTCCCAGTAAAGTTTAGCTGTTATTGTAGCTATTAATTTGTATTTCGACACGAAGTAACATAGTGCAGTAGAAAGAATATGGGATTGGGAATTGGCCATACTTGGGTTTCTACTCCATTTCATCATTCACTATCTATACATCTTACTTAACACTGCTGGATTTGTTTCCTTATATCTCAAATGAAGATAGTAGTAATTCTTAACACAAAGAGGATTAAATGATGTATTTATAAAATCACATTGTATCTTATAAAGTGCCATACAAATATTCATTTCATTTGTTTAAAGTGAGATTTTCTTTTAAATATATTTGATCTCTTCCATTAGATTTATGTACTAAGAAACAAGAAATCTTAGTACACCTTTGCAGTTTTAACTGTTCAATTTCATGGGAAGTTTGGGTTCCAGGGAGAATGAAGCTATCCAATGGCAATGTGAGAAGATCTGTTAACATTATTATTTTTGGTAAAAATTTTTTGAAGTGTTAAAGATGCTACAAAATAGAAGAACAGAAATGTGACCCTATCATATATATATGCAATTATTAAAAAATTTTTCCCATATGGACCTGCTCAAGTGAACTAGCTTACTCGGTGCCAAGCAGGTGTCTTTTTATCTTTCTGCCAGAACACCACATCCCTCAGGTCTCTTTATAAAAATGGAGAGAAGTGATACATAATAGCTGGTAAAAAAACAAAGATGAAGGGGAATGAGGTCAGCTAATCATCTAAGAAACCCTCCAAGTAAGAATAACCTAATGGAAAAAAAAATGAGGTTAGGCCCTGTTTGATAAAAATCTAACCTGACCTTGTATAAATTCCCTGACCCGTAACTGAAGTGACTCGAATCCCTTTTGAGTCCACTTGGTCATCCTTTAAGGATGTGGAACAGCTAATATTAGTGCTGTTACTGCTAGTTTATATTTATGTAGTACTCAGATCTTTTCGAACACTCTTTCTTGGGCTTTGTTGCCTGTAATTCTCAGAACAATCCCATGAGATCAGTTTTGGAGCTAGGGTCATGTCCATTTTAAGAAGAAATGAGGGCTTCCCTGGTGGCACAGTCATTAAGAATCCGCCTGCCAATGCAGGGGACACGGGTTCGAGCCCTGGTCGGGGAAGATCCCACACGCCGCGGAGCAACTAAGCCCGTGCGCCACGGTCACCGAGCCTGCGCTCTAGAGCCCGCGAGCCACAACTACCGAAGCCCGCATGCCCAGAGCCTGTGCTCCACATGAGAAGCCACTGCAATGAGAAGCCTGCGCACGGCAACGAAGAGTAGCCCCAGCTCGCTGCAACTAGAGAAAGCCCGCACGCAGCAACAAAGACCCAACACAGCCAAAAATAAAAATAAATTTAAAAAAAATTTTTTTTTAAATTAAAAAATAAAAAGAAGAAACAAACTGGTTTCTATGGTTATATTTTTACCTTTGGATCAAAGCTGGGACTGACCCTAAGTCGTTGGACGAAAGGTGATTTTTTTTTTTTCACCTTTCAGGCACTATGCAACAAGTGTGAATTGTAAAGTTCTGAGCTTCTTTGGATACCTGAGGATTTTTTTTTTTTAATAACACAAGCATCTTGAATCAAACGTACATCTGAACGCATTCTTTTCACCAGACGCACGGTTGGTCGTCAAGAACTTCTCTGTTGACTAGCCGACCGCAGTGTTCTGTTGCAGCTCGTGGTCATTGTAATTCATTGCTGCTGCTGGATAGAATGCTCAGCAGTTTTTTTTAAAGGAATAAGACCAAATTCTGACATTTAAAATTTTTAGATGGTGTGCATGGCAGGTCACTATGGAACACACATAACACTGCTCTGAGAGTGATGGAGATGTCCAAGAGACAGGGGATAATCCCACAGCAACATAAAAATAAGCATTGCGGTTGTGACAGCCCGAGTGAATGAAAGATCATGGTGGGTAAAGGAGGCTGATTTAGGGACAGAGGCTGGACCCATCTCTGGGAGGGGGAGTCGAGGTTGATGGGTGGAGAGGAGGGGGAAGGGCATTTCAGGGGAAGGGGACAAGGAGGGCAGTGGGGCCAGTGGAACTGGCAAGGGGAAGTGATGCCAACCTGGTGGATGTTATGCAGCAGTCGTTCCCTGTCAGTTAGTGACCGAATGTTACTTTCGAGCAAGCTTTGTTGCTTTCATGTGGCCTAATTCTTAGAGCCTTGGGGTAAAAACCATGATATATTTTAACAAATTAAGTCATGTTCTCATTGAAGGAAGAGTGATAACTAGTAGTATTTTTTTTTTTTAATTTATTTATTTTTGGCTGCGTTGGGTCTTCGTTGCTGTGCGCAGGCTTTCTCTAGTTGCAGCGAGCGGGGGCTACTCTTCGTTGTGGTGCGCGGGCTTCTCATTGCGGTGGCTTCTCGTGGAGCGTGGGCTTCAGTAGTTGTGGCTCTCAGGCTCTAGAGCACAGGCTCAGTAGTTGCGGCACACGGGCTTCGTTGTTCCCGCGGCATGTGGGATCTTCCCAGGCCGGGGCTCCCACCTGTGTCCCCTGCATCGGCAGGCAGATTCTTAACCACTGCCCCACCAGGGAAGTCCCAAGAGCTGACATCTTAACAATATAAATCTTTTAATTCATAATTATATATAATGCATGATTTAGTTTTTCTTTAGTTTATCACTGCAGTATTTTGAGTGAGCACTGTACAGATATTATGTCTTTTATATATTTTTGTTCCTGAGTATTCTAAGGCGTTTTAACTGCGCCACCAGGGAAGTCCAGTAGTATTCTTGATGTCTTCATTTCTTATCCTTATTTCTGTTGCACATTGGCAAAGCTAGTTAGCTTAATTTGAACTTAATCTAATATTTGGATTCAGGAAGAGGAATCAAGATCCTCTCAAAAGAATCAAGATCTCTTGAAGCTTTTTCCTCCATTTAAAATTTAGTCCAAAGTAATATTTCCCAAGCATTATTTTCTGGACTCCACTTTTTCAACAAAACCTTGTGTGTGGTTTCTTTCTCCTCAGCTCAATTCCTACCGTATCCTCAGTTTCCTCTTCTGGCAAATGGAAATTAATACTAAGTATCTCATGTGGTTTTACTATGAAGATTTAATTACTGTGATGTAATGTGAACACTGTGTACACTGAAAGATGCTTTAGACTACCCCAACGTGATATTATATTCTTAAATATAAGACTCTATAACTTATACTTGACTAAAGGCAGAGCTTTTTTTTTAGGCATAGATTTTATATGATTACTATATTTGGAAATTGTAACATGCATTTTATTATTAAGTTTTCTTTTTATCTTGGCTTATCTTCACATTATCCTGGAGTTTTCAGTTCATCCAGATTAGTTTAGTGTGTTTTGAAAAACCAGGTACTTTATAGCATTCATCACTCATGCTCTTGGAAAGAATATTTGAAGTGCCCTATTTTGAAACTAGTGAAATGAATTATGGATTTTTTTCCCTGCGTCTTTTAAAACGCATTTTAGAAGGTGGTTATGTTATTTAATTTGAATTACTGTGTCTTAGGACCTGTCACAAGAAGTTTCTTTTAAAGCTTTCTTTGTTGATCAGGTAACCTAATTATTAAATATTGGAGGTTTCTTTGTAAAAGAATTATGAAAATTTGTATGAGAGACTGTGCTCTACCAAGATGCAGACAAATAAAAAGAGAAATAATAAGAGTAAAATAAATAATAAAAGTAAAATTTTAAAAATCTGAGGATTTAATTTTTGGCCTGTGAAAAGTGTATTATATGGGTTTTACATAGAAGTCATTCAAAGCTGACTTTAAGATTTATTTAGAGAGGCTTATATTCACTGAATATCAAGCAGTTCTTTTTATTGTGGTTTTGTTTAAAGAGTTTAGGATTGATTTGCATGGCCTCTTATTTATAACCTGAGACCAAGACAGTGTAGCCAGCCAAAATGATGTACAGTGTCAAAAGCATTTTAACTAAACACAGAGAAATTAATCTTTGTTGCCCAGCATGAGACTAGCCAGGTCATCTACTGCCACAATAATAGGAACAGCATGCTTTTACAGGCTTATTAGCACATTTGGCTTTGTTTTTTTGTAACCATAAATTTTCAAGAATCACAATATAAAATGCTGGAATTCAAAGTGGGTAGTGTGAACTTTAAAACTGTTAATCAGTTTGGTCATATTTCCTAATTATGTTCTGAGTACTTAATTTTTTTCTTCCTATACTTTAAAAATATGAATACTTATATATATAAGCAGTTCTTTTTGGATCCTTAATGTCTAGACTGGAAAACTTTTTGTTTTCTACCTAAAGCAGATGTCCAGCACCCCGGCAAAACATCTGGCTAAAGAACACAACTGATTTGTTTTCTTCGGTGGGAAGGAGTGCTTTCCATTAATATAGTGGTTTTGGAGGCGGTGGCAGGGAACACTCCATGTCCTGTCATCTCCGGGGGCAAATGGCATTAGAGAAACAGATAGGAAGCCTCGTGGAAGGACAAGGTCTTGGCATTTTAGTTGCCCCGTGACTATCCTGAAGGATGTGGTGCGGTACCAGGACCCACATTCCTCAAAGCTGTTTAGTGTGTTAATTTCTGAAATATGATGCCAAAAAAAAAAAGAAAGATAAAAGGAAGAGAGGAGGGAGAGAGAAAGGGAGGAAAAAAAGAAGGAAGGGAGGAACAAAAGAAAGAGAGGATGGAAGGAAGGAAAATTTTGAAAAAGAATGAAAGAAGGAGGATGGAAGGAAAGGAAGGAAGGAAGGAACTAAGGAAGGAAGATAGAAAATAGTAACAGATTTCTTTATTATTGGCACAGATTCTTTCTAGATCCTTGAGTTTATGATGGAAGAGGATGTAGCTGCCTGATTTATTTGGGCCATGCTCAGTTCATTACAGCACCTCTAAGCAAAATGAAAACTTCCCAGAGGAATGTACTAGTTGTTACTTCAAAGGCTAGCATGGTATCTTGTTTCTTATTTGGACAAGATCTGTTTGGGAAAGTAGTGTCAGTTAGACTTATTTTACAGCCCAGGAAAATAGTGCTGTTCCCAGTGATTAACAAGGCAGCTACTGCCGTGGATCCTCCAATTCCAGATCCTGTCTGGTCTGGAAGGCCCTCCTGGGAAGAACTGTGCCCTGGTGGGAAAGCCCTGGGTTGACCTCAGGTGCCTCCCATTACCCCCCCCACATTTTTGTGGAAAAGAACTTGACCTTTCCAAACTTCAGGTGCTTGGTCTGACAGGAATGTCTTGTGTTCAACACGTTTCATGAAGTTATTTGCGGTGCAGATGACGCCATGTATATTATAACCCTTGGCAAATTGTAAAATGCTGTTCAAATTAGAGGTGATGAATCTGTTGTTATTCTGATATCTGGGACTTAACCTTTTATGTTGTGGTTTTTTTTCCCTGTGCAAATGCAGCATTTGCTGCAAAGAGGAAAATTAAAAAATCACCCATAATTGCACATCTCAGATCTTTACTACTGCTTCTAGCATTTTCATACATTTCATATATAAATGATTAAGAATGCACATGGATATTCTTCTATATATTCAATCTGGCATCCTCTCTTCCTTTTCCATAATATAATGGTATATGTATTTTTCCATTTTACAATGTAATTTCAGTGGTTATTGTTGGCAGTTTAGATTTTGCAGAATTTTTAAAGGATGTATCAAATTACTCAGCTGAGTCTTTGCTCTGCCTAGTTGTCTTAGATCTTATAGATGGGGTCTTAGAAGCTGAGGGGCCTTGAGTTTCCACATCAGTCACGGAAAAGTTGTCTTTCCAAACCATTCTTGCCTTCCTGTTTTTCATCCTTATATAGAGGAAGAACAACCCAAATTCCAGATTGTAGGAATACTAGCTAACATTTATTGAGAGCTTATTCTGTGCTCAGTACGTGTTCAACATCTAATATCTGTAATGGTCAGACTGTAATTGTAACCTAAGATAAGTGCTGTTATTATTCCCATTATATAAGTGAGTAAACAGGCACGCAGAGGTTAAGTAACTTAGTTAAGATCACATAGTGAGGGGGGAAGCTGAGGTTTACACTTGGCTAATTTCTCAGGAAGTCCTAGGCATTACATGACACAGGTAGCTGAGAAGCCATTCATTAGCCTGTCATGATCTGTATATTTTGTTCAACTTTTATCAATACATATTTACACTCTGTCTAAAGTCAAGAATTCCAGAGAATGACTTTTTTAGAGAAGTGTTTGGAGAACGTTTCCAGCGTTATTTAGGGATCTCATGTATCGTTAGCGCACTAATGCCTTTCCTTATGTAATCATGTGTGGGAGAAGAGAATGAACTCAGAGTAATGGCATTGCAATCCTGTTTCTACTTGAGAATAAAAGTCTGATGAAAGGAGACTGATACCATTATTATGGGATAAATATGAAGATGTTATATGGAATTGTCACATTTCATTTCTATCATTTTTTTCTGATATAACAGACCCTGATATTCCCTGTAAAGAGTAAAGATGAAGTTACTCCTTTCCTTCTTTGTCTCCTACATTCTTATAAACTTAAGTTCAATGGAGCTTCGTCTTATCTACAGCTAAGTGGCATCAGGGTTGAAGAAGAGCGCATATATGATTAACCATTTGCTATACATATTTCCTCCTAGCCACTTGCTCTGCTGCAATATACTCCATGATACTTAGAGCTTTTTGGGTTTTCAGATTAGTGGGTGCATCTTTCTACCTTATTTGTTAAACCCAGTGACTGCCCCTCGTCTGAGTCTTGTTCATGTGGCAGGAACGTGATGCATGAATGGTATTCATCAAATTTGGCGGGACTCTTCCCAGTGTCCTCTTACTTACTTTTTTTTGTGAGAGCTGTTTGGAATACATTTATGACTTTTCGTTTTACTTGATTATTACAGATGAATTATAGCTGTCAGTGTGCCCAAACCTACCCTGCAAGTCATGCTTTAAAAATGTAATCATTTGTTTAATGGATTTATGAAACTCTTTGTGGGAATTGCTTGTCTTAACATCAACTCATCATTTCACTTATTCATGCAGTAACTATTTACTGCCTGTATTTTATGTGCCAGGCTGAGTGCTGGGAGCTGGGTATATGTTAATGAGCAAGTCTGTGATTTGAAAGCTTTTTTAAAAGGTTGAATTCCTAAGTCGATACTCTGGAAAATCCACTCTATTTTATCGTTTAATAAGAGAACAGTTCCATTTGGCTCTTTCCACAGTTCAATGAGAGAACAGTTCTACGAGGTTCTGTTCATCTTTTCTCAGAAGGGGTACCCATGACCTTTCCTCTTAAGGGGAAAAGCAACAGATTCCCTTACATTGACACGGTTTCCCTAATCTCCGTCTAGCGGGTGGTGGGCACTGGGGCTGGCGTAATAACTTCCGAAATACCGGGCATGCCTGTACTCTTCTTAGGCCTCCTTGCCCCTTTCCCAAGTCACTGATGCCACAGTTTCTCCAAAAATAAGAATCTGAGAGCATTGAAGTTTCTGGGAAGCAAAGTAACTGTGCATGTTTTTTCTTCATATTTTTTTAAAATGGTCAGAGTCTAACTGAAGCCATGATCTAATGACCTCACTTTGTAATGAGGCAGAGAAATCATTTGAAGGACAGCAGATACTGAATCCCCTCTGGTTTCTCCTTCCTCTTCTATCCTTTGGAATGTCCCTGGGACATCTGGGGGCATTGGGTCTCTAGCTTGAGAAGGTGACCTCTAGAACCTTCCAGTGTATCTAAGAGTCAAATCCAAAGGCACTTCACAGTATCCTAGTGACACTTGGAGGACCTTTCTGTTAAAAGTTAATAATTTTTATCATAGCTTAGATGATGGAAATCACGATCAATATCAAAATCGTTTTGTTTCCATGTGCACGGGGTAATGTATTAGCTCCAGGCAAGTCAGATTAAACAGACGTGGGCCCTGTTCTCATGAGGCCTCGGGTAGCATTGTTCCAGACAGGCAACTGAAGGACATCAGATGCAGACATCAGCCAACAAGTGCATTGAAGGCCTTGCATTATTTGTGGTCATTGGAGGAAATATCCTCATTAAGTTTGCAAATGACAGCTGGGTCAAGGTCACTGACCTTTTGATATTAGATGTCAGTGTGACCTGAACATATGAAATTGGAATATCAAATCTGAATGACAGTTTATATCCTCAACTTTTATTTAAGATAGATCAAGACTAGTCTCAAAGAAGTTTACGTGTTGGCTCCTACCTGTGGTCAGTGCTCTCCTCTGTTCTTTTTTTTAAAATTAATTAATTAATTAATTAATTTACTTTCGGCTGCGTTGAGTCTTCGTTGCTGTGTGCAGGCCTCCTCTAGTTGCGGCGAGCGGGGGCTACTCTTAAGTTGCGGTGTGCGGGCTTCTCATTGCGGTAGCCTCTCTTGTTGCGGAGCACGGGCTCTAGGCACGCGGGCTTCAGTAGTTGTGGCTCGTGGGCTGTAGAGCGCAGACTCAGTAGTTGTGGCGCACGGGCTTAGTTGCTCCGCGGCATGTGGGGTCTTCCCGGACCAGGGCTCGAACCCGTGTCCCCTGCCTTGGCAGGCGGATTCTTAACCACTGTGCCACCAGGGAAGCCCTCTGTTATTTTTCAAAAAAATCTCTATCACCAGAGTTTGCGTTCACCATTCATCACTATCAACATCAGCATCCTCATAACTATTCTTTGGGTATATTTATGTGTCAGGCAGGCACTTTATATAATTATCTCTAATTCTTGCGGAATTTGTTTGTTTGTTTGTTTGTTTGTTTTTTTTTTTTTTTTTTGGTGGTATGCGGGCCTCCCTCTGCTGTGGCCGCATGTGGGGTCTTCCCGGACCAGGGCTCGAACCCGTGTCCCCTGCCTTGGCAGGCGGATTCTTAACCACTGTGCCACCAGGGAAGCCCTCTGTTATTTTTCAAAAAAATCTCTATCACCAGAGTTTGCGTTCACCATTCATCACTATCAACATCAGCATCCTCATAACTACTCTTTGGGTATATTTATGTGTCAGGCAGGCACTTTATATAATTATCTCTAATTCTTGCGGAAGCTCTGCTGTCAGGTCTTATTATTTCCATTTTAAGAATCAACCAATAGTTTTTTTGTTTGTTTGTTTGTTTGTTTGTTTTTTTTTTTTTTTTTTGGTGGTATGCGGGCCTCCCTCTGCTGTGGCCTCTCCCGTCGCGGAGCTCCCAGACCGGGGCGTGAACCCGGTTCCCCTGCATCGGCAGGCGGACGCGCAACCACTGCGCCACCAGGGAAGCCCCAACCAATAGTTCTAACTTGCATATTAAGTAAAGCTGAGACTCAAAATGTGTGGACTCAGCACCCGTGCCCCTGTCACTCTAGCACAGACAGGGCTCCCTCATGCCTCCCTCTGTTTCTCTCCACTTGGTTGGTTGTGAACCCTGGCCACTCGTCTGGGAGGTAGCGGTGACTCATTTATTTATTCATTTAGCGGCGATTACCTGGGCCTTGTTCTCAGCACTGGCAAGAGGACCCTAGCCAAGGCAGAAAGTCCCTGACGCCATTATGGTTATGCACATCCTGGTGGATTCCAGGCAGCATGTGGGAAGCCTTGGGAAGGCTCGGGGAAGGGGATGTGATTTAGGGTTGTCTCAGTCTTTCTAAACAAATCATTGATGAGCGAAATCCGAAAACAATCCTGTAATCCCTGGGCTTCTCAGAATTAAGTACAGTGTTTCTTAAACACCAAAGTCACTATATAAATAATGAGGGGTGAAAGAACCGGGGTGTTCCCAGGCAAGAATGACATTTTATAATGATAGGGAGCTCAGCTGAAGTGTGAATCACAACCAGAACGCCAACAGAATTGTACCTGACAGAAGTGTTCCAAATTTACACAGTTCTCGGCTGCTTCATAGATGAAGCGTCTGAAAAATAGGACTTTGGGGCTTCCAAGGTGCTGACTTAAATGGTATTTTATGAAAGGTGACACATTTGTGGAGGATATTGAAATTTACTACGGTATGATTCAGTGCCAGAAAAATGTCTGGCTGTCGCTTAGTTTTTAGTGGATGCAAGTAACTCTATTAAGTGTTTGGTTGTTTGGAATATTGATGTGTTAGGATCTCCGTCAAGCACTGAATTGAGCCAGCATACGTTCACACATCGTCACTTCACTTCTATCTGGGTTGTCGTATTTTAGCAAGAAACCATTTCTGCCAGTTTTTCTAGATATAATATTATTCTTATTAAGCATCCTGTGGACTGGTATACCCTACTAGAAATATTTGTGAGTCACTCTATGTGGAAGGAGAGACAGTAGTTAAAATTGAAAAAAAAAAATCGAAGTGGAGATTTGTGGAGAAATGAATGTTTTGGTTATAGTTTTAGTGGTCTGTTAGTTACCAGAAGTGAAGATGTATGTGGTATGAACAACCACCTATCTACTCTCCTAATGTCACAGAAGGGAGTAAGCATTTGTCTTTAGATGTCTCTTGACTTATGATAACAAAAGACATGTATAACAGGGTACTTGTTTTTTAATGTGCAAGGACTTATTTAAGATTGGATCTTGCAACTGGCCATAGATGAGAGGAAGTTTTGGTTCTCAGTTTAAGAAAGTCAGGGCGCGGGATTAGTTAGTTCTCCGCTGCTCTGAATTTGCTGTTGCTGTGTGCTGGTGACCTCAGTTTTAAGAGTTCTGTCCAGCCTCGTTGCCTCACGTCCCCTCTGTCACCACCACCCTCACAGGCTTTCCCTTGGTCTTCTGAAAGATTTCTTATCTGAAATGTTGATTGTGTTATAATCAATCCAACCTGATTCCTCCTTCATGTGGCCTTGTACAGTCTTATACACGTCATTCCTAAGCAGATGTTGCATTCATCGCCCCTGGCATAACGATTGCTTCCTTATCTAGCCTATGGACCATTTCTGCCACTTCCTGCAGTCACCGCATCCTGGTGCTTTGGGGCACAGAATAAGCACTCTGTGTACCTTCCTTCCTGCATTCTTGACTGCCTGAGCTCTGGCTACAGATGCACAGTTCTTTGATTAAAGTCCTGTCTTTACCAGTTGATGTTACTAACTTTGGGGGAAAGGAATGTTTGTTGCCGTCTAGTTTTAAACCAGACATCTTTTAAATTCTCTCATTATTAACTATTTTTTGGTGATTTTGTTGCTCCATGCACTTGCTGAGTGTAAACTTCAGTATAAAATAACAGGATTTTTAGAAATCTGTACCAGTCAACACACACACGCCCCCACAGTAGTATGTAATTCGCAATTAATGATTACATGTGTACCCGCCAAGTAAAACGTGGAGTGTCTGTGTTTGGTGAACATCTAGAAGTCTTTATTTGCGTACTTAAGGAGGGCACAGTGATTAACTGTTCTGATTATGAAGATGCTACGACAGGAAAAAGCATACTTTCTGGTCATTGTACCACTGAAAGTGGGAATTTGGTACAGTCAGTTGTAGGGCTATGACAGAGTAATCTGATACAGAGTAAATAGGAAATGATTGAATGAATTGTTGATTAGTAGGCATTTTATTATATTAAAAATAGAATTCACCTGAAACGCATGTTAATGTACAGATTCCTCATGTTAATTGAATATTGATATTCTACCTTTAGAGAGAATTGTGAAAAAAAATTTATTAAGGAGTAGTTGATTTATAATACTATACAGATTTCAGGTGTACAACATAGTGATTCACAATTTCTAAAGGTTATACTCCATTTATAGTTATTATAAATATTGGGTCTATTCCCTGTGCTGTATAATCTATCCTTGTAGCTTGTTTTATACATCGTAGTGTGTACCTTTTAATCCCCTACTCCCAATTTTTAAGTCATCTTTATTATGGAAAACGTTATGTGCTCATGTGGAGTACTTCTTCAGGATGTGTGGTGTTCTAAAATTCAGAAAGGAGCAGCTGGTCTAGAACAACGGAAGTAGGATAGTTTCCTCCTTATTCTAACTTGCAGTCCGACTGTTAACTGTGACCTATGGTGAGTGTAGTTAAGGATTTCACTGGTTAACCTGTCAGAACCCACCTATGGTTCTTCCTCCCCATTTGCTGTTATTCAGGCTCTCTGTATTCTAGTGTTAAATCCTTCAAAGATGAGTGGCTAGTTTTTGTGTTTCGATTTCTTTCCCCTGAAGGTGGCAGCTGGCCACCGGGGTCTAGTGGAGAAAACAGTTGCCTGGAGGAACAAAGGCCTTGATTTTATCTCCAGGCCCACTGAGATGATTTCGCAGAATGCTGGCTTATAAACTGCTGTTGACTTCTTGGGAGAAAGGTATTATTTAAAGTTTCTAACATTAAGATTTCTCTGTGCAGGAGTAAAGGGTGTGTTTGTATTATTGTGTGAAGGGAGAGTGAATGAGAAAGGGGTGCAGTGCTATTGGGAATTGGAAGGAGAGAGGGTTCCTAGCTTTCATCTTCATCTGACCTAAAGAATATTTCTGTTCAGATGAGCTCAAGCATACAATGGTATGGTCTACGGGCGTAGCCCCTAATTTTATTTGGTTTCTCATCAGCAAACAAAGCTGAATGGCCATACCTTCATGACTGATGGAGTTTGGTGTTGGGTTTGCAAAACGTGATTTGCCATCTCATTTTGAGAGGTCAGTCCAGCCATTCTAAATCCACAGGGTGGTCGTCCTATGAAGGCAGAGATTTAGGGGTGGAAATTTTTTTAGAAAAGTAGTGGAATCGAATATTACCTTATTACCCGCTTTGGCCCTCGGTGCTAATTGAGAAATCTAGATTTCCTAATCATGAATAACCTATTCCTGAGAATAATAAGGGAGACTGGACCTTATTCCTGATCTCTCCAGAGAGTTACAGCCCTGTATCTTTGATTGACTGAATTAAATGTTGGCCTGAAGGTCAAGTTCAACATAAACAAAATCAAAGCCTCAATCATCAATCAGGTTCTCTCAGTGGCCTTCCCTGTCGGTGGGGCTCTCATTCTTCTAAGCCTCAAGTCCTTGAAATGATTCTTGCTTCTTCTTTTTCTCCAAATAGTCACTCAAATACTAAAATCTCTGTCTAATTTTATGCTCTTAAGAAGCCGCTCCTGGCTGCCATAATCTTATACCCGTGGACCTCTGACATTCTCACCTTGTTCTCCGCTTATGTCTAGAATTGCTTTGCCCTTCCTCAGTTAGTGCTTCACCCCAGACTAATCTTGGATGTTAGCTTCACATTTCTTAATTTGCCTTCTGGTTGTATCTCCCTCTCAGCCTTTGGTTTTGATACTGCCTTTGGCACTTATCTCTGGTTTCATCTCCTGCTAAAATGCATTCTTGCTCCTCACACAGCCCTGCCCTTGGTTACTTTGGGAAAAGTTCCCTTTCTCAGTCCATCAGGCTCCCAGAACCTTGTCCTGGCTCAGACACTTGTAGCCAGTATTACAAGGAGTTTGGCTCTGTCCAGTGAAGGGAACTGGGCTCTATTCTCCTCCACAGAGATGCTGCCACCCCATGTGTGCTTGTCTAAATTCCATCTTTCTTTTAAAGCTAGTTCAAATCCCACCTGCTCCATTAAGTTTCTCGGTACCACCAGCCCACAGATTTCCTCTCTCTTCTGAATACTTTCTAGAGCACTTAATGAACTGTCCTGTTGTCTTCATATTTACTGTTATTGTGTAGGATATGTCTAAGCACAAATTACTATTTATATATAGCTTGTCTTACCCCTCCCCCCAGAATCTATAATCATCTGAAGGACAGAAACCATATTATGCATTTTATCACAGGGCTGTACATTTAACAGAGAGGTATTCATGACTGGCTGACTTTCTAAATCCCTCTCAAAGCCAAGTGGTCATAGGAAGAAAGACAAACTCGCCCTGAATACAGAGCTTTGAAATCCCTTCCCTCATCCTCCTCACCCGTAGCAGCTTTATTCGGCCAACTAAAAGCCCATGCTGGCCGAAGAGCATGACTTTAATCCATTACCTGAATCAGTATCCTGAATCTGGTCCTCATCTGAACTCTGCGTGGGCTAAAAGTACAAATAATTTTTTCACGGGTGCATCACATAAAGCAAGGCTTGAACAAAGATTTAGATCTCTTTAAAGCAGAAAATATTGCAGCACATTGTCCCTGTCCCACAGACTTTACAGTGGAATTTCTATTCCTTACTTGCCAACCTGATTTAATAATTGGCGGCTGCCTTATATATTGCTCATTCGCAGTGTTACAGTATACGTACATAAATGTGTGGTATACCCACATTTGAGTAAGCAGTTGCTAATATTTCAGGATTTGTCAGGATTCAGCCCTTCGGAGCTTGTGAAACTTTACCTATGCCTATGCCTGCTGGGTTTTGTTTTTTAGGAAAGCAGAGATTGGAGTGAAGTTCTTTGTTTGGAAGATTAAATCCTTTTGAAGTGAAGGAAAAGGGGCGGGAAAAGTCATGTTGCTGTCCATGGTTCTGATTTACGTTGCTGCAAGAAGAGACAGATTTATTTGGCAAACACACCACTGACAGTGGTTTACAGAGGGATCGTGATGATGATGATAAAATATAACAAGAGAGAACTACTTTAAACAATATTAAAATTTTACATATTGACCAAATTTCACATGTATTTGAGTGTGTGTGTTTTTGTGTATGTGTTTGTGCATATGCAAGTACATGTTTCTACCTAGAAAGAGCAAGTCCATGGAAGTTGTTCTAAAGTAGCATGTTTTGATCCTCAGGGATCAAAGGATAATATGCCTCCATTTATGTAGAAAAGGAGAACATATGCACACAGTTATGCATGTGTACATATACGTGTATGTAAGCATATATACACATACTTTGATTACATACTTCTGAGTACCTTTTGGTGTTTGAATGATATAACTTTATTACCTATTCTACAGTTAATTGTTTAAAGTTCATACTTTGTTTTTAATATTTCCTATTTTAAAAATTCTGCAAGAAACCACAACTGTTTTAAAATAGAAATAAAAGACCTCTTACCTGACCTTAAAACCCCATTGTGATCTGGCAAGCTCTAAAGAAGTTAGAATGAAGTTAGATGGTCCTAGAGGTCACACCAAGGGATAAGATGTAACGTGGATTTATGACAGTATGGTGTCTGAATTTGTTATACCTAATATAAGTAGACAAGATAAATTGAATACCAGTGCGTTGGTATTCTTTAGAAAGCCACTGAGAAGGAAGCACTGGGAAAATGATGGGCTGTTCCCCTTATTATTATTTAGTTCAAAAAAGAAAGAAAAATGTGAACTCTATTAAGAAAAAGAATAGATGCTGAGTTCACACCTTAGTTCATTAAGAGAAAGGGTGCTGACTGATTAGGATCAACCAGCATGGGATGGTTAATTCTCTTCTACTGGTTTTCTAATAGGGTCCAGTGGCTGGGATACAGTTAGTTTGAAGAAGATAAAAGTAGCATTAGAGGGCAGAGGAGCAAAGTCCATGATATCTCAAACCTGAGATGAAATTTCAAAGCCAATTCTGCTAATGCATCAAGCTTGCTGTACAGAAGCCAAATCACTATTTCTCCATTTACCTGTCCTCCCTGCAGCCTGGCCCTCTTCCTTGATCCCCTGTTTCTGGTAACAGTTGTTCTCCTGGCCATCCAAGGCTCCAGTTTCTTTCTGACCTCTTTCTCTGTCTTTCCAGTGAACCCAGTGGCCAGTTTTGTGAAACCTTTCTCTCATTATCTTTGGTTTCTGCCCCATCTCCTAACTCCGCCTGCATTCCCCGTGGTTCTGGCCCTTATTACCTCTTACAGAGATGGGTAACCTCTCACCTGGTCACCACACCAGGTAGTAAAGTGTGGCAGTAGGAATGCTGGGGCTGCAGTCAGATTCCTGGGTCCGTATCTCTACCCCACTACTCGTTAGTGAGGACAGAGATCTCAGTAAGGTAGAGTCTCTCTAGCTTCAGTGTCCTCATCTCTTAAATAGACATAGTAATAGTAGTCACCTCATTTTTCTTTTTCAGGTCTCGCTTACATTCACCTCCTCAGAGAGGTTTTCCCTGACTACCCTGTCTAAAATAGCATCCATATCACTCTGTCCTTTTACCTTGCTTTATTTTTCTTTAAAACATTTATGACCACCTGACATTCTGTCAACTGTTCGGTTGGTTGTCTGTACCCCCCCCACCCCAGAATGTGAGTTCCATGGACACAGGAACCTTGCCTGTGATTTTGTTCGTGGTTGTATCTCAGTGCCTAAAGAATTCTTGGAAGATAGTTGGTGCTCCATAATTACATGTTGAATGAATGAATAAATAAAAATACAGTCTCCTGTGAGACTGTATCAAAGTGCCTGCCCAGAAAGTGTGAGCTTTCACAGTCTCCATCACCATTTTCTCCTCTAGTTGATCCTAAGCCACCCTGATAATTTTATCTTACCAAACATTGCTCTGCTTAAAACCGATCACTGACTTCCTGTTGCCCCTCTCAAGTTGGATGAAAGTTTCTCAGCCCAGCGTCCAGCTCTCGCTGTGATAAGGACGCAGCTATGCTGTGGGATTCTGAGATTTTACTGTACTTACCGCCAATCTTATAAGAGGGCTGCTACCAAATCCTTGTCTCAGAGAGAGAGATTCCATTTATTATCTGGATCCTGAAGCAGATCTGCCCTCTACCTCATTAGAGACATCACCTTTATTGTCCAAGGCTATTTTGCTATACACTCATCTTTGCAAGGATAGTTTAGGACGCATGCTGTCACCAGGCAAGTAGAAATGTCATGGAGAAGTACACCCTAATTCTGTCTTTCTATACTTATCTTCCATGACTCTTACATTTATCCTGTATTACCTCAAACTGCAGCACATGCCAGTTTCCTCTGTATCATGTAATTTCCTTGCTTTATGTCTCACAGATGCTTTTCCTTCTAAGCTCTCCCAGGTTAAACCTAATCTCATCTTTAAGATCCATCTTTTCCTCTAGATATCTGCATAGTCTCCCCATTTGCTTCCTTGGGGTCTGTGCTCCTTTATTAGTGAGGTCTTTCTCTGATCTAAAATAGAAGCCTGGCCCCACCCAGCAATGCCACTCTCTTTATCATTATCACTCTATGACATATATTTACTTGCTTATGGTCTGTCTTCCCCTTCTAGAATCTAAGCTCCTTGGAAGTAAAGACTTTGAATGTTTAATATTCTGCTACAGCCTCAGTCCCCCAAACAGTACCTGGCACATAGTAGACGGTAAATAACTATTGGTTGGTTTTGTGAGTTAGTTTTGTGTTTCACTTTCTCCATGGCTCTTTGCAGGTTTGCTAAGAGGGGTGTGATCGCCACATCTGCTGAACCTTAATTCTACTTTAGTTGTCCTTCTCTGTGATGATGATCCTGTTCTGCCTCTTATTATAGATGTTTATTCTTCATTAGACTGTTAGTTTGTTGAGGACAGAGGCTTTCTCTTATTCTAATAGCTTTTTAGTACCTCACACACTTGCTTTAATATAGTAGACACTTAATATATATGCACAGTATTTCATGGTAAGTGAAGACACCAAGTAGCCTGAAATATCGCACTCCTTTTGATACTGGTTTACTTAGCTCTGCATCTTGGGTAATTGGAATGTACTCTCCATCAGAATTTGGAGGAAATAACCAGTGCCAATTGGTAGAAACTGAGGGAAAAGTGATTTTGGCTAGATGTAAGGGCAAACAAATGGAATTTTACAAAGGCATTGACTGCCTCAAAGATAGTAAGCACCATATCCCTGAATAAGCTCAGTCACAGAACTCAGGCTGGGTGATTACTTAGCAGAAGGTAAGCAGCAGATTCAAGTACAGATGGGATGTGGGAGTGTGGTATGGTTTGACTAGGGGTTCAAGGAAGTCCCTTCTACAATATAGATTCTGTGACTTTTATGTACATATAATTTACCCATCAATCACGTAATGGTCTGGAGCAGCATATGCTGAGCCTAAAGGTACGGTTTCCTTTCCATCCTTTAGGGTAGGGCTTCAATTCTTTTGTTTTTTAAATCCTACAACATTTTGAAAATATCTCTTACACTTCTCTCCTTTTATTTCAGTGTTGGCTTACATGTCTGTGTTTCTAGGAAACTGTGTACCCATTAAGAATAAAAACCACGTCTTACCTAGATTCCTGTTCCCAGTAGCTGACCTAGAGTCTTAGTTGAAGTTCTTTGGATTTTTATAGAATGAATGAATCAATGAATGAATCAATCTGAGGTTGGTCTTTTCTGTATTATTGATACTCAAGTTGTTTGGCTCTTTTTTTGCTATCTTTACCCTTCTGAGTGACCCAGAAATAATTGCCTTTCTTTCCCCAATGTTATCGCCACTATTTTGCTCCTTCTAAAACAAATTAATCCTTCTAGGATGATGATGATGTTTTGCTGTTGCTAATAGTAACACCTTTCTAAGAGAAGGACAGTTCTGTTCTCAGAACAAGCAGGGACATTCAAAAAGTCTATGGATGGTGGGGGGATGTTTTAAAAATTAAGTAGCAGTTACACTGACTATCTCTAAAGTGATAGGAATGGAATACCAGGTATAATTGTATTGTAAATCACCGGGAGGCTCAGGCTTCCTGAGAATGGCAACCTTTAATTCTGTGGAGATAATGGAAGTTTCATTAAACGTCTTTTCCCTCTATGTAGGATGGAGTCGCTTTTTGAACAGATTAATTCCCTTCTAAGGTTCTTTTTTTTTTTTTTTTATTAATCAGTAAGCATAGCTCTTTAGATGGCTATCACTATAATAAAGAAAGTATTGAAATTCAGAAAGCTACTTTTGAGAAAAAAGGGGACATTGTGCTTTTAGTCTCAAGAAACATGAAGGTGAACAGTACCTTAGTGTTGTTCATTTGCAGCGAAACTTGATTTTTCACTTTCTCTAAAGCAAGCTACTTTTCTTCTGCTTGAATCTGAGCAATTTCAGAGGAAGAACCAGTGTCATGTGCTGGATGAGATTTAGTGAATGAATGAACAGAATTAAAAGAACAGTGAATTCAGGAAATTGTCATGATTACTAACAAATGAGAGTGCACATGGGGTTAGGGATGGAGATGAATAGACTGTACAAAGGCTTTTATGATCTAAACTGGCAGGAATCACGTGAGACAAATGTTGTGGAAGAAAAAACATTAACTTGTCCATGAAGGGAAATAATCCTTTGCTACTTGAAAGTGTGAGTATGGTTGAGCAGGAAGGTGATCTGAGGCTAGTTATTCAATTGGGATGATTGGTGAGTTTGGCAATTGAGGGTTCATTGGTGCTTTTCTTTCTGGTGTGTTGAAGAACGGAGGATTCTCCAGAGATGTTGATGACCAGATGGGTCAAAAACGAGATCTTTGCTCAAAGATTATGCAAACATGAGCTGGAAGGATTAGTAGATAAGGAAACGATATTATCTTTTCTCCATTTTCGCAGTTCCTTAAATAGCTATTTATTTATTTTATAGTAAAGAATATGGAAGGAAATAGCTTGGCTGTCTCATTAAGCACATTGAGCTCTTTGGTGGAGTGAAATGTGTTTCTGCCGCTAGAGCATCATCCCGAGTTGACTGAAGTATCGTGGTTGTGGACGCCTTGTGGAGTGTCACTGTGCCGAGTCTGGAGTTCTAACATTTTGTTTTTTACATGATCCTACCGGCACTCCTCTTTCTAACGGGCTGGGCTCTTACCTGATCCACTAGACTTCCAGAGAGAGGGGTATCTGTCCCCAGGCACCTTTGAATCTTCAGGGATTCACATAGTTCCTGACAGGCAGAAGACCCTCAGTAAATGTAGAAATGAGCTGAATCGGTTTAATCACAAGGGACAGTGGTCAAGATGGTGTGCACCAGTGCAGATCCCATAATTTGAAGGAAAACGCAAACCTCATGCATAATGGAGGAAGGGATTACCTTAATCCTTGGATGGAAAGGGAAAGCACATTTAAAAAACAAATGAAATCACGGGGTCTAATCCTCATATGTCAGTACTGCCTGAATGGGTAGATTTCATGGCAGATAAAGGAATTGGCATTGGGATTTTTAAAGGTTGTGAACCAGGTTATTATTTTGTCACCTTCTGAGGTTGGTCCGTCAGTACTCAGTGGGGTAGAAGCAGTGTTAAAATTAAAATCAATTTTTCTTGGTTTTCACCCTTGAGTTTAATTTCTGCTACGTCATTGTTGGTATCTAAGTCCACCATAAATGTGATATCCATCAGTGAACATCAGACTTGGGACACTCTTCTGTTCCTGGATGTGCTTATTTAACTCATGTCTGCTCTCAGATAGCTTTGTAGTATATAGAGATATTTGAGGTTGACTAAGAAATCCTATTTTTCTCTACTCCATAGATTTAATTATTTTAAAGAGATTATTAAAGAATCAACTATTAATGGGCCAAAGGAGTCTAATGATGACACCAGAGATGTAGTAAATTTATATTCAATTATACAAAGAAAGTTTAACAATATTTTAAACATAGTAAGTACCAATTATGTGCTGGAGCTGGCTTGAACCAGCTTGTTAGAGCTGATTGTTAAAATTTCAAGAATTTTCTGAGTCAGTTGTTAAACAGTTGGTAGCTTGAAATTGGTCATAGATATCATGGTGGGAGTATTTACACCACAGAAATTAGCAGTTGCTACAAATCAAGACTTTCACACAATCCCCACCCTGAAAGCCAGTTGTTAAACATTTACCAGCTCTCCAATGACAGTAAGTCCTATTTTTATTAAATGATTTTTAAATCAGGTATGTTAGAGTGGTTGTTTTTTATTTTCATCGTGACAAATTTATGATTATTGCCACTTTTGCTGTCTTTCCATACCAGGTTTCTTAAGGGTTAAGACTTAACACAAGTTTTGAAAAATACTTTTTAAAAACCACAAATAAGATTTTAAGGAAAATTAAATAAATTGTAGAACTGAATAGTTTAGCAGATTTTTTTTGCTATCTTTAACTTTAGATAAAGTTTTCATGAAATGAAATCTGTTATACACAAAAATAATATAAAAGGTTAATAGATGATTAAGATAGGAAAACATGAATTTTCTTTTAATTCCTAAAATAGTAACTGGGACAGAGTTCTGTTAGACCACATGGGACAGCCAGGGAGCTGTGTTAAAGGACATGGAGCATTAAAAAGTAGAATGGACAAAGAATTGGAAAGTTTATTTTAGAAAGTAATACTTTAATGGAAGGGGTCTAGCAACAGCTAGATTCTCACGGTGGGAATGTGAGATGTCTCCTGAAAGTTTGCTAGATGCTTTCAGATAAGCATCTACTCGGTCAGGTCATTAGGGTTTGGAGATGGATTGGCGAATTCTTAGAAAATAATCATAATATGCTCATGTTTCTTAAGCAACCGTACTTGCCTGAAACGGTCAGGTGCAGTACAAAACAATTGAAAATAATATGCAGCCTCTTCAAGCCAGCATCTTGTAATCAGCCAGTCCAGACAACAATGGCTCCCTTTTTCTGCAGTGTTTTGTTACATTTTCTCGGGCTTGCTCTTGTCTTTGGAAAGTAGTGTGCAGGAGGATAAGATGGAAAGTGCATGGAAGTTATGAGATAGAGTTGAAAGGGAGAGGGAAGAAACAGAAAGGGGTAAGAGGAGATAGCATAAATAACTTGGTGTAGGAAACAATACACGAAACTGCTCCCACCCCGCCTCTACTTCCAGCCCGATGATCCTAGTGAAGTGATTTGTGAAGCCAGGGCTATTTCCCCAGCGGAAGGAGGCAGAGAACTGAGTCCTGAGAACTTTGAAGTGATTGCCCCCTGGTACTGTGACCCCTGGCTTACAAATGCTCAAGAATAATACAGTCGTAAACTCGAACGCTATGAGGGCTTTTGACCATCACAGACAAGGAAAGAGAGTTGATTTTCCCAAGAGCACACAGCTCATTCCTAGTAAAGCTGAAACGAAAGTCTCTTATTTCCCAACTTAGTGCTACTTATAGTGTCTTGTGCTTGTACATCACTGAATTGAATGTACAGCCTCGTTTGTTTTAAGTCTACAAATGCCCTGGAAATTATTATTGAGTTGAGTAAGACATTCTGCCAAATGGCTGTTATGGGCTCAGAACCCCACTCCTGTGAGGGAGACACAAGACTGAGAACATACAGTGTTTATCAGCAGGGGAATATTCTGAGATCAGATAGTCGAAATGTGATCTATATTCCATAAACATGCAAAGGGAAATATTAGCAGAACTACTCCACGTTATTGACAGATAAACACTACTATATAGAAAATAGATAACTAATAAAGACCTACTGTATAGCACAGGGAACTCCATACTCTGTAATGGCCTATATGGGGAAAGAATCTAAAAAAGAGTGAATATATGTATATGTATAACTGATTCACTTTGCTGTACACCTGAAACTAACAAAACATTGTCAATCAACTATACGCCAGTAAAAATTAAAAAAAAATTACTCCACGTAAAGTAAAATAATATTGTCTTCAAGTACATATTAAGATGTGTAATAGTTGTTGGCTCCCCAAGCGCTATGAAAAGAATATTTTATAGTTTTTTAGTTGTTTATTTCTTGGACTAAAATGTAAAAGGGTCTCAAGAACTTTATCAGTAAAGGCTTCCTCCCTGGTTAATCGTTCCCAGTTTTAGCCCATATCCAGTGCTGAGTATATCATTTGGCTCCATCTCGGCTACCATGGAATATTTAGCCAGAGAAAACGTGGGGTTTAGCTGTCTGTGCAGAAATGTCTGTGGTTCTGGCAGTCCCCTTCGTGGGTAGATGCAGCTGTCTTTTCATTCTGACAGCTGATTTCCATGCATGTGAACTTTGTGCTTTACTCACTTTACCACCATTGCTGGCCTTTTGGTGTCATATTTATGGGTTTGGAGTTTCCAGTTTCAACTTCATTCTGATGGTCTGGTCTCATTAGTCCCAGTCCTTCTCCCTGAAGCTAGTTATTTCATATATTTTAAGTCAGGAGTTACTAAAAATAGGACACGAAAAATCATTAATTTGAAAGGAATGGGGTTATCACACATTCCCCCACGGGCTCTGAGCCTCGAATTTCTCCGTTAAGAAAATTTGATGCAGCCACTTTGTAGAAATGTCCCACTTAATTTTCTTTGCCATCACTTGTTCCTCATGTGCTCTATCTATGCTGGCACGGCCATCAGATTTCGAAGCAAAGGGTTAATGAAGTTTCAGACTACTGATTTACTGTGTGCCTTCTTTGAGGATGTGATTTATGGCTCTGGGCATTGCCACAAAGTCATGGAAGTATTTTAAGAAATGTGCTAGATTTAGCATTGTCTGTTAAACCACAGTCATAAAATTATCACTGTTCAGGCACTCTGGCTGCGTATGTTATAATTTGCATTAATTTAGATGCTGTTGAATGATTAAAGAACCATAAAGTGCCATTAAAATTACTTAGCAATTTGCATTGTGACATTCAAGTTAGTCAGATGTTTCTGGCTAAATGTTAGGCCACAAAAAAGTATGCGTTTGCTTCTGCAAGCATACCAGGCAAGGAGGGAAAATTGTTGGAAAAGAAAGTAAATGTTCATGGCAGTCGGTTCTGATAACTTCTTTTATCAAACCAACCTTTAGGTTTTTGTAATAATGCTTGAGGAATCTTATTATTTAATTATAAACTTAGGGTTTGTTTAAAAAGGCCACACTGCAAAATGGAAGCTAGTCATCTCTTTTAGAACTGGGCCATAAATTAACCTAAACTGTGCTAAGAAAGTAGAAATTTCCATTTACTTTAATATACATTTACTAGCCTCCTTTATTGAGCACTGCACTCGACTCTGAGGAACATTTATTTGATGAGAAAAGTTTTAAAACAAATATGCAAAGTCAAATTTTGACTGAGAAGATGTGTACTTTATTGAAATCTTGTTAACTTGTATTTTATTCATTAATTTGCTTGCTTTTTTATTTCTTTAAAAATTTTTTTCTAAAAAATGTATGTGTATACTAAAGTACTTATCCTGGTATCTGCAGTCTACTTTGAAGTGCATCAGAAAAGAAGGTGGATCTTGGGTAGATAGAACAATGGATAGGTGGATAGATATTCATGAGACCAGTATGGTGAAATGTCAATGGCAGAATCTCAGTGTTGCGTAGATGGCTGTTCACTGTAAAAATTCTTTCAAATTTACTGTGTATTTGAAATTTTCCAAAATACAATGTTCGAAAAATCATTAATACCCCTACTCAGCTTAAGAAATAGAATATCAGGACTTCCCTGGTGGCGCAGTGGTTAAGAATCCGCTTGCCAATGCAGGGTACACGGGTTTGAGCCCTGGTCCAGGAAGATACCACATGCTGCGGAGCAATTAAGCCCGTGTGCCACAACTGTTGAGCCCACGTGCCACAACTACTGAAGCCTGCGTGCCTAGAGCCCACGCTCCACAACAAGAGAAGCCACCGCAAGGAGAAGCCTGCCCACTGCAACAAAGAGTAGCCCCTACTCGCTGCAACTAGAGAAAGCCTGCACGCAGCAACGAAGACCCAACACAGCCAAAAATAAATAAATGAATTAATTTAAAAAAAGAAATAGAATATTATTCCTGCTTCTGAAACCAATTGAATTTTAATGTATGGAATATATTTTATTTGTAACAAAGTAATAAATAAATGTACTTAGAAATCAAATAGTACTATAATATTTATTACAAAGCAGAGGGTTTGTTTGTCCCACCTTTCCATTCAAGTCCTGTTCCCTAGATGTTTATTTTTTAAAAGCTATTTTCCTCCATAAACTTTAAAAATACGCTTATTCTGCTATTTCTTTACTTATCTTCCTTATATTTTCCTCAGTTTTCTCCCTCATCTTGAGACATCCTTATCACAAATGTTTATTTATTTATTTTTTTTTAATTTTTTTTTTTTTTTTTTGCGGTACACGGGCCTTTCATTGTTGTGGCCTCTCCCGTTGCTGAGCACAGGCTCCGGACGCGCAGGCTCAGCGGCCATGGCTCACGGGCCCAGCCGCTCCGCGGCATGTGGGATCTTCCCGGACCGGGGCACGGACCTGTGT
>NC_041226.1:12556223-12574296 GCF_002837175.3 Physeter macrocephalus | reverse complement strand
TGCTGAGCACAGGCTCCGGACGCGCAGGCTCAGCGGCCAGGCTCACGGGCCCAGCCGCTCCGCGGCATGTGGGATCTTCCCGGACCGGGGCACGAACCTGTGTCCCCTGCATCGGCAGGCGGACTCTCAACCACTGCGCCACCAGGGAAGCCACAAATGTTTGTTAAGTCAGTAGTTAGCATGTAAATTTGATTGTTGAATCAAGTCATATACTATTATTGTTTCATTTGTTCCACAATTTGCTGTTTTTGCTTAGAGTTATTAATTGCTTCATTTAAAAAAATTTGCTTAGTTTACTATGTACCTATCCAAATACTTCTGAGATATGTTCAACACTAATCAAACGATTTTCCATATGTCTAAATACGTCAGAGTATCTACTAATTCCGTTTCTTTTGGAAACCTTTCTTAGAACCCTCCGTTCTCCTACTCATTAGATTGTGTTGAACTATTGGCCTTCTACACAACCATCATTCCCTTCACAATTTCCTTGGGACCCTCCTTGTGACCTTTTAACTGGTCTGGAATGCAAATGGGATGTAAAACAAACTTAACTACCTAAATATTACGTGTGGGATGTTACTCCATCTGACTTTTACATTGACTGCAATTTAATCTGAATTACCAAAATATGCTTTTACAGAAGAAAGTGAATAATAACTAATCTTAGTAATTGAATATTAGATGTATATTAAATGTTTTTGAATGTTTTCTCACCAGAACTGATTTACCTCATTTACAAAAAAAGCTAATGAAAATGGAATAGTATAAACAAAACATTTCTTTTGACTTCATGCTTTGACTTTATTTAAAGTGAATGTCTCTGAGTTTCATTATGATCCCTTTTGCTTCTTCAAGATGCAGAACACATGAAGCACACCTTATATGAGAGGCTTCTTTAGATGCCTACTTGAGGCCTCTTTCATGAGGGAATTCATCCCTCTTTCATGAGGGGGGCCTCTGGCATGGCAGTGCAGTCCTTCACATTTAGTTGTGCTTTATGGATTCGTGGCTGTTTACGCCCTTTGGTAAACCCTGATCACAACATTGTTATTTGAACATTCTCTCTCCTTAGTGCTTTAGAGTCACCCTAACTGGCATTTCTTGTCAAAGGTAAGTTCATGCACAGAAGAACAATGGATAGTACTTGGTTGGGAGGTAGAGAGAGGTCTTTGAGGCTAGGTAATTTTGATTTTCTAAGGCTAAGTAGTGGTTACAGATCTGGCCACTAGTTTCTAAGCCAAGTTAATAAGCAGATACCCTTTCTTTAAATCAGGTTGCAATAAAAGAAAGGAAACATGAAAATTATTTTATCCATTCTTTATTTTGTGAGACATATACAAGTGTCCCCTGCTATCTGGAAGTAGAGGGTTCCTATGAAACCTTTTGCAAGCCAAAGCGGAGTAAAGTGAAGAAGAAATTGCCTTAGGACACGTCTGCTCATATGGTGCACAAAATAAATCAAGGTAGAGCACAGATGCTCTCAGATACAGTTCAGAGCTGTGGCCGCTTGATGCTGAGATGCTGAGTGTAGTGCCCGGGGCAGGAGCTTGGCAGGGCCACTGTCACTCCTCGGGGAGTGCGCTGCGTCTGTAAGGGGTCGCTGCAGAACAAGTGCCAAAGGCTACTTTCGCTTTTATCCTTTCTTCGTAAAAGCGAAAATCCTCTTCGGCTTTCTTTCTGTTAGTGAAAACAGGTACTGATGTCGCTCTTTCATAAAAGCAAAGTGGCATACAGTGAACTTTTGAAAAGCAGGGCATACCTGTATAGACAGACATAACTTAACATCTGTGCTTGAGAAGTTTTGGATATGCTTGGAAATAGCTTGTGACACTGTCACACAATCTGTCTTCAATAAGTGTATGCAACTGGGACAGAATGCCAAACGTCCCACCATGTGTGGCCCATGCTTCTTTTGTATGTCACCATGCCTTTGGGAACTGAAGACCTGAGCCACTGAAACAAAGCTCTGACTTTACCCTTTGTTCACAGCCCCTGTCTGTCCAGTGCTCAATTTGAATTGTTCTGGTAATGGAAGAAGCAGAGTAGCCAAGGCGATATTTCCCTTGCTTCTATTTTAAGAAGTGAGGAAACAAGAGGAGAGACAGTAATTAAAATTCTTATAGTTGGGAGTCATCTCTGAGAGAGTACCTTTATATTCTTTCTAATGCATAATACTTTACTTAAAGCTGCGCTTTATCCTACTAGAAGCTAAACTATGAAATGTTTCCACAGGTGGATTTGTATAAAAGTTCATTATAGTGAGTGGATTTAAGTATGGGTGTGTGCAGGGGGGAGAGCAGGATAAGGACCATGAAAAAACCCAGCGGCCACATATGGATTAACATAGTGTTCAAAATACTTGGGCACCTAGAATAAAATAGAATTCTATTTTAAGTGTTCCGGAATTTAGAATAAGATAACACAGCTTTATACATTTAATTTCCTTTTCTTTGTAAAGTACAATGGATGTGACAAGACAATCTAACTATGTTACACATAAAACAACCTCACTAAAGGAGATGGGGGGAAACAGTGCTGCCCGAAGTGACTTTGGAAATTAGTGGAGTCTGAAAGATTGAAGGCAAAGGAAACTGTACAATAAGCACTGTCCTGTAGTTGATAAAGTTTTTTCCCATGGTGGTATGGGTTAACAAATCTGATACATATATAGCAGAACTGAACAATTAGGCGAATGGGTGGCAAATGATGGGAGCCAGGTTCCTCACTGTTGGACTAGAATTTTACAGATAAGCAAGGGGAGAAGGCTAAAATGACCCAGATGGTTATAGATTAGAGTTGGAGACATCAGTATAACTCATGGTGAGTTTAGTATAGATGCAGATGGTTACATATAGATCTATTTATAGATATGGGTTAGCATACACGTACATATTTCCTTACTCCATCAGCGGAGAAGGCTAGAAGCAACAACAACCCAGAAGCAGTGATACATCTAGTGCTCAGATCTTGTCTTTAAATACCGTTCTCTGATAAAAGGAAACAAGGATCCTTGGAGAGCTGGCTGATTCTAAGACTAGAGCAGGAAGTATATATGATGAGCCTGGAGCACCTGGTAGTGCCAGAAAGTAAGGAAGTGCTCAAAAAACAAAACAAAACAAAACAAACCCACAATGATGGGGGTATGTCAGAGGAACACAGGAGCCAACTGAAAGAACTCCCAATGTCCAAGTTAGATCAATTTGAGCAACGCATTAAATAAAGTGGTGTTGGATTATAATCCAAGGTACAAAATGAATGAGTCCACAGTGATATAGATAATTCATCGAATAGATAAATAATGGGGGAGAAGAGACACATCTTCCATGCAAAAGAATTCTGAACAATTTATGTAGGTATTCTGCCCCCAAAGAGATGGGGCATAAGTCCCCAGTCCTTCAGAGTGGGCTGCATGTGTGACTTCCTTCCACAGGGGGCAGCATGGGAAGGAGAATAAAAGCTTAATTTTATGGTTGAGAATCCTGACAAATGCCAGCTCATCCAGAGGATCAAGGTCAACATCAACAGTGATAAGTCACATTGATAGTATGCACTCTTGATATGATGTGATGAGAATGGCACTTTACCTCTGTGGTCTTCCTCCCCAAAACCCAGAGGTCCCAGTCTACTGAAACATCAGACAAATCCCAGTTGAGGGACATCCTACAAATATCTGGCCAGTATTCATCAAAACTGTCAGGGTCATCAAAAACAAGGAAAGTCTTAAGGAGCTACCATAGCCAAGAGAATCCTAAGGAGAAACAAAAGATTAAATATAATGTGGTATCATGGATGAGATCTTGGAAGGGAAACAATTGGTTAAACTTAAAAAAAAAGTTAAAGAAATCTGAGTAAAGTATGAACTTGAGTTAAAAATATTGGCTCATTCATTGTAATATGATTCAAGGCATAATACTAATACTAATGTAAGATATTAATACCAGGGCAAGCTGGCAGTGGAGTATATAGGAATGCTGTGTACTATCTTTGCATTATTTTCTGTAAATCTAAAACTTCTAAAAATGAAGTTTATTTTTTGAAAAAGGTGATTGGATATTCATAGCAAAAATCAAACCAATCAATAATGGATATACACATTTAGTTTACATCTGAGACTCTCTCTCATTTAAAACTAGAAAAGCTGTGAATGTTGGGGAATATTCAGGATAACAATAATAAACAAGAATATTGGGAAAATCCCACCAGGAAAATCCCATAGATTCCAACAGATGGAAATCCATTCTAGATACCTAATTGATATGATAAACTTAGAAGTTATTTGTGTTATATAAATGTCTGCTACCTAGTGGGACCATTTCAATTTTAAATTTAGAGCAAGTAATGTATGCATTATTAGACACTGAGTTCAGAAGACATTGAGTACATGATTCAGTCCATGCAGCAGTATATTTATGGCTCTTAGTCATACCTTCAGGATTTTGTGATAAAATTAGGTCTTTGTTTAACTGAGTCAAAAGATCAGTTTTTGGCTTTGTAACTTGTTTTGAAGCTAGAAGGGCAGTGTATATGTGTGTGTACATATGTGTGTGTACACATACATGCTAAGCTTGACTATGCAACACTGTAAACAAAACATTTCACCAAGAAAATTGACAGAAATTTAAATTAAAAAGGAATTTTTAAAAGACAGTGTTTCCCTCCCTGGTTTAGCTTTAGAAGAAAGCAGTGCTAAAAAAAAATCACCAATGTTCACACATTTTGAAGAGTGTGAATTTTATTCACCAGTTTGCTTTTTATACCAGAGCCCAGCTGCTGCCTTTTGGAAGAGTGGCACATTTCCACCAGAATTGTCTGCAGCTCAGTATAGCTATAATGCCAGAGAAATCCTACCAGATTATGGCCTTTGATTTTCACAGATTTTCTTCAGAAGATCTGGCAGTGGTTGCATTTTCACACTTCAGAAATACACGGTTGGCCCGGAGTTATTTCTGGAGTTTTCTTTTAAAGCTTTATATGTTTTTGAGATCCTCTGTGTTCCTAAATCAATTCCTAGTCATTCCTTACCCGAAGTGATAAATTTATATCTTTTTTAATGAAGTCACTTTTAAAGTTGAAAACTGCATTTTCTAGAACATCTGAAAAAGTTCTCTGTTCTGGGCATCTTGACTAATGACTGCTAAGTCATATAAACTACCTTCTTCCTTCATAGAATATGGTGCTGCAAATCATCAGATGTTAGACATAAATTCGGCCCCTGGGGGGTTACTTTCTAAAACAGATGACCGAGATTTTTGGCTCTGGAGCCAGGGACTCTTCATTCAAGCCTCAAACCTCACATCCTGACGATGTGAACTTGGACGTCTGCCCCTTAACTTCCTCCACCTCAGCTTCCTTAACTGCAGAGCGAAAAGAAAAAAATGGCAGCTCATGCACAGAGTTGTTTATAGTATTAAGCAAGGTAACTTTGTACAGTGTTTGTCGTAGCACATAGTAAAAATTAAGTAAATGTCGGCTGTGTTCATTATCATGACATTTATAGAAAACATGCCAGGAACTACCTGAATAGTGCCACCAAGTATATGACTTCTAAACAATCAACTGTGCATCAGTTGCTTAGGAACGCATATGAGAAAAGCCTCTGAGAGTATCTATTTGATTAAAAGAAAAAAATGCGTGTGCCAAGAAATGCCAGTGCTTCTTTGGATCATGACTTACAAGGAAGTTCTGTCCCATAGGCCCTCAGTATTTCCTTACCAGAGCTTGGCTCTAGAGCTCTTGTCACTGGATTTGGATCTTGGGATTCTCTGCCTCATTCCTTTGACCACTTAGCACGCAGTTTGGGAGACTCTACCATCCCGTGGCCCCGGACCCAGGCTCAGGGAGCAGGGGTGAAGCCATGGCATGCTGCCCGCCTCCTTGGCTTCTGTCCCTCCATGCACAGAAGCCCTCCTCTGCCTCTCCACACCTGTCACTGAGGGCCCCCAGCTCTGCAAGCAAGGTAACCTCGGGCAAGCACTGAGCTTTTCTGGCACAGGGCTTCCTCCTTTGTAAGGTGAGAAAGCTGCAAGAGAGGATATGATGGTCTCTTCCTTCTCCATCATTCTCTCAGACTCAATTAATTATTGGACTTACTTTAAGTAAAAATAAAGGTCAACTGCCTTCAAGACCTTTTTTCTCCATGAAACCTTCCTTTCTCTGCTACCTCAGGCTATAGGTCACTCTATCTTATAACTCTTAGTGTATCTGTGATACACAGTTTTGTGCTTTCAGTGTATATTTCAATTTTCTAGTTGTTTCATGAGTGTAAGTCATAGTTTCTCATCAACATTGGATGTTCTTTAAGAGTATGGGTAATACTTTTTTACCTCCCTAAGAAACCTTAGCAAAAATTATATTCAAAATAAACTTACTATTCACTAAAATTATCATTCTGTAGTATGTAATGTTTAACATCTATGAAATCTGGTAGCTTAACATTTAAATGAAATACGATTTTATACACATATATACAAATACACACACCCTTTTTGGTTCAAAAGCATATAAAATATCAGGAGTCATTATTATAATTGGTAGCAGAGGGTGGGGTAATGTTATGGAGAAAGTCAGGAAATTATTAGATTTGCCATTCAGGAATTCTAGGAAACAACATATCATACCCAGGGAAATAGTATCTGTTTGGATAATGTTATTATCTTCATAAATGTCAGCATGTGGCCAAGGAGAGAGGTGATCCATATTTTTTTCTATGCCACTTTTATGTAGTACCTAACTCAGATTTCCCTGAAATCCATGTTGAGTATAATCAACCACTGCTTTTCTAGGAATTAAAAGGATGCATAAAAATAGTGTTTCGTGTTTGGTAATTGCAATCATTGTTGCTTTTGTTGTGGTCATCCAAAAAAAAAAAAATAGTAGCATAGGTACCTAATTTCCTTTAGCAACCAAATTATAAAAGCACAGATTGAATATTTGATAAACAATTAGATTCAATCTTTAAATTATTTGGATCCCCAATACTATTTAATAGTCATATCAATGGAAAACACTGGGAGAAAAAGAGCAGGATAATTAAGAAGAAGCTGGTTATCAAGAGTTTCATGTATGGTTATGGTGTGGGTAGTAAGACTAAGGTTTCTGTTCTGAGTTAAATTCTCATTCTTGGGAGGTCAGGAGAGACCCAAGAAGATTACTCAAAATATGACTCTAAAAACATTGTCAAAGAGATGTTATTAGAAAAGAAGTGAGGGGCAGAGATATGGGGGTATGTGGGTAGAAAGACAGGAAAGAAAGGCTAGAAGCTGAGAGAGACAGACAGGGACAGAGAAACAGACCGAGAGAGGTAGAAAGGGAGAGGAGAGAGAGCCAAAGGTGGACGGAGAGAGAAAGGAGTGAATGTGGACAGATGATGGGGAAAGAGCAAAAGAGAGGGAAGGAGCTAGATTCACACAGGGAAGAGATACAGTGATGGAAAAGGAGGCAGAGAAGTGGTGGGCAGACATGGTGAAGGTGGCAGGGTTTTGCACTGCCCCTTGACATTTGGCTGATATTTTCATGGTCAAAAAAGGGCGGGGGGCTTCAGCAAAAGATGAAGCCACAGTGATTTGAGGCCCAGCTCAAAATATGCTGCAGGTGGGATGTTCCTCACGTGTCTGGGCTTCTTTTGCTTTTATAACTAGCTCCTTCCCTATGTCTCTCTTCCTGCCCATGTATCTTACCAGCACCTTTCAGTTCAAATGGTGAGTGACAGTGCTATGCTGGGATTCACTCTCCCTGGCTCGTGGTAAATATGCAGAAATTTTGCAAGCTCGTCATTAAACTGTTGGTAGCTTGAAATCAGCCATAATGGGAATATTTACACCTTGGAAATTGGCAAATGAGAGCTTTTTTTCCTCCTGGACAGGGCTTGGCTGGATAAAATTTGTGTAAAATTCATTTTGTTTTCCTACTCATTTATATGTGTAATTGATGTCATGACTTAGCTCCTTCAAAGTTTAGGGAATAGAATTGATCATTGGGCCAATTGTACAATTTAAAACAGTATGTAAATCCAAGACCCAAACATCCGCATTTAGTATTTAACTTTAAAGGCATACTTACCGTCACTTCCAAGAGATTACCTCAAGGAAAACTGGATAAACTGAGAACTGACTTTTGTTATTTCAGAGATAAGAACTAAGGTATAAGAAAAGTACATTGTATGAGAGTTATTCATATGTATTTGGATGTGCAGGTATGTTTAGTATCTTGGTTGTGGCGATGGTATCACAGGTGTACGCATATATTCACACTTATCAAGATGTATATGTTAAATGTGTGCAATTTTTTGTATATCAGTTATACCTCAAAGCAAAAAAAGGAGTTATTCATATTTACGTCAAACTCAAAATGCAAATTTTAATATACAATAACTTAAAAATTCTGATTGAATTACTGTAGATTCAACTTTGGGTAAAAACAACCGAGAAATTTCTATTATTCTGCATTTGTTTGTCTTCATTCTTACAATTGCATTAATATACATGACACTTCTTTTTAGACTGGAGTTCGATTAGTTTTAAGTTTTTGTATTCATGACTTCATCATAAAATTTTGAGTTAGTTTTAAAATATCTTGTTCACTAGTGGCCGTGTCTGGACCAATACCTTCACCTCCTGGTTCTCTGCTTTTTCTGTCATGTCTCACAGAGATTTAAAAGATAGCCAGTTGCCCATTTTATTAAGCTTATATTATTTTCAGGAAATGTTCAAAATACTTTGTATTTGATAGATGTTTATATATATATGTATATATTTTTTTAACATCTTTATTGGAGTATAATTGCTTTACAATGGTGTGTTAGTTTCTGCTTTACAACAAAGTGAATCAGTTATACGTATACATGTGTTCCCATAGATGTTTATATTTTAAAATAGAACTTACAGTAATTGAGTGCCAACTCTAATAAGCTCTGGCCTACACTTTATATACTTTGTTTTTCTAAAACTTCGCAGCAGTCCCATATGGTAGGTATTATTTATGCCCTCTCCCAGTCCCTGAAAAGTTAGGTTCCTTGCTCAGGTTACACCAGTAGTAAGTATAAATGGTCTGAACTGTTTGATTCCAAAGCTTAAGTTCTTTACACTACACCAGGCTGCCTACCATACATTATGTAATTTTAACCTTCTTATTACCTTGTGAAGAATGCAAAGCAGGTATTATCACTGCTTTACAGGTTATGTTTTATAAAGGACTTAGGGGCCACAGGTGACTTAAAATCAGATAGCTAGAAAGGTCTTCTGACTCCTCTTCCAGTGCTTCTCCCCAGATGTCCAAAATTATAAATACAATAACAAAATTAAACTAAGGTCATCATATCTGACTTAATGTGAAACTTTAATAGGACGTTATTTCAAGCTTATAAAAGCTTCTTCTGGATTGAATACAAACTGCATATAAATGTTTTTAAGTGGTTCATATTTCAAAAGCAAGAGTGTAGGCCAAGAAAAAAATCTTCAGTTGCTGTTTGCCTGCTTCAGTCAGAATGTGTTTGGCACAGAGTGTGTTATATTCATCAGTTCTGTTGTTTCTGGGGAATACCCAGATCTCAGCCATCCACCCTTCTATTCCTGGGCCCCAGCCTCAGGAAAAAGGTGACAATTCATTTTTGTTGGTTCATTTGTTTTTATTACAAGGAATTACTTTTAGCGACTTAAAAAGAATTCTCTGTCACCCAAGGAACTTTTAGTCACCCAAGTTTACACCTTGCATTTGCAATGAAAGGAAGTAGGAAAGTGGAAAAGGGACAAAATGCAAAAGGCACTGAAAGAGCGTCTGGGGAGAGGGTGTCCCGCCCAGTGGAGCTGAATTGCAAGGAGCCCCCTGCCCCACTTCCCTTGCCTGGTGTGCTTCAAGGGATCACTGGAAAAGGGGACTGTCCCTCCCTGGGAGCATGACAAGGCCAAGTTGGAGTCCATTTGGCCTTTATCCTTCAGAACTGCCCAGCTGATGGAAGGGTTTGTATGAGCAGTTATGAGAGTTACAACTGAATGTCATGCTATGAGTCTTCAGATTTTTTTTCTGATTATGAAAGTAGCAGTGAATGCTTGGGCTTAAAAGAAGAGCTGAGTTTTAGAAACATAGCACCTTGTTTCCAGTTGACAACCCACTGTGGGCTTCTGAGCCACCCAGAGCAGCAGGAGAAGGTTTAATTAGTGTTGTAGAAGGGGTCTGCCCCCACAGACTTGTCCCCTTTCTTTTGTTCTCTTCTGCATCTGCCTCTCCTGCTGAGCTGTACATCCAGCCTCCTGATCCTCAGCTTCTGACCCTTCAAGTCTAACAGGTGGGCCCAGCAGGGAGCCGTGGGTTGGTTCTGTCAGCAGGGAAGCGCATCCAGGCTAGGTAGAAGTTGTATGCAAAGCCGTTCATCACCCCCATCGAGGTGACAGTCACGTATTTGGACAACAGCAAAAGATTGCCAGGGAGCCAGCAGTTCATGCTCTGCAGTTTCACACCACGCAGTAACCAGCACCTCCCCATTAAATGATCATCTATTTGTGTTGCTGTAAATGAGGCCTTGGTGACAAAAATCATCTGTACAACTTACCAAATTGACACTCTTAACTGTCTAATAAGAGTAAAGAGCCTCTTTATATTATCAGATTTATTACCAAGAAATAATTTAGGGCCTAGTAGCAATTCAATCATAGGACTGATCTCTTAAGGAAAAACAAATTTGGTGATATATATATATAAAAATACATATTTTGTATACATGCAATTCATATATATGTGTACATATACACCTACATATATTTTTTCTTAAAAATTGTATTATTTTATTATTTTCATAAAATATAATTAAAAAAAAATAAACTACTGGCGACTCGTGAAGTAACAATAGATGGCCAGATAGAAAAGTTAGGAAAGCTAAAAGATTTGGGTCTTAATTGACATTTCTCCACCTACATATATTTTTTTCTTAAAAATTGTATTATTTTATTATTTTCATAAAATATAATTAAAAAAAAAATAAACTACTGGCGACTCGTGAAGTAACAATAGATGGCCAGATAGAAAAGTTAGGAAAGCTAAAAGATTTGGGTCTTAATTGACATTTCTCTTCTTTAGAGTCTCTTAGAACATTTAGAGTAAAGATCATCAAATCAAAAGGCATCAGAGCCAGATAGATAAGAAAATGAGAAAAGCATGCAAGTAGAGTATTAGAGAGGTGAAGGGACCAGGGCCCTGTGTACAAGGGCAGCTACTGTTTAGCTCCAGATTACTGTTGTCACGCAGGAATATAGTACAAATACTTAGAGATATTCTAAATTTTCAGAAAAGATGACTATTTTCATTTAATTGTTATTACCCAATTTAGAAATGTTGGCCCAATTTTAACAACAACAGAGGCATAGCATTTGCCAAATAAAACATCTTAATAACAATCTGGGTTTGTGGGCCTCTAATTTTCAAACTCTTATGCAAAGATGGATTCGTCTTGTTAAATAAGTGAACAATCATATATTAAGTTTTTCTCAAAGTCTTGCTTCTTGTGAAGAGAGGTGATATCTGTTAACTGAATTTAGTGTGCTAATTATTTTGCAGTATACACATAGATTAAATCATTATGTTGTACACCTTAAACTTGTACAATATTATATGTCAATTACACCTTAACAGAAGTGGAAAAAAAGACATCGAATCAAAAACAAAGTTAGTCTTGCTTCCCATCACCGTTATATTCTTTTCAGGTGCAGGGAACTGGTCTTAAAACTACTGCATCTGCCATGTTAATAGGTGGAAACTACATATATATTTAAGTGAGCCCTGATCCCTTTGAAACTGTCAGCACTGCAGAGTTCAGGCTTCTTGCAGCCACATTGTAGGGAAACAAACTCTTTCTGAAGCTCCTCCTTTTTGGTGGTTGATATTGGAGCCAGTCGCTGAGCCTCACAAGAAAATTACTCTTCTATGTTTTTATTCTTTTAGCCTAAATGGAATTATCCAGTTCAGTCACACATATTATTTGCTAATTCGATTGTGGCTAATTTCCAAAGTCAAATCCAGATTCAAATGATGATGACTCACCACTATTTAGGATCTTGAGGAAATTATCCTGGGTTGTGAAGGCCTAAGACTCCAGAGATGAGGTTTGAGCGTTCATGGTGGCCTTGGGGAAAGTGTGGTGCTGAGTGTTTTGTATAGGGCATGGAATGTTTGGGACTATCTTATTTTTTCCCTTTTATTTTCCGGTGTCTTGCTCTGAACCAGGCAATATTTGTTGAATGAATACGTGTATTCATTCACATATTGTCCCATTACCTTAAAAATTTTATCAGCATTATGCCAAGGTAAACTAAATGCTCTTTTAATGTAAACATTAGATTCTACTAAAAAAGAAGCTGCATATTACTTTTATTTGAGATATAGGCAGAATCCAAATTATCTCAAAGAAGCTGACTTTGAGACACAACCATAACAAAAGGAAAAACGTAAGATAATCACATTGAGAGAGAGCTATTAGCAGGCCCTGGCTCTATTTGGAGGCCACTATAGTTTGATTATAAGTTTATTTCCATTGTATAAACCAACAGAAGAACAAGAGTTGCTAGATAGAATTTGCATTTCAAATAACATTTTTAGACATTTGTGTGTTTAGTGATAGCTACATTCCATTTTCTTACTGAGAAAGTATTGGCAGAATGCCTCCTCCATGCCGGCATTGTCATGTGCTTACACAAATTGTTAGATTTCCTGTTATCCCCACAATAAGCTGGGAGATGAAAATAATTAACCTAGTTTTACGGATGTGGTCCAGAAAGGTTAAGTAACTTGCCCAAGATAACACCGCTAGCACTCCATTGAACTACGACATTGACCTAGATTTAAAAATGCAGAGGCCAAGAATTCTTTCATTGAGTTATAGGTACTTGAAGATGGAATACATCCAAAGGAAGCTTCACCCATTCAAAAACATGCAATTGTTGACCGAAGCAGAGAGTTAATCCCTAGACTTTCCATTATTTAGCATCTCATCTAGATCGAAAGAATGTACCTGTCTGAACCATAGTGTCACACTATGTGAGTTCATATTCAAACATTTAAGAATTATTAAGTAACCCAAAGTTTTTGCTTTGTTTCTGTTTCCCGTTTCTTTCAAACGAACTGAATGGATAGTACTTAATCATAAGGGGATCAGCGTTTTCATATGTTTACATTTAGGAGAAAGTACCTCTTTAAAAGTAAATATTAAACTCCAAAGCTACCTTGTTCATCAGAGAAAAGCTTCCCCTTTTTCAACTCTAAAACTTCCCCATTCCTCAACCTGCCTTTGAGTTTCGGCCGAAACACAAGTGACCATGGCTGACTCCCTTTCTATATAGCAAACTCAGAATAAATCATACTTGCTTTCTCATTTGATGGTCTTCTAGTTCCACACCAGACTCTGCTGTGATGGACATTTGGGTTGATTCCACCTTTCGGCTATTAGGAGTTGTGCTACCATGAACATTCATGTATATGTTTTTGCATGGCCATAGGTTTTAGTTTTGTTGGGAATATACCTTCATTCTTTTGCATGTGGATGTCCAGTTGTCCCAGAACCATTTGTTGAAAAGATTGTTCTTTCCTCCATTGAATTGTCTCAGCAACCTTTTGAAAATCAACTGACCATAAATGTATGTGTTTATTTCTTTACTCTCAATTCTATTCCATCGATCAGTATGTCTCTCCTATGCCTGTATTATACTGTCTTGATTGATGCAGCTTTGTAGTAAGTTTTGAAATTGAAAAGTTTGAGTCTCTACTTATATTCTCATTTTTCAAGATTGTTTCGGCTATTCTAGGTTCCTTGCATTGCCATAAGAATTTTAGAATGAGTTTGAAGCTTCTGCAAAATGAAAGTTAACTTTATGGATATTGCATTGAGTCTGTAGATCAATGTGAGGGAGTATAGGCATCCTAACAATATTAAGTCTTCAAATCCATGAACACAAGATGTCTTTCAACTTATTTAGGTCTCCTTTAATTTCGTTCAATAATGTTTTGTAGTAGTTTTCATTGCACAAGTCTTGCACTTCTTTGGTTAAATTTATACCTAAGTATTTTATTCTTTTTCATGTTACTGTAAATGGAATTGTTTCCCTAAATTCATTTTTGGATTGTTTATTGCTAGTTTAGAGAAAGACAGCTGGTTTTCGATTTATAATTTTATACAGAATATATAAAATCATGTCATCTACAAATAGAGATTGTTTTATTTCTTCCTTTCCAATCTGGATGCCCATCGTATGTTTTTGTTGCCTAATTGGCTGGTTAGAACTTCTAGTCCAACAGTAAATAGAAATGGCAAGAACAGATAGATACCTTTGTCATGTTCCTGATCTTAGTGAGAAGGCTTTCAGCCTTTCACTGATAAGGATGATGTTCTCACTGGTTTTTTGGTAGATGCTTTTTTATCAGGTTGTGAAAAAAACCCTCTAGTCCTTTTTACTATATTTATCATGAAAGAGTGTTGGATTTTGTCAAATGCTTTTTTTTCCACATGTATTTTGAGATGGTCAGGTAGGTTTTTTTTCCTTTATCCTACTAATATGGTATTATTATAATATGGTATTTATTGATATTTGGGCATTAAATCAGTCTTGCATTCCTTGGCATAATCCCAGTGGGTCATGGTGTATAATCTTTTTAATATGTTGCTGGATTTAGTTTGCTAGTATTTTCTTGAGTATTATTATCTCTATATTCACAAGGGATATTAGCCTGTAGTTTTCTTTTCTTGTGATATCTATGTCTTGCTTTGATATCAGGGTAATACCGACTTCATAGAATGAGCTGGGAAGTGCCCACTCCTTTTCTGTTTTTTTGAATGAGCTTGTGAAGTATTGGTGTTAGTTCTTTAAATGTTAGGTAGAATTCACTAGTCACACCATCTGGTCCTAAGATTTCCTTGTGGAAAATTTTTGATTACTGACCCATGATCTTTACTTACAATAGGTCTAATCCGATTTTCTATTTCTTTGGTAGTTTGTGTTTTCAGGGAATTTGTGCACTTTATTTAGCTTATCTAATTTATTGGCGTATAACTGTTCTCAGTATTCTGTTATAATGCTTTTATTTCTGCAAAGGTGGAAGTTATGACCTCTCTTTCATTCCTGCATTTTAGAAATTTGAGACTCCTCTTTTTTTTCTTGATGTGTCGAGCTAGAAGTTTGTCAGTTGTATTGATCTTTTCAAAGAATCAAGTTGGTTTTACTGTTTTTCTCCATTTGTTTAAATTCTTTATTTTATTTATGTCCACTCTGATTTATTGTTGCATCCCTTCTGCTTGCTTTGGGTTTAGTTTGCTCTTTTTATTTCCATTTTCTTTAAGTGGAGTGTTAGGTTATTGATTTGAGATCTTTATTCTTTTCTTTTCTTTTTTTTTCTTTTTGGTAGTACGCGGGCCTCTCACTGCTGTGGCCTCTCCCGTTGCGGAGCACAGGCTCCGGACGCGCAGGCTCAGCGGCCACGGCTCACGGGCCCAGCCGCTCCGCGGCATGTGGGATCTTCCCGGATCGGGGCACGAACCCGTGTCCCCTGCATCGGCAGGCAGACTCTCAACCACTGTGCCACCAGGGAAGCCCTTAAGTATACACTTTTACAGCTATGATTTTATTTCCCTTAAGTACTGATTTAGCTCCATCCTAAAGGTAGGCATTGTGGGTTTTAATCTTCATTAATGTATTGAGTCTCTGTTATATGCTAACGGCTGGGAGTATATTGCTGAATGAAACAGACATGACTGGCCCATGGATCAGATACAGTCAAATAAAGAAGTGTGTGTGTGTGTGTGTGTGTGTGTGTGTGTGTGTGTGTGTGAGAGAGAGAGAGAGAGAGAAAGAGAGAGAGAGAGAGGGAGAGGGAGAGAGAGAGAATGAATAGCTGGACATTAGAATGTTGTGGGAAGGAAGAAGTGCTGTTTGAGCCAGGATCTGAAGGATGAGAAGCTGCTCACAAAACCATGTGATATTCTTCTGTGAGTTATTGAAAAGGGACAAGGTTGAAAACCTGTGAGTTTTACTTGAAAGAAGCATCCTGATGAGTCTTCAGTTTAAATTTAAACATCCATTTTTGGGCTTCCCTGGTGGCGCAGTGGTTAAGAATCTGCCTGCCAGTGCAGGGGACACAAGTTCAATCCCTGGTCCAGGAAGATCCCACGTGCCGTGGAGCAACTAAGCCCATGCGCCACAACTACCAAGCCTGTGCTCTAGAGCCCGTGAGCCACAACTCCTGAAGCCCATGCGCCTAGAGCCCCGTGCTCTGCAACAAGAGAAGCCACCGCAATGAGAAGCCCACGCACTGCAAGGAAGAGTAGCCCCCTCACTGCAACTAGAGAAAGCCCGTGTGCAGCAACGAAGACCCAATTCAGCCAAAATTAAATAAACAAATATTAAAAAAAATAAAAAGATAAACATCCATTTCCTTTTTAAATTATAATGATCTAAACATGCTATTATATTGAATAATTTGATTCTTTTTCTCAGTAATATTTGTTCTTTCTGGAAGACTAATTTTTTTATTGCAGGATAGTACAAAGATTGAGAATTATGATCAATTTATTACCTGACTTACCTGCTGCTTTTATTTTTCTTCTAGCAACTCCAAGAAGAGCCCCGTGCTCTGCAACAAGAGAAGCCACCGCAATGAGAAGCCCACGCACTGCAAGGAAGAGTAGGCCCCCTCACTGCAACTAGAGAAAGCCCGTGTGCAGCATGAAGACCCAATTCAGCCAAAATTAAATAAACAAATATTAAAAAAAATAAAAAGATAAACATCCATTTCCTTTTTAAATTATAATGATCTAAACATGCTATTATATTGAATAATTTGATTCTTTTTCTCAGTAATATTTGTTCTTTCTGGAAGACTAATTTTTTTATTGCAGGATAGTACAAAGATTGAGAATTATGATCAATTTATTACCTGACTTACCTGCTGCTTTTATTTTTCTTCTAGCAACTCCAAGAGGATTGAAAGTGCTTTAATAACATTTCTCCTACAGATAAATTTTCTGAAAACAGTTTATCAGGATTGGGCCTTCATTTATATTAAATTCATTTGTGATTCACAGATTGTTAGCTTACAGTCCTAGGTTACATCATTTCAGGTGTGGCAAAATTAAGGTAAACAGTTTATTTACTATTATAGCTGTAATTTAAAATTATAAATGCAGCAGAACATTTGTTTTCTGAAATATTGCTCTGAGGAAGAGTGCAAAATAAGCTTTACTTGAATGGGGAAGTCTTGCAAATAGCAAATATTAAAGTTGTTCATTCTTGCAAACATGTATTTTTGTTTATGTGATCTTCAGCTCTCTATAAATATTGGGGAGATGATTGATGTTAAAAATAGTATCCTGGGGAGGGGGGCCTTCAAGATGGTGGAGGAGTAAGACGTGGAGATCATCTTCCTCCCTACAAATACATCAAAATGTGGAACAACTCCTACAGAACACCTCCTGAACGCTGGCAGAAGACCTCAGACTTCCCAAAAGGCAAGAAACTGCCCACGTACCTGGCTGTGTGGCTGACAGGGTCTTGGTGCTCCGGCTGGGTGTCAGTCCTGTGCCTCTGAGGTGGGAGAGCCGAGTTCAGGACATTGGTCCATCAGAGACCCCCCCCAGCCCCACATAATATCAATCAGCAAGAGCTCTCCCAGAGATCTCCATCTCAACCCTAAGACCCAGCTCCACTCAACGACAGCAAGCTACAGTGCTGGACACCCTATGCCAAACAACTAGCAAGACAGGAACACAACCCCACCTATTAGCAGACAGGCTGCCTAAAATCATAATAAGTTTACAGATACCCCAAAACACACCACCAGACACGGTCCTGCCCACCAGAAAGACAAGATCCAAATTCATCTACCAGAGCACAGCCACCAGTCCCCTCCACCAGGAAGCCTACACAACCCACTGAACCAACCTTACCTACTGGGGGCAGACACCAAAACCAACAGGAACTATGAACGTGCAGCCTGCAAAAAGGAGACCCCAAACACAATAAGTTAAGCAAAATGAGAAGACAGAGAAATACACAGAAGATGAAGGAGCAAGGTAAAAACCCACCAGACCAAACAAATGAAG
>NC_041226.1:12555739-12556114 GCF_002837175.3 Physeter macrocephalus | reverse complement strand
TGAACAACACAATAAATGAAGTTAAAAATTCTCTAGAAGGAATCAATAGCAAATAACTGAGGCAGAAGAACGAATAAATGACCTGGAAGATAAAATAGTGAAAATAACTATCACAGAGCAGAATAAAGAAAAAAGAATGAAAAGAATTGACGACAGTCTCAGAGACCTGTGGGACAACATTAAAAGCACCAACATTCGAATTATAGGGGTCCCAGAAGAAGAAGAGGAAAAGAAAGGGACTGAGAAAATATTTGAAGAGATTATAGTTGAAAACTTCCCTAATATGGGAAAGGAAATAGTTAGTCAAGTCCAGGAAGCACAGAGAGTCCCATACAGGATAAATCCAAGGAGAAACATGCCAAGACACATATTAAT
>NC_041226.1:12555271-12555660 GCF_002837175.3 Physeter macrocephalus | reverse complement strand
CAACAAATGCTAAAGGAACTTCTCTAGGCAGGAAACACAAGAGAAGGAAAAGACCTACAATAACAAACCCAAAACAATTAAGAAAATGGTAATAGGAACATACATATTGATAACTACCTTAAATGTAAATGGATTGACTGCTCCAACCAAAAGACATAGACTGGCTGAATGTTTACAAAAACAAGACCCATATATATGCTGTCTACAAGAGACCCACTTCAGACCTAGAGACACACACAGACTGAATGTGAGAGGATGGAAAAAGCTATTCCACGCAAATGTAAATCAAAAGAAAGCTGGAGTAGCAATTCTCATATCAGACAAAATAGAATATAAAATAAAGACTATTACAAGAGACAAAGAAGGACACTACATAATGATCAAGGGAT
>NC_041226.1:12552451-12555197 GCF_002837175.3 Physeter macrocephalus | reverse complement strand
TTTAACATCCCACTATCACCAATGGACAGATCATCCAAAATGAAAATAAATAAGGAAACACAAGCTTTAAATGACACATTAAACAAGATGGACTTAATTGATATTTATAGGACATTCCAACCAAAAACAACAGAATACACTTTCTTCTCAAGTGCTCATGGAACATTCTCCAGGATAGATCATATCTTGGGGCACAAATCAAGCCTTGGCAAATTTAAGAAAATTGAAATCGTATCAAGTACCTTTTCCGACCAGAATGCTATGAAGCTAGATATCAATTACAGGAAAAAAATCTGTAAAAAATACAAACACATGGAGGCTAAACAATACATTACTAAATAACCAAGAGATCACTGAAGAAATCAAAGAGGAAATCAAAAAATACCTAGAAACAAATGACAAAACACGACGACCCAAAACCTATGGGATGCAGCAAAAGCAGTTCCAAGAGGGAATTTTATAGCAATACCATCCTACCTCAGGAAACAAGAAACAACTCAAATAAACAACCTAACCTTACACCTAAGCAGTTAGAGAAAGAAGAACAAAAAAAACCCCCCAAAATTAGCAGAAGGGAAGAAATCATAAAGATCAGATCAGAAATAAATGAGGAAATGATAGCAAACATCAATAAAACTAAAAGCTGGATCTTTGAGAAGATAAACAAAATTGATAAACCATTAGCCAGACTCATCAAGAAAAAGGAGAAGGCTCAGATCAATAGAATTAGAAATGAAAAAGACATGACAGCTGACACTGCTGAAATACAAAGGATCATGAGAGAGTACTACAGGCAACCATATGCCAATAAAATGGACAGCCTGGAAGAAATGGACAAATTTTTAGAAAAGCACAACCTTCTAGACTGAACCAGGAAGAAATAGAAAATATGAACAGACCAATCACAAGCACTGAAATTGAAACTGGGATTAAAAATCTTCCAGCAAACAAAAGCCCAGGACCGTATAGCTTCACAGGCGAACTCTGTCAAACATTTAGAGAAAGGCTAACAGCTATCCTTCTCAAACTCTTCCAAAATATAGCAGAGGGAGGAACACTCCCAAACTCATTCTATGAGGCCACCATCACCCTGATACCAAAACTAGACAAAGATACTACAAAAAAAGAAAACTACAGACCAATATCACTGATGAATATAGATGCAAAAATCCTCAACAAAATACTAGCAAACAGAATCCAACAGCATATTAAAAGGATCATACACCATGATCAAGTGGGGTTTATTCCAGGAATGCAAGGATTCTTCAAGATACGCAAGTCAAAATCAATCAATGTGATACACCATATTAACAAATTGAAGGAGAAAAACCATATGATCGTCTCAATAGATGTAGAGAAAGCTTTTTACAAAATTCAACACCCATTTATGATAAAAACCCTGCAGAAAATAGGCATAGAGGGAACTTTCCTCAACATAATAAAGGCCATATATGAAAAACCCACAGCGAACATCGTCCTCAATGGTGAAAAACTGAAACCATTTCCACTAAGAGCAGGAACAAGACAAGGTTGCCCACTCTCACCACTGTTATTCAGCATAGTTTTGGAAGTTACAGCCACAGCAATCAGAGAAGATAAAGAAATAAAAGAATCCAAATCGGAAAAGAAGTAAAACTGTCACTGTTTGCAGATGACATGATATTATACATAGAGAATCCTAAAGATGCTACCAGAAAACTACTAGAGCTAATCAATGAATTTGGTAAAGTAGCAGGATATAAAATTAATGCACAGAAATCTCTTGCGTTTCTATACACTAATGATGAAAAATCTGAGAAAGAAATTAAGGAAACACTCCCATTTACCATTGCAACAAAAAGAATAAAATACTTAGGAATAAACCTACCTAAGGAGGCAAAGGACCTGTATGCAAAAAAACTATAAGACACTGATGAAAGAAACTAAAGATGATACAAACAGATGGAGAGATATACCAGGTTCTTAGATTGGAAGAATCAACATTGTGAAAATGACTGTATTACCCAAAGCAATCTACAGATTCAATGCAATCCCTATCAAACTACCAATGGCATTTTTCACAGAACTAGAACAAAAGAATTCACAATTTGTATGAAAACAGAAAAGACCCTGAATAGCCAAAGCAATCTTGAGAAAGAAAAATGGAGCTGGAGTAATCAGGCTCCCTGACTTCAGACTATACTACAAAGCTACAGTAATCAAGACAGTATGGTACTGGCACAAAAGCCAAAATATAGATCAATGGAACAGGATAGAAAGCCCAGAGAAAAACTCATGAACATATGGTCAACTTATCTTTGATAAAGGAAGCAAGAATGTACAATGGAGAAAAGACAGCCTCTTCAGTAAGTGGTGCTGGGAAAACTGGACAGCTGACTGCTCCAACCAAAAGACATAGACTGGCTGAATGTTTACAAAAACAAGACCCATATATATGCTGTCTACAAGAGACCCACTTCAGACCTAGAGACACACACAGACTGAATGTGAGAGGATGGAAAAAGCTATTCCACGCAAATGTAAATCAAAAGAAAGCTGGAGTAGCAATTCTCATATCAGACAAAATAGAATATAAAATAAAGACTATTACAAGAGACAAAGAAGGACACTACATAATGATCAAGGGATCAATCCAAGAAGAAGATAGAACAATTGTAAATATTTATGCACCCAACGTAGGAGCACCACAGTACATAAGGCAAATGCTAACAGCCATAAAAGGGGAAATCAACAGGAACACAATAAT
>NC_041226.1:12541564-12549985 GCF_002837175.3 Physeter macrocephalus | reverse complement strand
TGTAAAAGAATGAAATTAGAACACTCCCTAACACCATACACAAAAATAAACTCAAAATGGATTAAAGACCTAAATGTAAGGCCGGACACTATCAAACTCTTAGAGGAAAACATAGGCAGAACACCCCATGGCATAAATCACAGCAAGATCCTTTTTGACCCAGCTTCTACAGAAAGGGAAATAAAAACAAAAATTAACAAATGGGACCTAATGAAACTTAAGAGCTTTTGCACAGCAAAGGAGACCATAAACAAGACCAAAAGACAACCCTCAGGTTGGGAGAAAATATTTGCAAATGAAGCAACTGACAAAGGGTTAATCTCGAAAATATACAAGCAGCTCATGCAGTTCAATATCAAAAAACAAACAACCCAATTCAAGAATGGGTAGAAGACCTAAATAGACATTTCTCCAAAGAAGATATACAGATTGCCAACAAACACTTGAAAGGATGCTCAACATCACTAATCATTAGAGAATGCAAATCAAAACTTACAATGAGGTATCACCTCACACCCAAATGACCCAGCAATCCCACTACTGGGCATATACCCTGAGAAAACCATAATTCAAAAGGAGTCATGTACCACACTGTTGCAACTCTGTTTACAATAGCCAGGACATGGGAGCAACCTAAGTGTCCATCGACAGATGAATAGATAAAGAAGATGTGACACATATATACAGTAGCATATTAACCATAAAAAGAAATGAAATTGAGTTATTTGTAGTGAGGTGGATGGACCTAGAGACTGTTACACAGAGTGAAGTAAGTCAGAAAGAGAAAACCTAATACCGTGTGCTAATATATATATATATGGAATCTAAAAAAAAACAAAAAAATGGTTCTGAAGAACCTAGGGGCAGGACAGGAATAAAGACGCAGACGTAGAGAATGAACTTGAGGACACGGTGAGGGGGAAGGGTAATCTGGAATGAAGTGGGAGGGTGGCATGGCCATATATACACTACCAAACGTACAATAGATAGCTAGTGGGAAGCAGCTGCATAGCACAGGGAGATTAGCTTGGTGCTTTGTGTCCACCTCGCCGGGTGGGATAGGGAGGGTGGGAGGGAGATGCAAGAGGGAAGAGATATGGGGATATATGTATATGTATAGCTGATTCACTTTGTTATACAGGAGAAACTAACACAGCATTGTAAAGCAATTATACTCCAATAAAGATGTTAAGTAAAAATAAATAGTATCCTGTTATTAGGTGATTGGAATTGATCAAAATTGCAATTAGGTATAATTGGAAATATTTTATATTTATATTTATTAAAATATAAATTTATTTAAATTTAAATTTATTTAAAATATAAATATTAAATATATTTATTAAAATATAAATAAAATATATTTAAATAAAATATATTTTATAAATAAAATATTTTATTTATATTTAAATATAAATAAAATATATTTATTAAAATATAAATAAAATATATATTTATTAAAATATAAATAAAATGTATGTATATTTTAGTTGTCAGAGGGAACCTAAATATGTACATGGATTTTTACAAAATAATGGTTTTATTAATTACTCATGAAGGATTGCCTTTACAGTGTAGAAGATTCAAGGTTTATAAATGACCCTCAGAATAATTATTCCTGATTTCTTGGAAGTCAAAGACAGACGAAAATATACTGAATATGACACAGTTAAGTATTGTATTAGATTTTCTCTTACGCGAAAAGTGTTTGGATGCACATGGTATTCAGAACAAATCTATTTCTTTAGTTATTTGAAGGTAGTAATTGCTTTTAGTTTTAAGTTTCATTAGGTTTTTTGTTGTTGCTTTTTCTCTTTTCAAGAGTTTCTTTACCCATGAATAGTTGTGGATTTGGAAAATATTCTAAAGGAAACTTTATTTTAGAGAGTAGAATATATTCAGTACTCTTCCAGTATGGAATATATTCCAGTTCCCTTTGGGTAGCTCATCTGCCTTCACTGCTGCTCTTAAGACTATTTAGACCCTTCCAGTATCAATGTTAATCTCTACTCACACCCCCATTATGTTAGGAGGATTCACAGAAGGAATATGGCTGGGATTGTCCTGCGAACATAGCTGGCTTGGATAGAGATTTTGCACATTCAAGACCAGATGATTCTACCTTCAAATGTGTGTGAATACAGCTAGGTAGCCCAGGAATCATACTCTAGAACACTGCAATTACATTTGCTGGCTGAAGCTTCTGCCTGTAAAATAATAAAAAGTCTCCATTAAGCTTTACTGATAAGAAGGCACTCTTGGCATTTATGGATTTGATATTCATGATTTTAGTGTTTGGACCTGTTCCCAAAGGTTTGTGATATATAGTAATGTGAAATTTCTGAGGCCCAACTGGAAAGGTGGGCAGTCAGTCGTGATTTTACTGGGCGGTGACATGCCACAGGGATGACACGTGACCCTTGCAGGATACCAGGCATCACTGTCTTCTCAATTCTCAGGCATCCTTACTTTCCCTAAGTGGTAAAAACTTGATTTCTTTGTGTTAACTTTTCATCAAATCAAATAAATACCACTATGGAAGTTGACGAGAATTGTTATGAATCTAAGCACAGGGAACAGCAATTCAGACATTTCCATATTCACAAATATTTAAATTCAAAAGGTACTGAAATATATTCTTTCAAAGATACACAATCTTATCTGATTCCCAAAGTATTATCATTGTTCCACGTCACAGGTGGAGAAACGCAAGCTCAGAGACTGTAAATTATCTGACTGGGGCCCCCTGGCTTTAAAATTTCTACTCTTATCTTCTGTAATTGCTCCTGGATCCAGGTCACTTCAGATAGAAGGTTCTTTGCCCAAGAGGTTGAATGTCAATTTCTGAGACAACAAAGTGAAGTAGTTTTTTTTCTCTTCTAAGGCATCTGCTTTCAGGGCTCTGACCTTTCCTTTGCCCTCTCCTGGGAAGCCCTGACCTCCAGTGCCTTTTTCTTCATGGGAAGCTGCAAAGTGGTTTTTGCACAGCAGGCAAAAACTGTTTCACTAGAGGGCCATGAATTGTTTAAAACATAAATGTAAATGTCGGTGCAGATATGCTAATGTCATGATATAGTGTTTCTTGCTTTATCTGATATAGTCTCACATGTAGATGTGGCTTTTTTTTTTTAACCTCTTTATTGGAGTATGATTGCTTTACAATGTTGTTAGTTTCTGCTGCACAACAAAGTGAATCAGCTATGTGCATGCATAGATGTGGCTTTTGTGATCCTTCCTTGTTTCATTTCTCAGTTTAAACCAGAGCTCCCATAGGACTTCTCTAAACCGAGTGTCCGTCAGTCTGGCCCCCCTCATCACCGCCACCCCTGCCTTTACTGGGCTGCTGCTCCTTGTCACAGCTTCTGGGAGAATGTGCTTGCGTTTGGGCTTTCTTCCTTTTTCTTTAACCCATGATTTCTCCAAACGTTTCTGGATAATCCACACTTCCTTCCGCTCCTCCAGCAACACAGGAATGCTGCTATGCCGTGGGTCACTTCCGCTGTTTGCTATAACGCAGCCTGTAGCGGTTATACCTTTTGTTCTTGAATCGCGTATTTTCTTGCATCCTTTTATAACGTTTTCCAAAGGTACTTACATAGTGTTAGTGGATATCTTTATAACAGCCCCTGGCCATCCTGTTTTTAATTGAGGGAACATTGGTTTATGACATTATATAAGTTTCATGCGTAAGCATTACGTTTCGACTTTTGTATGTACTGCAGTGTGCCCACCACCCAGACTTTAATTTCCATCCATCACCATACAGTTGACCCCCCCTTACCCATGTTACCCCTGCGCCTTCCCCTCCGGTAACCACTGCTCTGTTCTCGGTACCTACATGTTTGTTAGCACTTTGACATCATTTTTAAAAGAGGCTTTGATCTTTGACCTTTAAAAAGAAGTTAATAATAGTTTGACATATGCTTCTTGTGACACATGGTTATGTATTGAGTTTCCTGTATGGGATCATCACTGTGTCATTTTCTCCTGGCCTCTTGAAATGGTAGGGATAAGATGTGATACCTGCCTTTGGGAATTCTTTTCTTTTTGCACGTGAATTTGTATGTGTTATTCTTTACATTCAGAACAGATTTCCTTTATCATAATATTCAGTTGCCCTTTCCCATACTTACTCTTAGCAAGTGCTTTGAAATTATCATCTATTAAAGTTAGCAAGCATTCAGACTTCTTACATAGGTTTTATGACACATAGGAAAATTATCTTATTTAGAGTTTCTAAATAAATGTAGCTTTTGAAATGTATATTCTGTTGTTCTATTGGAAGGATCATATATGGTGGTATTTCACTTAAGTTGGGTTGGGTTTAACAGTCTCTTTGTACTAGTTTTACGCTGGTTTCCAGTATTTCAGTGCCACAGTTTTCATTGTCTATAAAGATATTAATACTTAAAGGAGTTGTGGTGACCATTATATTAGATAAAATAAACACAGCATCGTGCATACATTAGACAATAAACGGTAGCATTATTACTATTTAAAGTTTATGAACAGTTTTGTTCCTCTATGACTGTATTTTATGTTCTCTTTAAGAGAACAGGAACATTTTTGGTTTTCTTGGTATGTCTTACCTTCATATCCTCTTTTTACCACATTACCCTTTATCCCTTCTTTTGTTCAACAAATATTTATTGAGCTCCTACTACGTTCCAAATCCTGTTTTAGGATATGGAGATTCGCCAGTGAATGATAAAGCCCCTGCTTTCATAGAGCTAATATTTTAGAACCAGTGCGTGTAACTTTTTCATCTTTGTAATTTTTAAAAGTTTTTGTATAACATGCTAGGAGCTGTATTGTTAGGTAGTCCGTGGAAGCCCAAAGATAATGGAATAGATTTGTGATGGTGTGCTGAATTATTAGAAACAGTTCAGATAGTGATTTTACCTTTTAAAGGATTAGCTGATGCTGGGACTTCCTGGCTGTCCAGTGGTTAAGACACCACGCTTCCACTGCAGGGGGCGTGGGTTCCATCCCTGGTCCAGGAACTAAGATCCCACATGCCACAGGGCACGGCCAAAGAATAAATAAATAAAATTTTTTAAAAAGATCATGTGATGCTGACTGTCTTGCAGTAATCAAAGAAGGACTCATTATTAAGGCAGAGCATCCAGGAAACATTTTGTTGTTATCGTCAGTTACATGATTTTCATAGTTAAACCTTGGGGGGTTCTTTGCTTCTTTTCAGAACCATTAATATCATTTTAAAAAACTTTATTGAGGAATAATTGAGAACTACTGGTTTTTCGAACAAACAAAACACTATAATAAAGTTAACACAAACACATAAAATTTGATTACTCCTTGCTTTCTAATGAGAGAACTTTAATTTTTAATTGCAAAAGCAGTTGTACTCTACTAGAAAAAAATTAGAAACGTTGGAAACTGCAGATAATTAAATCTTAAAAATCATAACTATTTACATAAAATCTCTGTTATATTCTTTCAAACTTTTCAATGCACCCGTATATCTTTTTAAAAAAAATGGAATAGTGTTCGTATGGTTTTGTAACTTTTTCACTTATCAATGTACTATGCAGTTTTTCGTGCCAGCAATCAATATGCTTAACATAATTTTTACAGGTTTTATATTTTTTATATACATCTAATTTGTTTGTCAGTACCTTATTATTACCTCTTTATTTCCACTTTTTCATCTTATAAGCAATCTTGCCATGAATTCTAGTCTCCTCGCAAATGTTTTGTATACCCTCAAATATTTCCTTCTGACAAACCATTTGAAGTTAAATCAGATAAGCTTTTGTGGTTCTTGTTATGTATCATAAAATTGCTCTCTATAGAGATTTAAAAAATTTACATTTCTCCAGAAATGTATGAGAATATGTTTCTCCAAACCCTTAATAATTGGAGCAATGGCAAATACATATATACACAGAGAATTGGGAATGCAGTTCTTATCATCCCTTTCCTAGTCCTGGGATCCTTTCTTCACGGCTGTCTGTGATAGAGCGAAAGCCTTCAAGGTCAGTTTCTCCTCCCTGGTCTCCAGGGTTTAGCGCCAGGAACTTTCAGAGCTTGGAAAACTGAGCTCATAGTCACCAAAGTCACATGGGATTGACTGGAATCAGTTTGGTATCAGAACGTTCATTCGATAGTTTATACAAGTGGCTTTCCAGCATCAGGTGAGATCAGATTGTTTAGACAATCTGGGCAGATAGCTGAGGACACAGTGCTAGCGTGCGCTGGTTCCCTGGACCACGTCTACCTGCTCTGGCCACGTGGTCACGTGGCCAGGAGAGGGTGAGGGAGCAGAGGGCAGAGCGGGGGTCCGTCCTGGTGAAGCTTCCCCTGTCCCTCAGGATGCAGCTAGTGCTTTCCTTAGACTTGGAATTGTTCCTTTTTTTGATTTCTTAAGAACTGTGGATCGTTTAGAATATATAATTTATTCAGTTCATTTTCCATAGGATTTAGAACAGTGGATGATGAAATCATGCAGTTAGTTGCTGCAAGGATGTTGGATTGTTGAGAGGAGCAGTAATCCTGAAAGAACACACATGCACGCACACACACATGTGCGCACAAACATACACATGCCTGCACGCGCGCACACACACACACACATTTGCAAATGAGCCAAAATAAGGCATTTTCCTACTGACCTCAAATTTATTTTGTAATTCTTGATCCTCTAGGGAAGGGTAAGTTTCCTTGTGTGCCCCAATAGAGAACTACACAGAAATTTTCCGTATTTGTTTATTGCTTAAAATGCTTCATTGGAAGAAACAAAAATTTAACGTGGCATTAGCACTTCAATAACTTCAGATGTTGAAAAAAATAATTTGCAATCTCTTTGAAAGAGTATGTTGGTACTTTGAAGAATAAGCTTAGCTCTACCGATTATTTTAGAATGTGTTTCAAAGTCACTTAAGTTTCTAGCACATAGTATTCTAGCAAATATTTTTTTCTAGGTTTTACTAAAGAAGTCCTTTGACTTAAATTGGATGGTACCAAATTGAACTCAAAACTACTTAAAACATTTAAAAGTTGTCAGTACATTTAATTGACTTATGTTGTACTTGTTTTGGAATATACATATTTGTCACCTCACTTGCTAAAGAAATGACACATCTTGAAAAGACCAAAAAGCCTATGTTTATATATTTTGGTTCTCGCCTAAACTGAGCTTTGAGCTGGCCATTGCCAGAATGAAAATTGGATATATATTTTTTTCACACATTACACTTTGCCTTGTGAGTACAGCTATTGTCTTTAAAGAGATTTTTTTCGCCTCCAACCTCATCATACTTCTTTCTAAAAGGGGTTAAGGTAGATAATCAAAGCTAAACTGGTTATTTGTACAACAGAAAGGCAAGAGTGCACCCAAGCTTCATCTAGCTGACACTGAAAAGAAACCAAGCAAAGCTTCCAAGTAGCTTGGTTTATACAATGATGTGCTTTCTTTCCCAGTTAATTAAGAGGGTTTCAATAAGATCCAGACCATGGGTTCTGACCTTTCATCTTCCAAGAAAAGAAAAAGTTACTGCACCAAATCAAAACAAACTAAAAGGAAAGCTTTGTTTAGAGATCCTCCAGGGTGATGAGTCTCATATTTTTTATTTTGTTTTTCTTAAAACCGTTCTTCTCTGTGTCATAACTTGGGCATTTGTAGAGTACACAGAATTTTTCGTGCCCCACATCTTTTCCATTTAAAACCCAAAGTCAATGAGATGTCTTCTAGCAAGCAAGGGATGTTTGCTACAGGAGCCATATAACCTAGAATGTCAGAGATGGAGAGGACCAGATGAGGAGAGTGAGGCCCAGGGAAGTGAAATGACCAGCACAGGATCACATAAACCGACAAGGTATTGGGACCTGATCTGATTCCTATTACAGCTAGTTCTTTCCATTAAACTCTGTTGCTTTGATGATGCTGGAAGAGTTCATTCTTTGCTATCAGATGTTTCTTTTAACATTGTGTTTTGTTCACCTACTAAAGCATCACTCATGTATATCTATACTTTTATAGCAATGTGTAGAATACATACTTAATGTATTAAAAATATGGATTATGTGAATAAAATTCATATTCACTCATTCAGTTAACTAACATGTACTGAATGTCAGCTTTGTACTGACTGCTGGTAATATCAAATCAAATAATGTATGATTCCCTACATTTATATGTAGGAAAAGATATTCAGGGTTTTTTTGTTTTGCTTTTGTTTGTTTTCTGTGAAAAACATAATTTGATTAACATGATGTAATTATTCTAGATGGCTTCATTTTATTTTATTTTATTTTATTTTATTTTTTGCTGTATGCAGGCCTCTCACTGCTGTGGCCTCTCCTGTTGCGGAGCACAGGCTCCGGACGCGCAGGCTCAGTGGCCATGGCTCACGGGCCCAGCCGCTCCGCGGCATGTGGGATCTTCCCTGACCGGGGCAC
>NC_041226.1:12537797-12541160 GCF_002837175.3 Physeter macrocephalus | reverse complement strand
CCCCTGCATCGGCAGGCGGACTCTCAACCACTGCACCACCAGGGAAGCCCCCTTCATTTTATTTTTGATGTCTAAATTCCTCAATAACATATTTCAGATGACCTTTTAAAGACTTTGACGTTAGATTACTTTCAGTAATTTCGGTAATGGTATATAATGGCATATAAATGGAGTATAATGCCAATTTACATAATGATATTTAAAGATGAGTTCTTTTTAGATATCAAACTAGGGCATCTTTGTCTTAATGCAACTTTGCAAGTGAGAGGTCTTACAAGTCAAACAACCATCAGGTTATGCAACCTGCAATGCTGGTAGCTGCCATTGTCTGGCTCAGTCAGATCAAGCCAGACCAGAAGCCTGGATTTCTTCATCTCCGTCCCTTGGACCACCATAAACTGGAATGTGCCAGAGTCTGTGCTAGGAGTTTGGGATCCAAAGAAAGCTGAGTTATTTCTGCCCTTAAGTTATGAAACTTCAGGACTCCCTGGCAGAAAGAAAAGTGATTGTAGAGAGTGCCCAAGGAGAACTCTGGGAGGAGGGCATCATCCCCGAGGTGGGGAGGGGTGGGATCCTTAATTAGGCCATTTGGAGGGTGTGTGGTTTCAGGTTCACCTTGAGGATTAAATGGAAGAACTGAGGCAGGCCAGATGGTTCGAATGGAGGGATGGTAGTCAAGGTTAGGAGTGAAGTGGGAACAGACCTTGTTCCACGTGAGACTAACAATTACCTAGTTTCCTTCCTTTTCCAGCCACTTCAGGTAACTCAGCAGTTTTCCGAGCATCACTGTCCCAGATGCAAAAGCTTTGCTCCTTGGAGTTTAAGACATTTTGGGGTAGATTGGGAGATTTCAGCAGTTATTGTTTGTTATTTTTGTACAAAAGTCTGTAGAAGACTGTTGTTCTGTAAACAACAGTCTAGGACTAGCTGACTGGAGGCTCCGGCTCCCCAAGCATTATCATTCTAGGCCACCTCCTGAGAGGAGGGGGTCTTCTTTTACCAATTTCCTCACAGAAGAGTTTGGTACCCGCGCATAATAACACACCAGGTATCCGTAACAAGGAGAAAGGAATGCAGTTTATTTTCATACTACTATTTTTTACTTCCAGCCTCATATTGGCTTTCTGTTTATGGCAAGAAAAATAAAGCCAGAAAGAATGGAAGTCCAAGGCATCAGGATAAAGCCTCCATCTCCCTGACAGCATGAGGGAGGCCTCGCTTGGTCAGGTGGAAGAAGACAGCTTCATGCTGGGCCTGAGATGAAAGGGCGGTGTTTTTCTATTTCAAAATGTCCTTGAAGGGAGAGATGCAAAAGAAGAGAAGGGCAAAAGGCTGACGCCACCAATACCACCAATGACTTTTACTTCAAGAACCATCGTTGGTGACATTTGGGAGACGTGGGAGGCCCGGGTGCAGCTCTCTGGTCAAGCTGTGGTGACTCCGTGGTGACAGCTGTGGTCACTAGGCCCTCGGTCGTGCTCAGTGAATGTGGTGTCCACCAACAAGGCTAGTGCTGGTAGCTGAGATCTGTTGTGGGGATTTAAAAATCATACGTGGAAATCAAAATCTTGTATCACCATTAAAATTACTACTTATCTCATTCCCATCTACTTTTGGATTTGCTGCCTAGAACATAGTGAATGTTCAATAAAACCTTGAGTGAGGCTTCCCTGGTGGCGCAGTGGTTGAGAGCCCGCCTGCCCATGCAGGGGACACGAGTTCGTGTCCCGGTCCGGGAAGATCCCACATGCCGCGGAGCGGCTGGACCCGTGAGCCATGACCGCTGAGCCTGCGCGTCCGGAGCCTGTGCTCCGCAACGGGAGAGGCCACAGCAGTGAGAGGCCCGCGTACCACAAAACAAACAAACAAACAGAAAAAAAACAAACAAACCTTGAGTGATTGCAGCTTCATTGACTGCACCTCTTTCTGCAGGACACATTTTCATTTCATCTGGAAATATTTTGTAGCGTACCTCTGAAAGATAAGGACACTTTTTCTTTTAAAGCATAACCACTATGCCATTATCTTATGTAAAAATTTAATAGTAATCTCAGTTTGGGTACTGCACCTTTAATAAAAATATTAATGATTTAAGGAAAAACCTTATGAGAGATTTTCTTATGAAACTAGTTTGATAACGTATCATTCATTCATTCATTTGTTCAGGTCCTGTTCTGTATGACTGGTGCAGGTGAGAAGCCCCTCACAGTATAATCACTGAGTTGTGATGAAACACAGTGAATTTCTTAAACCCTCTATGATACTATTCTATCATTTTTTTAATACATCTATTAATATAGGTGCTTCACAATGCTGAATATAATTGCTTCACAGTGCTGTGCTAGATTCTGTTGTACAACAAAGTGAATCAGCCATATGTATACATACATCCCCGTATCCCCTCCCTCTTGAGCCTCCCTCCCACCCTCCCTATCCCACCCCTCTAGGTGGTCACACAGCACCGAGCTGATCTCCCTGTGCTATGTGGCCGCTTCCCACTAGCTAGCTATTTTACGTTTGGTAGTGTATATAAGTCCATGCCACTCTCACTCACCCCAGCTTCTGCCTCCCACCCTGTGTCCTCAAGTCCATTCTCTATGTCTGCATCTTTATTCCTACCCTGCCACTAGATTCATCAGAACCTTTTTTTTTTATAGATTGCATATATATGCAATATATGGCATATGGTATTTGTCTCTTTCTGACTTCACTCTGTATGACAGACTCTAGGTCCATCCACCTCACTACAAATAACCCAATTTCGTTTCTTTTTATGGCTGAGTACTATTCCATTGTATATATGTGCCACATCTTCTTTATCCATTCATCTGTCGATGGACATTTAGGTTGCTTCCATGTCCTGGCTATTGTAAATAGTGCTGCAGTGAACATTGGGGTGCCTGTGTCTTTTTGAATTACAGTTTTCTCGGGGTATATGCCCAGTAGTGGGATTGCTGGGTCATATGGTAGTTCTATTTTTTAGTTTTTTAAGGAACCTCCATACTATTCTCCATAGTGGCTGCACCACTTTACATTCCCACCAACAGGGCAGGAAGGTTCCCTTGTTGCCACACCCTCTCCAGCATTTATTGTTTCTAGATTTTTTAAATAATGGCCGTTCTAACTGGTGTGAGATGATACCTCTTTGTAGCTTTGATTTGCATTTTTCTAATAATTAGTGATGTTGAGCATCTTTTCATGTGTCTCTTGGCCATCTGTATGTCTTCTTTGGTGAAATGTCTATTTAGGTCTTCCACCCAGTTTTTAATTGGGTTGTTTGTTTTTTTGATATTGAGCTCTGTGAGTTGTTTGTATATTTTGGAGATTAATCTTTTGTCCGTTGTTTCATTTGCAAATATTTTC
>NC_041226.1:12454394-12535544 GCF_002837175.3 Physeter macrocephalus | reverse complement strand
CCATTTGAAGTTTATTTTTGTATATGGTGTTAGGGAGTGTTCTAATTTCATTCTTTTACATGTAGCTGTCCAGTTTTCCCATAACCACTTATTGAAGAGGCTGTCTTTTCTCCATTGTATGTTCTTTCCTCCTTTGTCATAGATTAGTTGACCATAGGTGCGGGGGTTTATCTCTGGGCTTTCTATCCTGTTCCATTAATCTATATTTCTGTTTTTTGTGCCAGTACCATACTGTCTTGATTACTGTAGCTTTGTAGTATAGTTTGAAGTTGGGGAGCCTGATTTCTCCAGCTCCATTTTTCTTTCTCAAGATTGCTTTGGCTATTCGGGGTCTTTTGTGTTTCCATACAAATTGTAAAATTTTTTGTTCTAATCTGTGAAGAATGCCATTGGTAGTATCATCATTTTTAATGTTCATAATTTGATGTACGGCCCACAGGATCCTTAATCCACATCCTAAAAATACACTTGTTACCACTTTAGTTCAGCAGATATTTATTGACTGTCTGCCATGTGTATGGTTGGTTTCTGTTGGGGAAAACGATCGCCTAAAGGATAAAGAGATAAGGAAGAATTGTTTGTGGTTGTGGAAGATCAAGGAAGAGAAAGGAGGAGGAGGAGTGTTGAGGTGCCCCTTCCTTGACCCCCGAAATTATCAGTAAAATCTCTGATTGTCACAGAATGCTGGTGAGAAGCAAGTCAAGGAGCAGGTACATCCCCTGCAGGTACCAGCAATGCTGAGGGAGGTGTGGGAAGAAATGAGTCAGGGGGACGCTTTCCTTTGTCACATGGTGGGGAATTGGTTTCAGCCCCAGTGCAACTAGCTCCTTGGATATGAGGTTCCCAGCTGACAAAGGTGCAGAAAAAGTGGTGCAGAGGAAGCATGTTTTCAGAGGTTGAGAGGTGGGATGTGGATGAGTGGAATGGACTGTGTGCTCTGCAGGTTTGGTGGGGAAATGGAAGGGAGCGTGAGGGGCAAGGCAGGTTGAGGGGAGAGTTCTTTTTTTGAGATAAGGGAGTTGTGAGTTCACTGTCCAAGGGAGCAAGAGGACTCCTGATGGGTAGAAGACAAAGGGACAGCTAGGATGCAGATTGAGGATTTCACCTTGGGAAGGTGAAGGATGTGCTGTTTTCCAAAATCAGAAAGAAGGAGAACAATTCCAGGAAATAAACAGCAACTCCAGGAAATTCTAGAGGGAGGGAAGGCAAAAGATTCGGCTGAATATTTACAGTGGTGTCATAGGTAGGTAATAGCTGCTGAACAGTGATTTGTTGTCACCCCGAGACAAAGCCTACGGGGGCCCAGCTGAGATGCAGTTTGGTTCCCAGATGTGCAACAGAGAGCAGATCCTATTTTGGCTTCTTCCAGGAAAAATGTTTCCAACCAAAATTTCAAGATGATGCCATTTACCTAGAGCTAGAGGTTATGAAAAAATTAAGTAGATGAGGGATTCTCTGGTTGCTGTGGAAAATGTGATTAAAACGGCCAATCATGGGGCAGATGGAAGCTGTGATGAAGCCATGATAAGGATGAAGGACCAGTGGGCAGGGCTGAAGGAGGAGGAAATATGGAAACCTGTGGTCAGAGAGGATCTCAAAGTTCGGTGTCTAATAAGTGTGATGATTCGGAGTGGGTAGAAATGGAGTGAAAGGAAGAGTGGTAGAGTTGAGGGGCCTGGAGAACTAGGACCCGAGGAGGTAGGAGAGCCATCCCTGTGGGGGTGATGCTGGACCACAGTCATGTCAGGTGATGAGTGGGGAGGAGGGCCAGCCACTTACTAAAGGGCCCCTTTGTTAAGGATGTTATCAATCATTCTGTTCAAAGCTCTTTCACTTTAATGAATATTTATCAAAGTTTTTAGTATTTTATGATGGTAGGAGTATGTTGTGTCATATTTTTCTTTACCTTAAGGACATTTTTGCCAACTTTTTTTCTAAGACTCCTACAATTTTTAATTTTATTCAAATTTTATTTTACTTTTTTTTTTTTTTTTTTTTTTTTTTTTAACTTTAAGGCACTTGAATGGATTTAAAAAATATCAAAAAGGGAGTCAGTAACTAAAGTTACCGAGGAAGGTAAGGGTGAGAGAACAGGATGTCAAAAGAATTTATTGAGTGATGCTACCAGAACAAAAGTCTGAAACTGTGATTGGAGCAAGAGAAACTGTTGACCATACTTAGCAGGAAAATAGACTGGTTGTATTTCAGATACATTTTCAGTAATAAAGCTCTCAATGCAAAAATGCTAAACTTCAGACCAAACTAACGAAAACACCTCAAACCTGTGCATTTGATTAGTATTTTATGATGGTAGGAGTATGTTGTGTCATATTTTTCTTTACCTTAAGGACATTTTTGCCAACTTTTTTTCTAAGACTCCTACAATTTTTAATTTTATTCAAATTTTATTTTACTTTTTTTTTTTTTTTTTTTTTTTTTTTAACTTTAAGGCACTTGAATGGATTTAAAAAATATCAAAAAGGGAGTCAGTAACTAAAGTTACCGAGGAAGGTAAGGGTGAGAGAACAGGATGTCAAAAGAATTTATTGAGTGATGCTACCAGAACAAAAGTCTGAAACTGTGATTGGAGCAAGAGAAACTGTTGACCATACTTAGCAGGAAAATAGACTGGTTGTATTTCAGATACATTTTCAGTAATAAAGCTCTCAATGCAAAAATGCTAAACTTCAGACCAAACTAACGAAAACACCTCAAACCTGTGCATTTGATTAGTTGAGGTGTTCTGTATAATGGAGCAAAGTGATTTGTAGTAATTAGTCCATGAGAAGCAAATTTTGTTTTTTGGTTTGTTTGTTTCGCCTCCTGATTTATAACCTTATGGAACTTTCTGGATGAGAAGGGATGTTTTTACTCCAAACCACTCGTTTTCAATCTAGTCAAAGAACCTAATCAGGCCAACACCACCTTGTGACTGTTGGTATTAAAAACTACTGATAGATGTAAACATGTGATTGGCTGTTGAACTGTTTTCCTTTGTCAGAATGAAATCAGCCCTTGAAATGAGAACCACGTGTGTTCTATTCGCACTGGCGAGAGCCAGGACAGTGGAAATGTCCTTTGGCCCCAAAGCACGTTTTCAACCTTCTGTTCTACTGTGATTTTCCACCCTCCACCCACCCCTTGCCTTTGAAATGGGAGATGAGAGAAGAGATTGGAGGTGATCATATCTGTCTGGGTTTTGGTTGGACTGGGGCCTGTCTTCATCAACAGTGTCTCATATTTCCTCATCGTGGAAGGGAACTTGATCCAGATAATATGTGCTCATAGAGAGGATCATGAGATCATTGAAAATGGACTGTCCTTGGCTTTGCATTTGTATATGGATGAGTCTGATCTCAGAATTTATTTAAATTCACAGATTTTAAATTTAAAAGCCCCAGGAGAGAGAAGCCACTCTGGAAACTGACTGGCATTTTCCATCCCACCTTTTACTTAAAGCTTCATTAAACTCCTTTCCTGGTGAGGGGGAGGCCATTTTCCTTGTGCAAATGCAGAGAAAAATGGTTACAGTGCTTTAAAGGACTTAAATGCATGCAAAATATATAGCACAGGAATCAGTATTAAAAAAAAAAAAAAAGCTCAAAGTAAATGCCTATTGTGGCCAAGAGATTAAATGCTTACTCTCAATATTAAATGTGCAGAAATAAAGTTCTTCTGTCCATATAGATGAAAGCAAGGTGGGTACAGAGGATGATGCAGCATGGATAATAACCCTACAGATAATCAGTGTATTATTCAGGGTTCCCCAGAGAAACAGAACCAATAGAATGTGTATGTGTAAAGAGGAAGAGATTTATTTTAAGGAATTGGCTCACAGGATTATGGAGGCTGTTAAGTCTAACATCTTCAGGATGGGCCAGCAGGTTGGAAGCCCAGGGAAGAGCCAATGCTGCAGTTCAAGTCTAAAAGCCATCTGCTGGCAGGATTCTCTCTTGCTCAGGGAAAGTCAGTCTTCTGTTCTATTCATGCCTTCAGCTGACTGGATGAAGCCACTTGCATTATGGAGGGCAATATGTTTTACTCTAAGTTACTGATTTAAATGTTAATTCATCCAAAAACACCCTCACAGAAACATCCAGAAAGAGTGTTTGACCACATATCTGGATGCCATGGCCCAGCCAAGTTGACTCAAAAAATTAACCATAGCAGGTGGAACTAGATGGCATTGCCCAAGGTGCTGTTTGCAATACTGGCACGATGGAGTGAATGCCAAGGAAAGGAAGGCTTCATCTGTTTCTTCTACTTAGAGCATTGACAACGTTTCTTAAAATCAGAGTAGATCAAAAATACTATTAGCCTTAAATTCAGAAAAGTCTAATTTAAAAGATATTTTGGGCAAACTGTTTTAATCTGGTTGCTCGTGTTTGAAACATTTCTGCTAGGTTTGCATTTACAATACCAGCGAGGAAACAAAGATTTATGGAAACTATGTATGATCTCATATACCTAGGTTAATTGGTATTCTCCCAGGTTGTCCACCATAGCCTGCCACTAAAAGTAAGCAATCTTCTATTATTTGCCCACCTAGGATTTAGTCAGAAAAGCCGGTGTATTCTGTCTAATGATTTAGGAAGAGGAGAAATTTTCATTCTGAATGATAATTTCCTGTTAATCATTGATGAACTTGAAGAGGCTTCCAGACTGTTCCTCAATGTTTGAATTGGTCTCAGTAAAAATAAAGGAAGATAAAGGAACACTTATATACAAGTTAAAATGTTCTTATTCATTCTGGTTTTGCTAATAAAGTTACCAGAATTGGTTTCCTCCTCTTCATTCCCTGAATTCTTTTCATTATTTTATTATATTTTGGTGTGTGTCTGTCTCATTAAAATAATCGTCTCATATTAACCAGGACATTAAAAATGTATAGCATCAGATTTAGTAACAAAATGAACTTCATTCTGTCGAACATTGAGTTATTTCCCCCTTTGAGTCCTTTTAAACAAGGCACCTAGATTTTATCTTTTCAATATGATATTGGAAAAAAGGAGGGCGTATTGGCAGTTTGATGTGAAAAAGATAATCCTTATAGTTATAATTAAATGTAGAAGCTCTGTTTTCTTGGCCTTATTCTTCTGGGGCAGAGGTTTACGGAAGAAATCCTATCTCTTCCAAGCTACCTCTAAAAACACTTGGGGAAAAAAATTGCTCACAGCGTATGCTATTTGATAGAAAGTCACAAATTGTTCTTCGTAGCTTTTGGAATTTGTGGCTTATCTGCCTTTTCAAATTGAATGTGCTACAAGTATAACCTGTATGCTTTTGCACGGATCTTAAAGACGAGCCATTTCTTACTGCCATCCTCTTTGTCTTTCTGCTGATTTATGTTAATTGCCTTTTTTAAAAAACATCTTTATTGGAGTATAATTGCTTTACAATGGTGTGTCAGCTTCTGCTGTATAACAAAGTGAATCAGCTATACATATACATATATCCCAATATCTCCTCCCTCTTGCGTCTCCCTCCCACCCTCCCTATCCCACCTCTCTAATTGCACTATGGTTTGGGGCAGTGGATGAGATAGCAGTGCTGTCACACGTGGTTGCTTAATGATGCAACTGCTTGAACATTTTAGCTTCAGGTCAGGTTCAGAAGTTCAGGTGTACAGTGCCAGGCATTTGAAGACTGATTCAGAGCTTGAGCCCTGCCAAAATGATGCCACATTTGTCAGGCCTGGACTTGGGCAGAAGCTGCTGGAAGGCTCTTATTCATCTAAGCCAATCATTGATAATGAAGCTCGAAGAAACGTGAAATACTTTTTCTAAAGAAACAGACAACTCCACCAGTTGGCTGCCTTCTTTTATTTTTAGTATAATTACCAGGGGCAAGCTGTCTTGCAAAATTGGTATCTTATATTAGCTGAGAATCTTTATCCTTGCGAGCTGACGCAGGGGTGTTTTATTAGTTAAGAGTATGTGGCTTGAGGTCAGTTGTGCACTATTGTTTCAAGGTTTTTCTTGTGGGCTATAATGTGATTGATGATCCTGCAGTATGGGAAGCTGACAGAGAGAAAAGCAGCTTCAGAAGAACGACTTCCCTGCTTTCGTGCTTGTATTTTATCTAATTTGCTTGATTCCTGCCGCAAACATCTATCTATCTATGCACAGATTTCTGCTACATGGAAAGTTCCAGAACAGCTATGTAGCTGAAATACCTTAATCAAGCATGGAGGTGAAATTGTGAAATGTGGTTCATTCCAAAATCACCATACCCTCAATCTATCCCCACTAAATGGCTTAGGTTTTGTTTTGGTTTGGGTTTTTTTTTTTTGGAGGTGACATGCTACCCTCCTCCTCTTTCTTCTTTTCAAAGGGCTCATAGTACCGGTTCCAATATCTCAAAAGGATATTTTGCAGATGAGAGAAAAGGACTTGAAAGTAGTCTGAAATGCTGTAAGAACTAGACACATTAGCTGGTCCCCTGCCACCTTCTTCCTACCTTTCATACTCCACAGTCAGCTGTTAAAACACGTCAGCATTGAAAAGGGGGGATGAAAAATATGGTGACCTGAAGTCTCACACATTGCCTGGCTCCTGTTTCGTGAGTATTCAGAGAAGGCAACTGAATTTGAGTCCTGTGATACCTGCCCAGGATGCAGTCAGCTCAGGTCCTCCTGCTGTGTCTCTGAAGCGTCATGTGATATGTAGTTCTGATTAGATTGTGGCTAGATATCATTATTATTACCATTATCAAAAGTGTGGGTTAATTCTTCTTGTGTGTAGGACTTTGTAATTTATAACAGATTCATTTACCTGCTCCTCACAACAACCTGGTCATGAAGACAAGGTGGGTGTCATTATCATCATCACCATCATACCCATTGTACAGATGTGGAAACTGAGGGTGGCAGGCTCCACTCCTTTCCTGAGGTTTCACAGTTAGTAAGCGACAAATCTGAGACAAACCGTGCTAGGTCCCATGCTTTTCTTATATTTCACGTTGCCTCCTGCCTGCCGTGAGCAGACTTCGGTGACTGTTGAGGAGAGAGAGAATTGTAAGATAAGGTCCCTGCTCTTGGTGAACAGAAGGTCGCCTTGGAGAGACTGAATAGAGACATGAAATGACAAAGAAGACCGTCAGGTGGACCATGTGAGGTGCTAAGTGAGTGGTTCAGAGGATGCCCGAAGCAGGGATATCCTGTAGGAGAGGTGACTGAAGGCAGGGGACAGCAGAGGAAGCTTTAAGGAGGGAGTGGGACTTGAGCTGGGTCTTGAAAGGAGAATAGGTCTTATATAAGAGAGAGCAGGAGCTGCCTGAGAGAAGGGATCACAAAACCAGGTGCACAGGATGGGTGCAAAGCTGAGTGAGCAGTTCTGTGAGACTCACGTGCCATGTAAGGAAGTCATTGGAAACAAGGTTTGAAACACAGCATAAGGGCCAGAACGTGGAAGATCTTGAATGCCTGAACTTTCACTTTAGCCATTGCATAGTACAGAGACATTGAGGGTTTTAGAGCAGCAGATTCTTGTGTATAATTGATTAGAGATTGGAGATCACAGACGGGGGTGTGTGGTATCCTATCAGTGCAGTTGATAAAGATGGGGGAATTGAGATGAAGGAGTGAATGACCAAGTATCACAAAGGAAAAAGCAACAAGGTTTGGGTGGGGGGATGAAAATAGTGATCATGTAATTTATTGTCCAACCAGGAGCTCTTCCCAGGAAAAACGCTAAACTGGTCAGGATGCTGACAAAACAGGCAAAAACTGGGACCATCCCTGGCCAACTGGACCTACGATCATACTAGTTGAGAAAGAAGATGCTGAGGTTTTGAGACTGGGACAGTCCTGGTGTCACTGGCAAGAGAGGGGTTGCCAGCAAGGAAACTTAGTTTGGGGAAAGGATCATGATCTTGGCTCTTAAGCTTTCAGATGACAGTGTGACGTCAGGCTTAAACTTCCAGTGGAAAGTGAGAAATGCACAAAAGTTGTCTGTAAATCCTTCTGATTTCACCTTGCATTCCTCCTTGACCCCAGACCTTTTAAAGGAGCATTTTCTCTTAAAGAAAGCAAGAGAGTAAGAAATGTGCCTTCTTCCTGGTGTTGCTGACATGTTGCCCTGAAATTGTGCATTTTGGAGACTTGAGCCGGGATGGACTGCCAGGCACTCATCATCGGTGTGTCTCTGGCTTGCGGAAGCACGGCTGTGCACGTTTTCCCCGCATCAAAGGGAATTCTTTGTCTCCTAAGTGGATTCAGACTGCTTTGAGTTTCAGAAAAGCAGAATTGCCCGTTGGCTGTCACCTGTTAACCATTGAGGTTTTTAGGAGGAAGAAGTGTGGACTAGAAAAGTATGAGTGTGGGAACCAAATGATTATCTGTGATTTAGTTGTGAATTAGAAAGAATTTACCCATTTGTTATTGGTGGCCTTGAGGCTTCTCCGAGTGACAATTTAACCAAAATAAACTCAAGCTAGTGAAATCCTAAAACATAATTTTCATGATTAGAGATGTCATTTGGGTTTTTGGGGTGATTTATGTGGCACTTTGTGGGCATTTATACAAGCTTTATCCGTGTTATGTTTAAGATCTTCCTAGATTTCATTCCGAATAGGTGAAATAGCCTGTTACATGAAGTTGGAAGGGGGCAGGCAATTTCAAGCTCACAGAAGGTTCTTGAACCAGACCTGGATTTGCCAAGGAGAAGGCAGTCCTCTCACCCCCTCAGGAACCTAGTTCATGAGGAAAACAGAGGCAGTCACTGCCCTTCACAGGAATTTGAAAATGTCATTCTCCATAGTCAGCCTTTTATTCTCCAGGCCTACTTGGTAGACATGGTGCAAAAGAGAAGCCATCAGATTCTAAAAAAACTTGCTTGAAATATTCAGAAATATCTCCCTAAAAAAGTTTCCCAGCATTGGTTATCTGTTTCAAAATCAACAAAAACCAGTAACGTGTGAAGTCTTACTTGGAATTCAAAATGAGCTTGGAAACCATCTGCCCTGACTTAATCAGGGGTGGTCAGTGAGTGTAGACAGCTCCACCCAGGAGCTGGGAGGAATCCAGAGATTTCCAAGCCCGGCTTAAAGTAAAAAACACATTTACCTGAGGCTATAGATTCTGTGTCTAGGAACTAGGTGGGAGGGGGGAAGGTGTCTATTACAGTGAGAGCCGCTGCCTCGGAGTGTAAGACCAGTTCCAACAAGGGCCGAAACACGTGGTGGGGAATGGCCAGGAAGGGCTTGGGGTGGAGACGGAACCCGGGGGCCTTGAGGCAGGTGGAAAGACGGACAACGAGAGGCCCTCCAGGCAGAGCGGCGAGCAGGGGCCAAGGAGCCAGATTCGATTGATGTTCAAGGGCACTGAAGGGTGTCCTGTCCGTGGCAGGCGATGTTTTCCAAAGTCCTAGGAAATATGGAGGCTTCATGAGGATGCTGGCAGCGTTCCCCCCTTGGCCAGGTGTGAAAGGTGCTTTCTCTCTCAGTAGGACAAGAGGCCCATTTCCTTTCCTACCTGTTGCCAAATATTTTGTTTCTTTCAGTACTTTTAAAGTATGTTGCTGAAGTCTGTACCCCTTTACTACCCAGAAATGGTCCCTAGCCTTGATTTATTGACAAAACTGCTGAGCTCTGGAAAATCTTAGCCTGCCTTTAAAAGCTGTGCAGCCTTTAGTGCTCTCCAGGGCAGGATGTGGAAAGGATTGTTTCAAAGTATAAAGAGTAGGGCCTGTGGGGCTCTGATGTTTCAAAATATAGGTAATGAATACATGCCATAAAGTTTTAGTATCAGAAAATACGTTACACGCAAATACTAGTTCTTAAAAAACTTGTATTTTGGTATTTAGTATTAGTACAGATTGTATTCTGATATTAAATCTATTTTGATATCCTTGGGGACAATTAACACATGGTTTTAAAAGGGAGACATTGTTAGGACCTAGGACCATAAATATATTTTCTACGCTTATTACAGTCTCTTTTTACAACAGTGCTGCCTTCGGATAGAATTATCATATTTTTATTAGACATATATAAAAGGACATAATTAAGCTGGGCTACCCCAGAGTTGTGCTTTCTTTAAAAAAAAAAAAAAGGTAATTTATGACTTAGGCATTCCCCTTTCCTATTGCAATGATTATATCTGGCATTTATTAACTCTCAGTTTATCATCTATCAGGTATTTTTTTTAAGATTAAAGATTATTTCCTTCAAAGGTGAAAACATCTATAGGTATTTTTTTTAAGATTAAAGATTATTTCCTTCAAAGGTGAAAAATCGGAAAAAGTCCTTATAAGGGTCACGTTTTGAAATTCCCAAGTATGTATCTTTTACAAAAATTAAATTCGCATAAACTTTTCCAGTACACACACATATATCATAAGGGAGTTGTTACTGGGAGGGACGGGGGAAATCACCGCAGAGAAGAACAGCACTTAGTGAGCATTGGAGGGAGTGAAGATGGCATGGGTGCTGTACCCTATTATCCTCTAAATCTTGGGATAATTTGTAAAATTCCTAACTTATCATACTTTGAAAATTCAGATTTTCCTTGTGGAAGACGTGCTCCCAGACGAGAGAGGGCTAGTATGGAATTTCCGATGGTCTTAACCCTGGGGTTGGCATCCCCCCCGGCCGTGCCCTGGTGACGCCCCGTGCGTGGTTCTGGGCGGCTGCGCTGGTGCAGGCCTTCGGAGATGTTCTGCGCTGCAGCCATTTCCTCACTGCAGATGAATAATGAACGGGCTGTGGGTGAAAGCTAATGGTTCAGGATACAGTCAGAAGCTCACTGCAACATGGGTAATGCTCCTTTGTCATCTCCACGGCAACTGCTATTTATCAAGACATGCTAGTACTTCAGAAGACAGTGACGAGTAACCAGTTTCTGTAACTTTGGGTCGGCGGTTGAGAAATCCACAGATTGAGACCGAATGAGTAAAGAGAAGGCCATCTGCGTGTGGTAGAGAAGCTCTCTGTTAGGCCATTCTTTGGGATTTTCATAGATGGTAAAATAAACAGTAAGCTGTGAGATGCGAATCAAAAAATGAGTTAATACTTTTCCCCCCCGAAACTCTGACTTGGCGTCTGGGTGGGCGGCGTGGAGAAGGAGTGCTCAGGAATCTTCCAGGTGGCTTTCCCGGGATGCAGTGGGATGGGAGGGCTGGCGCTCCTGGTAGGAACACTGAGAGCAGCTGGCTACACAGCACTGGTACAGAACGGGCTCTCCAGCCTCACGCACGAGTGACACGCCTCACCTGCTGCCTGGGCGCCTTGTCCCCACTGCTGGCGCTGATGTCAGCCTGTGGCTCTCACCCTCGCGGGCTGGTCCCCTCCTGCCACTCAGCCAGCACGTAGGGCAGGCTGGTCTGCCTGAGCCCTGAGGACAGGGGTGCCCCAGTCACTGATAGATGGAGGGAGAAATACAGGGGCTGGCTGAGCTGGGAGGCGCCAGGAGAAAGAGAAGTGATGAGAAGGGGCAGGGAATGCCCACAAGTGTGGCCTGGAAGTCGGGCCAGCAGAGGCTGGACCTCGCATCTTAGCACAGCCTGCAGTCGGCCGGGCCAGCCTGGGGACCCCTGAGCATGGGGGATGCTCTTGGCCCTAGTGGAGGAGAAGTGGGAAACATTGAGGAGACCATACCATAAAAGCTCTAGAAATATTGAGACATGGGAAATAAATTAGAAAAGTAACTCTCCACACAGTCAACTTTTGGCCTGGGAAGCATATAGTATTGGGTTACCTAAAATCTGAGGGAGAATAAGCAAGTTTTATAGACTTGGATTCCAACTTGGCTCCCCCGCTTATGGCCTCATCAACTCAGGGCCGGTGAGGCGTCTCCTCTCAGCCTCTTTCCACTTCATCTCTAAGGAGGGGCAGTGATCCTCCTCAGGGTCATTTTTAATATGAAATGAGACAACGAGCATAAAAAGATTAAGCCCAGTGCCTGGCATCTCACTGCCATGAATAAAAAAGGAAAGCATTTCTCTTTGCTAAGACTGTCTCCTAAGTCTCCCCCTCCCCAGAGAAGGGGGGCAAGGGGTGAACGTGTTTGCTGAAGGAGGTGGCTGGACCTGACAGATCCTGCAGGAACGCATTTGCGGAGGAAGGGATGGTCATGGCGCTTTGGCGGCTGCACAGCTGGGTTGGCCGTAGTCTCTGGATGACCCGCCCGAGTCCTTCTGGGCGTCTTGGCCCAGCTGCCTAGCGGCGCAGGCACCTGGAGATGTGTGTCTCCTGTGGTCGCGTGAGAGGCCCTTGGTTGGCCATCTGTGGGCACGTTCCGCCTTACGGAGAAGTCGCCGTCAGTATTTCATTCTGAGCCAGCCTCCAGCTCTGACTTGCCTCATTTTCCACCCCTTCCTCTGCTCAGTTAGTGAGAGCACAGGGAAGGGCAAGTCATTTTGAGATTTTTCTATGCAAAATATCATTAGGAAAATGGAGCTTTCACAAAAAACATTAAACCTTCTCTGTGCAGACATCAATGCCTTTTAAGAAACGATCATCCAGACAGACCCTGCCTTCCTACCGTGTTTCCCTGTCTTCTGTAGGTGCCCCCCTCCACGTGTCCTGTGCTTGGACACATCAAACAGGCCGTCACTGCCTTGTTTACCTACTGGAACACCAAGGGGTAGGTTACTAACCAGTGTAGCCTGCTGCTTGCAGAAGGATCTTGCTCTGCCTCTTAAGATCAGGAGGGTCCAGCAGTGTCTGCATTTCTCCACCCCGCCCCCAAGTCATTTACTTCAGGAGGGTGGTGGGTGCAGAAAGCTGCCCGTGGGTCACACGGGCAACCATCCCAAGAAGCAGTCTCCACCGAATGATGAAAACTGCAGTTTTTGTGAAAGTGGTGTTCAGTCCTGCATCTACCCTCAGCATGTGCTTTTGACTTTCGCTGGCTAGTCGGATCTGATTAAAAGTGTGTATGAAGGCCAAAATACAACAACGAATACCCAACATATAGCTATAAGAAGGTGTGATGGGAATAAACCACGCTAGGATTTAAGGGGTCACTTGCTAGGCTGAGTTCAAGACTAAATCCCCAACTTCTTGGCCCTCGCTTGCCTCTTATAAAATGGGGATAATGTACTTTATCCATTCTGTAAGTGCAGCTAGACCTTATGAACTCTTGATATCTTCTCTGATTATGGTTATTTGGATTTCTTTACTTCTCCTTAAATCTGGGGATAAACAGGAATAGGGATACTGCTGTACTGAGGATGTGAATTTCTTCCCAATAAAATATCTATTTCTTCCGTGAGAATATATTTTTATTTGGGGCAAGTATAAATTTTAGAATGAGCCCTTAATGTTCTGCTAGTTGGCATTACCACCTGGCCAGAGGGGAGGAAGGTTCTGGAAAGGGAAGATTAGAGGCCCTGGAGAAGACAGCGTGGGCACGGTGGTCCATCGCCAGCCTGTCCTCGGCCTACAGGCCCCCAAGCCCCTCTCTCGCAGGGGCCAGCTGCTCTCTCCTTGCAGTAACCGGTTCTAGTGCCTGGAGAGCTGTCAATTACCTTTTAGCCACTTACCCACTCTGCTAATTGCAAACTAAGCAGACTCTGCAGCCTGCTGTTTTTCCCAACTTCCTTTACTTTCCCGGTATTTATGTTTTAGCTCCTTTTGAATTACATTTCACTCATCGGTTTCTAAATACCCCTTCTTCTCCACTTTGTATTTTATGTGTCCTAATTTTTTTTTTTGCAGCAGAGAACAGGGGTCAGCGTCAGATTTTCTAAAAGGACTGCCAGTGCCACACCTGCTATTTTTGATCCTCCTAACCTAAAAATCCCTAAGGATGGCTAATCCCCCTTGCAGGAACCATTGTTTCCAGGGAGAACTGGCTTATTGGCTTTCCACACCTTGATTAGGAACTACGGTAGAGAAAGGTGGGGTGACAGGGAAGTCAGCTGGCAGCAGGGCTAAATGAATCTGTAGTTGGAAAGATTGCCAGATTTCCCTAATTGCTGTTTTTATTTGCAGAACTTCTATTTTAAGCGCACACACTCACGTGTGGATTGACAGGCACTAGCCGTAGTAATGGCTGTGTCTGTCTTTAGTGCCTGCAAACACTCGTTTCCATGGTGATGGGAAGCACTGCCGAGACACGGTTATGGTGCCGCTGGGACCAGGGCGCTGACGCACAGGAGGCTTCGTGTGTGCGTGTGTGTGTGTGTGTGTGCGTGTGCGTGTGCGTGTGTGTTGGGGCGGGAGTGGGGGCTGTCGAGAGCCACGGGAGGGAGGGGCTGGGAGGTAAGATAGGTGGGCAGGGCATTAACTGGGAGAGAGGCCTGGGGGAGACCAGAAAGGTCATACTTGGATCAGGGAGATTCTAGAAAATCATAGAGGAAAGTGAATACAGGTGGGAAAAGGAAGGGGCACATGGAGAATTTCTCTCTTTCCCTCGAAAGGCTTATGGTGGCAGGATTATCCCACATAGAGGGGAAAGGGGGAAATCGAATTTAGCAAGCAGAGGCAGACGGTGCAGGTGGTGTGAGTGTCAGGGTTTCTGTAACTCTCCAGGGTCAAGGGTTTGCTGTCCCCAGCCTCAGTGCGTCAGGAAGAGGAGGGAAATGCTCTCTCTCACCCCTGCAGGACTGGGGGACCTGTGAAGCCATGACTTGGTCTCCCCAACACTGTGGCAGAAACAGCCACTGGGGTGGAGAGCACCCAGAGCGGCCTCATCCTAGTCGGAGTGAAGGATGTGAGGCAAAGGATGGCTTCATCGGGGTCTATCAAGGGCACAACCCTCTATCCGAGACCTCGAGGGGGTATCCAGAGAATCTGTAATATTAGCATTTGTTTTGTGGACACTGACTGAACCCTCAGCTAAAAGACAGACGCCCACCCTTGGGGTCAGTGACCAAAAGGGAACTTTGGGGGATTATCCTGCTAGTCTCTGGTTTTAAAAATTGATGATTTTTGAGCATTTATTAACAACCAACAGCATGCCAGAAGTGGTGCCGAGATCTGCACCACTATGGGTAGGTGGTATCCACCCCATTTTACAGTTGAGAATGTGGAGGCTCAAAGAGGTTGAGCCATTTGCCCACAGTCAAGGAGGTCAAGGCAAAACCAGATTTCCAGATTGCCGTTCACTGGTTTCCTGTATTGGCTAGTTCCTCTTGTATGCAAACCCTTAATTTCCTGATGGAAGGATTCAGGGCTGAGGAATCTCCATTGAACTTGGCTCCACTCATGGGCTTGTTCACGAAAGGTCAAGCGGTAGTGGAAGGACCAAGAGGTGGTAACCAGGCCCAGCATGAGTTTGACCATGGTTGGCTCCTTGGCAGAAGTGCTTTCCAGAGATTAACTTTCAACCAACCTTGGAAAAGAAACTCTTGGAGATGTTCCTGTGTATCTCTTGACTTTTTAAGAGTTCTGGACCCTACAGGAAGCTTGGTAGATAAAGCAGGTGAAAAAGCCATACACCCTAATGAATAGATTTGGGAAACCGAACACTCTGGAATCATTCGTATCTCCCCCGCAAGAATGTGATTTAAGCAAAATGCCTTTAGGTTTTTGAAAAATCGTATTCCAAATCTGAAGACTGACAGAAAAGCATTCACTTGTGTTGAGTTATTTGTAGTCATTTTTGTTTTGTTTTGTTGATCTTCACGTTTGGGCTCTCATTGTGGGTTTAACAATTAGTGGAATTTTGAATTCTGACTTCACTAAGTTGGAATTCATTTAAATTGCTTGCCTTCACATAGGCAGTCAGATTCCTGGTTCCTTCTTTCCCTTGAGAAAGGAGCTGACCGGAGGGGGGCTGGGACCCCATACCGATGCTCTCCCATTCTGACCCAGCATCCTCCCAGGTGGTGTGGTGGAATCCAGAGGCAGGAAGCGGTTTAAATCTTAAATCTGTGAGGCATTCCTTTAACCCTAAGTACTACTGCAGTGTTATACGATTAGGGCTTTTTCATACAGTTTCAACCTTGGAAAGAGTTTTAAAAGGTTCACCTCACATCCACTAGGATAGCTACTATAAAAAAAACATGCATACGCACACAAAACCCAACAACAGAGAAAATAACAAGGGTGGGCAAGAATGTGGAGAAATTGGAACCCTTGTGCACTGTTGGTGGGGTTGTAAAATGGTGCAGCTGTTATGGAAAACAGTACGGTAATTACTCAAAAAATTAAAAATAGATTTACCTTGTGAGTCAGCAATTCCACTTCTGAATGTATGCCCAAAAGCAGGGTTTCAAAGAAATATTTGTACGCGCATGTTCATGGCAGCTTACAGTAGCCAAAAGGTGGAAGCAACCCAAGTATCAATCAGCAGAAGAACAGATAAACAAAATGGGGCATATACATACAATGGAATATTCTTCAGCCTTGTAAAGGAAGGAAATTCTGACATATGCTGCAATATGGATGAACCTTGAAGACATTATGCTAAGTGAGACAAGCCAGTCACAGAAAGACAAGTACTTTTTTCCCCCACTTGTATGAAGTATCTACTGATAGAATATTAAAATTCCTGGAGACAGAGAGTAGAATGATGGTTTCCAGGGGGAGGGGAGAACAGGGAGTTATTATTTAATGGGTCCAGGGTTTCAGTTTTGCAAGACGGAAAGAGTTTTGGAGATGGATGCATAATAATATGTACTTAACGCTACCCGACTGTTTGCTTGAAAAAGGTTAATTAAGATGGTAAATTTTTTATTAGTGTATTTTACCAGTGTTTAAAAAAAATGCATGAAGGGGTTTCTCCAGTTAGTCCAACTGTTCAAGTATATGAAATTTCATTATATTTCCAATAGCAAACTTTCAGTTTTGATAGGGTTTAGCTAGCATGACCGAAGGACCGGTGTGCGCCGATCCAGCTGACTTGAAGCCAGAGTTGCTCAGAGAATCCTCCACGTCTCGGAGAAGGGGGACCAGCCGCCTGCATACGGTTGCCTGTATGGAGACAAAGGTCGTTTTCAGCCCTGCAGCAGGCTAACACATTGCAGAAACACTCTGCTCTCCAGCTGTTAAGATTTGAATGAGGTAAATGACCATGATTGGCCTTTCACCACCGGGATTTGTTCCCGATGAATCATCATCATTTGACCGAGAAGCCAACTCAGCATCTTTTGAAAAGAAAAAAAAAAAATCCAGTCCGTTCCCTTTTAGCCCCAAATGCTGTGAGTCAGAGCTTTGGCAGGGGGAGTGGAAAGCAGTGAGAAATCGGTGGGCCTTTAGGGATCTAGTGGGAAAGGAGAGCTCTGAGAAAAACGTCGCTTGTGGGTTGGCTGTGATGCGTCTGCAAAGCAAGGGCAGTGGCTCTTCACAAGCTTTCCGCCCCTCACCTGTGTGTAGGTTCTCTTTCTGGTTGTCTTAGCCCTGAACGCCCTGTGAGGACCGGCTGGTGTCCCCTGTCTTCCAGGAAGCCTCAGATTAGCCTCAGGTCTCCTGGTTCACAGGCTGTATTATGTGGTCTTTAACAGTCGTTGGACAGCCAGTTGGCATTTAGTTTACAGCCTTTGGACTGCTGCCTTTCCATGGGTGAGGTCCATCTCCCAGCTGGACATTAGTCCTCCAGGCAGCTGTGTGGCATCCCCTACACTCCCTTTGGAGCCTAAGTCACTGGCGACAGCTTGGGATGTTACTAAACTCTGGAGGACTCAGATCCCTCACTTTAAAAACAAACAGGTGGGGACTTCCCTGGTGGTGCAGTGGTTGAAACTCCTCCCTCCCAGTGCAGGGGGCCCGGGTTCAATCCCTGGTCAGGGAACTAGATCCCACATGCCACAACTAAGGAGACGGAGAGCTGCAACTAAGGAGCCCGCCGGCCGCAACGAAGGAGCGCACATGCCGCAGCTAAGGAGCAGGCAAGCTACCTTTCACAACTAAGACCCGGCACAACCAAAAAAAAAAAAAAAAGTGCTTTAAAAAACAAACAAACAGGTATAACTACCATTCAAGTAAGGTAGTATTATAAGGCTTAGATGAGACAATATGTGTAAAACATTTAGCACTCTGCCTTGCCTTCAGTAAATGCTGGTTGTTACTCTTACTAGTAGTTTGTGTCATAGGTATGTATGGTGTTTGGGAGTTAACCTGAGTTTATCACCCTTTTAGAAAACAATTCCATTATTCTAATTCATGCCATTCTTATTTTGGAATATTTTTGCGTGAAATGGGGGCATTGAAAGAAAAAAAAACAGGTACAGAAGTCTGATGTAATTGCTCAGGCTGAGTGTGGGACTTTCCTGGCGTTCTAGTGCCACCAAGTGGACAACTATGTTATTACATCTTGGCTATTTTGAGTTTTCGCATTCTATTGCGTTGTTAAAATGGCAAATTATTCTGTGTATCATTGCTCTGTTTTCCCACTTAATTATAATTATTACTCTCGTTTCAAGGAGTAAGGTTAAATAATGGAAAACTGATTTTAAAAGTAGTACATGTAGACTTACTGAATAAAGAGAACACTGAATTACACGAAGCAGAAGGTCAATTCTTGAATGGGCAAGTGTTTTCTTCATGTATTATTTATATCACGTCAATACAGTGATGCATTTGAAATTGATACAAATTTATAATGAATCATTAGCAACAAGATACTAAGATTTCATTAAGGGCCAGTGCCATTTTGCTTCATATTACCTACCCCAGTCTGTCAGTGGGGCTGGCATTGGAACATTCACAGAATTGCTACCAGTGTAATTGGTCCGCAGTGTAGAGTAGGTTAGTCCTGTTCCCAAAATTGTTTCTGAACTTTCTTGCCACCTTGGCTTTCCTCATGGAGAAAAGAATGCCTCTCCATCATTTTCTGCACTCCTGGGATGACATCTGGGTGTGGTTAGTCCTTGGGCATGAATTGTATACATGGGTTTATTATTACTTTAGCTGCTGAAGAGTGGACTAGTATTGGTGAGCTGGGATTTTCTAAACTCAGTAATTTTTTCTTCTCAGCCTCTTTCTCCGTGTCATGGCAACACCCATCTCGGGCTGTGTTCCGACCTCATAGGTGTGTCCTCACTCTTGTTATTCAAGGTGTCCTGGGGGAGTGGAAGAGACATAGGTCATCATAACACACCTGGTGATCAGTATTAAATGCACACATTTCTATACCTTAATCAGCAAAATTTAATATTGGGACAACTTAGAACAATATGCTCCTCTGATGGGAAACTCGGGTGTGTCCCCTCACACACTGTGGGGAGGTGTTGGCTTTGGATTGGAGGCTGGTGGTCCACTGTGAAGTTTCCAAATCATACTAAGGAAATGGCCCCTGACTTTGAGCGGGGGCAGGGCTCCCTACCCTAGTGAGTTGACACAAGAAGGGCTGAGAAAGATTGGCCCAAATGACATTCCATATCAAGTTTGCACCAAGTTCTTGTAGGAATCCTCAAGGTGATTTCAGGTGAGTTAGGACAGAGCCTTGAAGAAATCAAGAGAAAAAAACATAAGCAGGGCTTCTCTGGTGGAGCAGTGGTTGAGGGTCCGCCTGCCGATGCAGGGCACGCGGGTTCGTGCCCCGGTCCGGAAAGGTCCCACAAGCCGCGGAGCGGCTGGGCCCGTGAGCCAGGGCCGCTGAGCCTGCGCGTCCGGAGCCTGTGCTCCGCAACGGGAGAGGCCACAACAGTGAGAGGCCCATGTACCGCAAAAAACAAACAAACAAAAAACAAACATAAGCAGTTCTGTATGATGCGCGAACTCAAGATGAAACGCTAACTCATACTCTTGCTTAGGGGTTACAGACCTCCCTTGTTTTTTTTTTGTTTGTTTGTTTCAGTTTCAGAACCATTTTATACAAAGTGACAGTGTCAAAATTCTGGTAGAAATCGGGGTCGGGGTGGGAGTGACATCCAGCTCAGGAGGTGTCCCTGGCATCACCGTTGAACATGTGGATGAGGAGGCGTCCTGGCATTCCTTCGTTTACTGCCTGGATTAGTCCAGAAAGGGCAAGATGCTTCTTGATGTCATCTACCTGCACCTCTGTGTTTCTGGCGTGGCAGGCTGGCGCCGTGACGAGTGGGCCGGCACAGCACGGTGGGGTCTCCAGCCCCATGCAGGTCAGAGCCCCTCTCTCCTCTCAGTCACCTCTGACTCTCCACCGTGGCTCATGTGTTCCTACCTGCACACTCTGAGCCCTTACACCTTCGTCCTCTGCCTGGTCCACACCACGAGCCCCACCTGCCTTCTCTGCTCTTGTCTCTGGCAGCTCGGTGATGCCGGAGAAACAGTTACTGGTGGGGACTGATGCCTTCCAAAGCTGTGGTTTTCAATCACAGTTGGATTGAGATAAACCCTCACCCAGTCTTTGAACATGGAGTACGTAGGATTTGGCCCTCTGAGGTCAGCCTGATGTGCTCATACGCTGGTGCTGTGTCCTTGGAGACATCACTTGGTCCCTGCAGACTGAGGACAGCCATGGCATCTGCCTCAAAGGGCTGTTGATTTAAATGAGATAATTGGGCTAAAGTTCTTAGCACCTTGCCTGGTGTATGAATGAGCTTGAGCAGCTGTAACAAAGTACCGGAGACTTGGAGGCTTAAACAGCAGAGATGTTTTGTCTCATAAGTCAGGAGGGGAGAAGTCCCAGATCAAGGTGTTGGCAGGGTTGGTTCTTTCTGAGGCCTCGCGTCTTGGCTGGTGGATGGCCGTCTTCTCCCTGTGTCTTCACATGGTCTGTCTCTATGTGTCTGTCCAGATTTCCTCTTCTTAGGAGGACATCAGTCAGTGTGGAGTAGGGCCCACGAGAATGACCTCTTTTTCACTTAGTTACCTCTGTAAATCTCTATCTCCAAATACTTTGCTATTTGATAGATGACCTTTCCTGCTGTTTTGAAAAATGAAGTACCAGGGCATAAACTCATTCAACTTCCAGACTGTTCCCCATTCTCCAACCCCCCAAAACCTTGCCTACGTCTCCTCCTTTCCTTCCAGTCTCAGAAGGTGAGTTTTCTCTCTCCCTCCACAAGCTCATTCCTACACTTAGGCCCCCTGGGACCCCGCTCCTCCTGGACCCCCAGCCGGCAATTGTTCTTCTCTCGTTTCTTCCCCTCATGACGTCTTCCCCTTCACTGTGGCCCTTGAATGTGTTCCTCCTGACGTAGACATGCTCCCTTGACCCTGCCTCCTTCTCTCTCTCCTCTGCTTCTCATCCAGGCTTTTGAGGGAGAGTCTGCATCCCACTTTCTCCTTTTCCTCATTCATTTATTTGTTTGTGGGGCATCTTCCCTTTGTCAGACACTGGGCTGGGTTTCGGGGATACAAAGATGCCCATCCACAGTCCCAAGACCGAGAAGGAAACAGATCATCACAATATCCTGAGGTACGTGTCCTGGGAGAGGAAAGCCCAGGGAGCCCGTGGGGGGATGTGGGGACATCCAGCCCATCAGGGAGTGGACAGAGGCGTTGGGGAGAGCTTTCCAGAAAGAGAAGCCCATGAGTCCTGGGGGATTAGGTGGGCCATGAGCATGTGGGGAGGTCTTCCTTGTAAGTGAGAGGACCTGGGTTCCTCTGGTGAACAGAGTTTCTTTGCTCCCATTTACTGCTCAGCTTGCTAGCCTCAGCGGGTGCCACTCCACTGAAAGGATTTTCATGGGGTCCCAGAGGATTTGTTGCATTTTTATCTTACTTGACCGCCTCTCCTCCCGGCACTTCTCCCTCGCTCCCACACTCATCCGGTGGTCCTTGACCCTTTCCCAACTTTCTTTCTCTGTCTTCTTCATGGAAGCCCCTCTGCTGCGGCCCCCAGAATGTTCTGGGAGCTGACTCGGGCAGCTGGGTTAGCAGTGATGTCTTGGAAAGACGGGAGGAATTTGTTCAGCGTGGGGACTGTTAGTTTCATGACTGGTGATGTTCAGTGGACAGAAGAGAGAAGAGGGACAGGGCAGGGCTGCACCGGAAGGTGGAGGTTATCAGCTCTCTTTTCTTTGTCCCTCACGCCTACTCAAGCACAAAGTTCTGTAGTTTTTAACGCTCCGGCCATCTTTCGGACCTGCCTTCTCATGTCCGTCGTAACTGCATTATTTATCATGACAGTCCGCCCTCTGTATCTGTGGGGTCCACATCCACGGTTGGTTGAAAGCTTGGATGCGGCACGTGCCGATGGGGAGGGCCGACAGCACTTCCTTCCCAATCCGTGTCCAAGGTGCCCCCCAGCCCCAGCCCTTCTAAAATGCCACCCACGCTGATCACTTCTTTGTGTTTGGCCACCTGCAGTGAGTTCACAGTCTGCACCGAATTGAGGCACAGTGCCTCTCCTGGGCTTTCGAGATCCTTCGTAATCTGGCCCCATGCTAATGATTAACTTGTAAATTCATTAGAAGATATGTGTTGAGCACGATGTGTGTAGCTCTGAGGGTGAGGAGCTGGTCTCCCTCCCTCCCTGTCTCACTGCACACATGTGGGCTGAGCGCTTAGTAGGCAGTCGGTATCTCACGGTTAATAGATTTTCATGATGGGGAACCTCCAGGCGGGAAGAATTCACTACAAGTTGTTTGGGAAGCACATAAAGATCCCGAGGGAAAGAAAGCAGAGAGGAATGTGTCCCAGGATGCGGGCAGGATCGGGTTAGGCTGCGTTGCTGTTGAACTGAATGGAGAGCAAAGGCTGAAGAAGTAATTGAGCGGTGGGAAAGGGATAGGCGTCCAGGTCTGCCGTCAGCAATTTATGGACGAGAACTTTAATTCTGTGGTCACAAAAGGAGACGCTCCTGGCAGTGCAGTCAATGAAGGCCTGGAATGGTTTAGTCTAGACGTAGGAAGGAAGTCCACAGGGGGATGATTATTAGTTGTTAGAAGGTAGGAGTCGGTGTACCTCCATCCCTGTCTTGCTGCCAAATGAAAACAAAATACAGGGATGGGATTTCATCCCAGACTCATCTCATCGGCTCCAGAGCCCAGCGCCGGGCCCCGGGAGGGTGCCTTTGTCACGGACTCTGTCCAAGCACCGTCTCCTGCCTCGAGCTACGTCAGCTCTGAGCCTCTGCTCCAGTTACATGGCTGTCAATCTATCTTTCTCTGCCCACCTCACTGCCAAGAAATATTCAAGAGATAATGGGACCTAGAGATGATCATACTAAAGCAAAGTACATCAGAAGGAGAAAGACAAATACTGTATGGTTTCACTTATGTGTAGAATCTAAAATATGACACAGGTAAACTTATCTGTGAAACAGAAACAGACTCACAGACATAGAGAACAGACTTGTGGTTACCAAGGGGAAGGGGCGTGGGGGAGGGAAGGGCTGGAGTCTGAGATCAGCAGATGCAAACAATTATATAGAGGATGGATAAACAACAAGGCCCTACTGTAGAGCACAGGGAACTATATTCAATATCCTGTGATAAACCATAATACAAATGAATATGAAATGAACCATATGAAAAAGAGTATATGTATATGTATAACTGAGTCACTTTGCTGTACAGCAGAAATTAACACAACACTGTAAATCTACTATACGTCAATAAAAAATTTTTTTTTAACGACAATGGACTGTGGATACAGCCCATCGCACTGCGGAAGAGCGGAAATCTCCTCACTTCGGTCCTTTGAGCTTCATGATGTTGCACAGCTGGATTTGACCCAGTTTTCTTTTGAACTGAACTGGGTGTGTTCCTGGGGCGTTTGCTCTTCTTTAGCGAGGATGTTTCATAAGGAGGTGGCTTGTCTCCCTGTTCCTCGGAGGGCCCTTTCCTTGTGGCATCATTTCCGCAGCCTCGGAGGTTCCCGTGCTGCCCCGTCGTAGTTCTGCTTTTTCGCTGCCCTGTGCGTAGACTGAGCCCTGACAGTGACATTTAGGGTACTGGAATGAGGCTACTCTTCCTGCTTTCCTACTCTGCTAATTCTCCCCTAGCCAAAATATCTACGAAATTAACTTTTTTTTTTGGCAGAATATTAGAAGTAGGATTGTCTAGGAAAATCTTAACCTTTTTTAAAAAAATATAAATACTGTCAGAGGCCTGGTTCATCAAAGCAAAGTGAATGGTGTCAAATGTGGGAGAGTGGGTTATTTTAATCTGATACCGCCCTCAACAGCTAATTTCTGGCTGGGGCCATGGGTGACATTTTTTAATGCCTAGGAAGGTTAGCAAAACCTAGGAACACTAATAAGCATCTTTAAAAAAAAAAAAAAGGGGGAGGGAGGAGATTGGTCTCCTGCAGGAAAGGAGGAAGGGGTCTTTAGATGGTGAGAGAATTAAACAGCTAAGTCACTATCAATTTTGTTCATTTCACAATCAAGTGAGTGTGTGTCTTAACCTTTTTAAAAAAAATACAAATACTGTCAGAGGCCTGGTTCATCAAAGCAAAGTGAATGGTGTCAAATGTGGGAGAGTGGGTTATTTTAATCTGATACCGCCCTCAACAGCTAATTTCTGGCTGGGGCCATGGGTGACATTTTTTAATGCCTAGGAAGGTTAGCAAAACCTAGGAACACTAATAAGCATCTTTAAAAAAAAAAAAAAGGGGGAGGGAGGAGATTGGTCTCCTGCAGGAAGGGAGGAAGGGGTCTTTAGATGGTGAGAGAATTAAACAGCTGAGTCACTATCAATTTTGTTCATTTCACAATCAAGTGAGTGTGTGTTCGGTGGAGACAAGCACTTTTGCAGCAAAGAGGGACCAGGTGAGGAGACGTGCAGTGTCTGGTGAGAATGATGTATTGGTTACCTAGGGCTGCTGCAATAAAGTGAGTGCCACAAACTTGGCTTAAAACAACATGAATTTATTCTTCTACAGATTCTGGAGGCCAGAAGTCTGAAATCAAGGTGTTGGTGGAGCCACACTTTCTCCAAAGGCTCTAGAAGAGAGTTTTCTTGCCCCTTCCAGCTTCTGATGCCTCCAGATATTCCTTGGCTTTTGTGCCCCCATCACTCCAATCTCTACCTCTGTCTTCATGTGACCTTGTCCTCTCTTCTCCTCTTCTGTCTCCTGTAAGGACACCTGTCACTGGATTTAGGGTAGATAATCCCAGTTAATCCCGGATGATCTTAAGACCCTTAACTTTGTAAAAATAGTGTCACATTCACAGTACCTGGGGTTAGGTTTTGGACATATCTTTTTGGGGGCCACCATTCAACCCACTACACACATCAATGGACTCATGACTTCAGACACTCAGATTATGTGTCCTGACTATTGGTTCCAAAACTATAATCCTTACAGAAACAGGAGAAGTAAAATATCCCTGAGCACTGCAGGAATACTGTAGAAACTAGTCATTGCCATCGGGAGTGTCCTCATCTGGTTCAGGAAAGGGAAGCGAAGGGAGATTCTGCTGGAAGAGGTGGTGATTGAAGGAACTCTTTCAGCAGGCTCGGGGCCCCAGGTCCCCCGCTGGACTCCTGCTCCATCGAGCTTTGTCTCCACTTCTTGCCCTTGAAACTGACCCCTTCCAGAACAGCAGGGGCGCCACTGTGGGAACTGTGAGAGGTGTTCATCAAATGTCTTGCCTGATGGCTGAAAAGAAAGGATGCTTTCAATTTTGAGATTTAAATGAAAATGTTTCATTCCCCACACCTATATTTTTTGAAAACCGCAGAAAACCTTAACAACATTTTTTTTTTTTTTGGACTCACTGCTCAGCTTTGACTCTTGTTCTGGGATTGCTTTTGAGGTCAAGATTTTACATTATTGAGTTTTTACCTTGGAGTTTTATTGCCCAGATCTTACATGTTCTGTTATCATCCACATTTCATGTGGTTTAGTATTTGTTCCAGTTATATTATTCAAATCCGTGTAAGCATCTGTTTTCTTTATTTTTCATACTTATTTTTTCATGTAAGACAACTGTTTCTCATGAGAACATGGAGAGGTGTAAACCAAGTTGCCATTTAGCCCCAGGCCTGGACCAGAGGGTGTGTGGTTTCCAAGACACACGCTATGTGGGTACATAGACTTCTAGTTCTGTTTATTAGAGATCATAATTGAGAAAACTACTCAGACTGTTATTCATATATGTTAATGATTTTGAAATGAAAGTATAGATTACAGATTCAAGATTGTGTACACCAAATTTTATGTTGTGTCTCTGATGACAGGACTGGAATAATACAGCATGGCTAAAAATGAAACAAAACAATTAGGGAATTCCCTGGCAGTCCAGTGGTTAGGACTCCATGCTTCCACTGTAGGGCGCGTGGGTTCGATCCGTGGTCCAGGGAACTAAGATCCCGCAAGCCATGCAGTGCAGCCAAAAACAAACAAACAAAAAACACAAAACACTTATATATGGGGTGTGTGTGTGAGAGAGAGACTGCGAAAATAGTGAGTAGTGAGTGCAGAGAGAGGGAGCCTGTGGAGGCATGAAGAAGTTGTCTCCAAGTGGGTCCAAAACCTACGTCCAATATTCTAGCAGCTTACGGCTGGCCTGCACTTTATACATCATGCTGAGAAGAAGACCCCGAGCCCACCCCAGGGCCAGAGGCTTTCCCTTCTGGAGTCTCTTCTGTGACTTGCGTGTAAAAAAGGTCCCAACCTCAGAGCAGTGGTTGGTGTCCTTTATGCCTGAGACACGCCCCCAACACACACACACCTGGTCGACCCACCAGTTCCCGGGCCCCATCCAACAGGTGACTTTGTAGCACAGGGCACAGGAAGTGGACATTGTCCAGGGGTCGAGAAAACGTGATATGCGTTTTAGAGAATCTGTGGCAGGAAGAAGCGGTCCAGGTTCATGGCCCTGGGGAGCTGGTCTGGAGTGGACCGGAGGACAGCCAGAGCTCCCCACGTCACCTTGTTGCCTGGGAGACTTCCACAGTGACATATGTGCTTAGATTAGTAACCCTCTTCTCCCCAAAGTGCTAACACCTGAGGGGCCTGGCGGGCAGGAACATCACGTTGAGGATGGATGCTCACAGCCATCTTCCTCCCTCCTTTCCTGACTGAGCCGTGCCCGAGGGGAGCCCTGGGGACATCACATGGCCAGGCCATCAGTGGGAGGGGAGCTGGGTGGACAGGGCCTGGAGGTGAGGAAGGGGCATCCAGAGGTTGGCAGAAGTCTACAAAGGACATACTGTATCAGGTGCAAAGGTCAAAAAGCTCTGTAACCAGCCCCCCCTCCCAGTTCCAGGAAATGTGGGAGATTCTTTGGGCCCCTGCCCTCCGGTCATCCAGGACTGCTTCCTTTCCCAAGAGCAGGATTGGTGCTTGTGATGTATTCACAGACCTGGAGTCTAAGGACCTCAGAGCAGTGGTTGGTGTCCTTTATGCCTAAGACACGCCCCCAACACACACACACCTGGTCGACCCACCCGTTCCCGGGCCCCATCCAACAGGTGACTTGGTAGCACAGGGCACAGGAAGTGGACATTGTCCAGGGGTCCAGAAAACGTGATATGCGTTTTAGAGAATCTGTGGCAGGAAGAAGCGGTCCAGGTTCATGGCCCTGAGGAGCTGGTCTGGAGTGGACCAGAGGACAGCCAGAGCTCCCCACGTCACCTTGTTGCCTGGGAGACTTCCACAGTGACATATGTGCTTAGCTTAGTAACCCTCTTCTCCCCAAAGTGCTAACACCTGAGGGGCCTGGGGGCAGGAACATCACGTTGAGGATGGATGCTCACAGCCACCTTCCTCCCTCCTTTCCTGACTGAGCCGTGCCCGAGGGGAGCCCTGGGGACATCACATGGCCAGGCCATCAGTGGGAGGGGAGCTGGGTGGACAGGGCCTGGAGGTGAGGAAGGGGCATCCAGGGGTTGGCAGAAGCCTACAAAGGACATACTGTATCAGGTGCAAAGGTCAAAAAGCTCTGTAACCAGCCCCGCCTCCCAGTTCCAGGAAATGTGGGAGATTCTGTGGGCCCCTGCCCTCCGGTCATCCAGGACTACTTCCTGTCCCAAGAGCAGGATTGGTGCTTGTGATGTATTCACAGACCTGGAGTCTAAGGGGCTTTGAGGTGACCCTGATGCCTGCACGAAAATTCCAGGTGAGGGCTGCACCTCTGCTGAAGGTCACCACGGCACGCCTGAGACCCACCAACTTGTCTTGTATCTCAGGGTGCCCCGAGCAGGAACCTGCACACACCAGCTCAAGGCACAGGGAGCTGATTAAGCCACAGAGAAGTCCCTCAGAACCTGGCTGTGGAGGGATGTAGGCATCCCGGGACTGGTGTGGGAAGTAGTCGCAAAAATCACACTCCATGTTTTCTCTCTGCACTTGCCCCTCCCCGGGGTCTCCCTTCCCTCTTCTCCCCCCTCCCCTCCCCTCCCCTCCCCTCCGCTCCTGCCCAGTCTTTCCTCTCTCTCCCCACCCCTCCCCCTTCTTCAACTCTTCCCAGCCTCGTCCGGCTCTCGCCTGGGTCCCAGCGCTGCCCTTTATCAGTGTGTGACTCAGCAGACGCTCTCAGTGTCTCTTTCTCTAATGAGCAGATGCTGACACCTGCATTAGAGGTTGCGGGAATTAAAGGAAACATCACGGTGCCCCTGATTCCACTGACGTTCACCTGGCGATGCTTCCTTTCCTTCCTTTCCTCAAGACCTTCAGGGGAGGAAAGCCCAACAGTTGTTATAAGCATTTTATTAATTATGTTTATTTTAAATTCGCTTGCTGGGGACTGACCATCTAGGTTTGCCTGGGCCTTGAGGGTGTCCTGGGGTAGAGGACTTTCAGTGCTTAGACCTGTAACCTGCCGCTCTCCAGGGCAAACCGGGGCAAGTAGGTCACTCTAGTACATACACCATCTTAACAAACGTAATTTTCCAATTTTTTTTTTTTTTTTTGCTTTTCCCAATGCATAAATGAATCAATGGAACTTTTTCCTTACGTATATATTGCCGCTGGACTCAACGACTATTTCGTCTGACAGGTGGGTGTACCAGTGCTTTCTTGGAGGCCAATTTTAGGGTTTTTTTTTTAATTGTAAAATATAAATAACATAAAATTTACTATCTTAACCATTTCTAAGTTTACCGTTCAGTGGCATTAAATACTTTCACCTTCTTGTGCATCCAACTTCAGAACTTTTTTTGTCTTTTCCAGCTGAAACTCTGTACCCATTAAACAATAGCTCTCTTTTTCCCCCTCCCCGGTCCCCTGGCAACACCATTCTACTTTCCAGGTCTAAAAATTTGACTCTTCTAGGTACCTCATAAAAGTGGAATCATGCACTATTTGTTCTCTTGTAACTGGCTTCTTTCACTTAGCATAATGTCTTCATGGTTCATCCATGCTGTAGCACATGTCAGAATTTCCTTCCTCAAGGCCGAATAATATTCCATTGTGTGTCTTGACCACGTTCGTTCATCCATTCTTTGACTGACACTTGGGTCGAGTCTACCTTTTGGCTATTGTGAATCATGCTGCTGTGAACATGGGTGTGCAAATACCTTTTCATATCCTCACTTACTTCTTCTGAGTGTATACCCAGAAGTGGAATTGCTGGATCATATGGTACTTCTATGTGTAATTTTTTGAGGAACCACCAAACTGTTTCCCACAATGACCGCACTATCTTATATTCCACCAGTGATGCAGAAGGCATCCAACCTCCCTACATCTTTACCAACACTTGTTATTTTCTGTTGTTGTTTCTTTAAATAATAGCCACCCTAGTGAGTATGAACCAATTTCAGTTTTGTAATGAATTGTATTTTCAGAAAGTTCTTATATTCATTTTTAAATTGTCTCCTTACTTTGAGCTCTCTGTTTCTCACATATGTATTGACAAAAGCAGAGTTTTCCTTAACTTCTATGACATCGTTTCAAACCTCTATTAATTTGCCCTATGGCTCCCTCTCTGGAATGAGAGGTTCAAATCTCATTGATTTATTGTGCTTGTTTCTTTTACTCTTTCGGTCATTCTTATTTTTATATGGCCCTGAAGAATATTTCTAAGGTCAGTGTCGACTGAAAAAAAATGCACAACCTAAAAGTTGAGAATTACGTTTTATTCTGTGGACTTTCTGAGGACTTAAGCCCGGAAGACAGCCGCTTAGAGAGCTCCGAGGCACTGCTCTGAAGAGGTAAGGGAGGAACCAGGGTATGTGAGAGTTTTTGCAACAAAAACCAGGCAGTCAGGTGCATCAAACACTGAAAGATTACTGTTAATTAAAGAAAAACCAGACAACTCAAGTTAATGAATTTCGCACCTTTTTACGTATGGGAAGATGCAAGAGTCTGGGCTCATTGAAATCATTCCTTCGATATGCGCCTTAGCTACCTAGGGCCAGGATCCTGTTTTTCTCCATCCTGGATCCCTTCCAGGTGCACAGTCAGGGTGACTGCAGTGGCTGATGGCTTGAGGGCCCCAACACCCCACGTTTACTGATATTGCAGGGGGCCTTCCTGTTCACATCAGTCACAGAAGACCCCAGTTTTAAAAAGAAAGAGAAAGGAAGGAAGGGAGGATGGGAGGGAAAGAAAAGAAAAGAGAAGAGAAGAGAAAAGAAAAGAAAAAAGAAAAGAAAAGAAAAAGCAAATGCTCTTCCCGACCCCCTGCCAGTGGAATGGGCGGTGGAAACAGAGGACTTAGTGTGGGTTGATTCTCAGCGGCTTCTAGTCAGTCTTGGAAAAAGAGAGAGAGCAGTTGGTTTCTTAAGTAGCCCTTAGTTGCTTTCAAATGAACTTTCCTTCATGGTAGGACGTTTCTAGGTTTTACTGAGCAGAATTTTTCTCTTTCTGTGCTTTGCACAGCAGTGGGTAAACTGAGATCCCTTTATTTTATTTTATTTTAAAGATTTTTTTTGATGTGGACCATTTTTAAAGTCTTTATTGAATTAGTTACAATAGTGCTTCTGGTTTTTTTTTTTTTAATGTTTGGGTTTTTTGGCCACGAGGCACGTGGGATCTTAGCTCCCCGACTAGGGATCAAGCCTTCACCCCCTGCATTGGAAGGCAAAGTGAGATCCCTTTAAAAAGTAAATATTTTTAAATGTGGAAACATCACTTACAACCAAATGAGTAAATTTTGCCTAAAAAAGAGCATGTCAGTATCCCATGGAATGAGGGCTCTGTGTACACAGTACAGAAGCTCCTGATGCTGGTGTGAATTCAGTTGAGTTGGAGTCAGAGCATAGAATGGGTGGCGCTGGGCCTTTGCACGGACAGGTCCTATGGATACATACGGCTCGCCTATGTACGGTGGCTCGCCTAGTCTGGACCACTGGTCTGAACAGAGTAGTGAGCTATTGGCAGGCGCAGGAATTTTCCTATAATGTTTGTGGAGAGACAGTTGTGTGTATTTATTTTGAAAAATTATTAGCATCATTAACAACACATTTGTGAAGCACCTGTCCTGTGTTCAGGAGGCTCTAGGTTTTGAAGGGTTAACAAACTGCACTGGTGACCTAGGAACTGCGTCCTCTACTGTGTGATGTAAAGGACCTTACTGATTTCACGTCAAAGCAACTTAAGTTAGGACTTAAATCAGAGATCGGCAAGCTTTTTCTGAAGAGGGTCAGAGAGAGAAAATATTTTAGGCATTGTGGGCCCTACTGTCTCTGCCACTGTAGCACTAAAGACACCATAGACAATGCCCGGAACGTGTGAGCGTGGCTGTGTTCCAGTGAAACTTTATTCATGGACACTGAAATTTGAATTTCGTATCAGTCTCACCTGACAAAATGTTATTCTCCTGATTTTTCTTCCATCATTTTCAAATATAAAAGCCATTCTTAGCTCACGGGCTGTGCAAAAACAGGCAGCAGGGCCAGATTTGACCCATGAGTCTCAGTTTATGGACCTCACGGAAGTCAGAGCTTCCAGGAATGTTTATATATATATATATATATGTGTATATATATATTTTTTTTTTTTTTTTTTTTTTTTTTTTTTAATTCTTTTAAATTTATTTTTTGGCCACGCCATGCAGCATGTGGGATCTTAGTTCCCCAACCAGGGATTGAACCCGTGCCTCCTGCCTTGGAAAGGCAGAGTCTTAACCACTGGACCACCAGGGAAGTCCCCGGGAATGTTTATTTTGATGCTGAGGTTTTCATATGTGTAGAAAAACTCAGATGCAAGCAAATTTAAAAGTATGTTCTATCAAGTTACTCACGAAGATTTGAATGTGAGAGATGAAAGTAAGTATTTCTGGCCACCTGCCTTAGTGTAATTTAGCTGGTTACATTTAATGGCTTCAAGAAGGCAGAGATTTAGGGAGCAAAGTGAGCCTGCCAAATAGAAGAGGATGATGGAGGGCTTTAAAACCCTGGCACTGTCTATGAATTCTGAAGTCATGCATTCGTACAGTTTACACATTCGTTTCCTCTTACAAAATGTGTTGTTGTTTTTTTTTTTAATAGAGGTTACTCATCTTTTTATTTTATTTATTTATTTATTTATTTTTGGCTGCGTTGGGTCTTTGTTGCTGCTTGCGGCCTTTCTCTAGTTGCAGCGAGCGGGGGCTACTCTTTGTTGCGGCGCGCGGGCTTCTTATTGCTGTGGCTTCTCTTGTTGCGGAGTGCGGACTCTAGGTGTGCGGGCTCAGGAGTTGTGGCTCGTGGGCTCTAGAGCGCGGGCTCAGTAGTTGTGGTGCATGTGGGATCTTCCTGGACCAGGGCTTGAACCTGTGTCCCCTGCATTGGCAGGCGGATTCTTAACCACTGCACCACCAGGGAAGTCCCTACAAAATGTTTGCTCCTGGAATTCTTATAGTTTCATTGTTGGTGAAAATTTTCTTTTCTTTCTTTCTTTCTTTTTTTTTTTTTTTTTTTGTTTCCTCTCACAACCCTATATTATAAATTCTCAAAACCTGGCACTTCATGCCACATTACTTTTGAATGGCTTTAATTCTGCAATTCTATACACCTTCTTATCTTCTAAATTTAATTCGTTTCCAGAAGTTCTGCATAGAAAAGGAGCCATAATAATTCCTGATTATTCCCAATTATCTTGTTATCATTTACTACAAGAGGATTTTACTACATTTTAAGAAGTATTTTTAATCTCAGAAAAGATTGTTTTCCCCAAGTTTAACTTTATAATACAACAGGAAACATTTAACTACTATGTCCTGGTTCTTGAAGTCTTTTTCTGTCTAAAATAAATGGTTTTTCCCAACTTGTTATAATACTGCAGTAATAACTGAACTATTTCATGGTTCTAGAAACACCTAGAACATTGAAGTTTTAATGTTATCATTGACTAGCACATGCCAAAAATTTAGTAATAACCTCCGACCTCTCAGCATAAAATCAATTCTTGACCGTCTCGGTCTTCACATTGACAAAACATGGGAAAAACATGGTGTCCTATTCTAGCAAACATCCAATAAGAGCATCTAATAATTTGTAGAATTAATTATATCTGTTCCCCACTCTCCTGACTATGGAAGCCCCTCGCTGTGGTGATAAAGGTGCCTTTTACTTTAGGACCTCAGGCCTAGGAGGCTTGCAGGAAACATTTGCCTCCTTAGTTTGTCTGTTGCATGTGTTCCTTTGTAAATCATGGAACAAAAGAGCCACGAGAGGCACTGACTCGGCTCATTTAGTATAATTGCTCATTTTAGAGAAGACACAACTGGCACTCAGAGATGTTAGGATCCCACTGAGAGCGATTTACAGTCAAGATTAGAAGAATCCAGTTTTACTGATTCGTCATGGCCAGGGTTCTGTCCAGAACCCACTTGTTCTGGAGGTATTGTCTTGACTAATCTCTCCCAGTTTCTATCTAAGAAGTCAAGGAGGTGTCCCAGAAAGGCTTTCCTGTTCTTAATATCTATCCTGCATATATAATGTAATACAACTGGGTAATAACAAAGCTGCAAGGACAAGGAGAAAATAAGAGAGCCTGGCTAATCCAGGATCTGTACAAACAACTGTCATACAATCAAGAATTGGTCATTGTGGCATAGGGGATAACTGGCATAAATGAGAAATGAGTAAAAATCATGTGTTGCCCTTTTTCAGGTTAGCACAACATCTATAATGTTGTAATAGAATGTCCTAGACTTCGGAGTTTCTGTCTAAAACCCTCTAGAGGGACTTCCCTGGTGGTGCAGTGGTTAAGAATCCACCTGACAATGCAGGGGACACGGGTTCGAGCCCTGGTCCAAGAAGATCCCACATGCTGGTGAGCAACTAAACCCGTATGCCACAACTACTGAGCCTGCGCTCTAGAACTCACAAGCCACAACTACTGAAGCCCACATGCCCTATAGCCCGTGTGCCACAACTACTGAGCCTGCGTGCCACAACTACTGAAGCCCTCGCACCTAGAGCCCGTGCTCCGCAACAAGAGAAACCACTGCAATGAGAAGCCTGCGCACAGCAACAAAGAGTAGCCCCCGCTTGCCAGAATTAGAGAAAGCAACAAAGACCCAACGATGAAGACCCAACACAGCCAAAAATAAATAAATAAATTTATAAAAAATAAAACCCTCTAGAACTCAAAGTTAATCGAAAAATGAAGCCACTAACAGCTGATGCTACGAAAAAAAAACCCTCCAGGTTTAAGTTTAACAGTAATTTGGTATGTTTCAAGCCTTCCTCCTTCTACTTTTAAAGTGAGATTACTGTGTTTTGTGGAATATTTGTATGTTATTCTCTATTTTTGTATGCATGAAAGATACACACCTGTACTGGTTTGCCAGAGCTGCAGTAACAAGGTATCATGACTGGGGAGTGTAAACAGCAGAAGTGTGTTGCTTCTCTGTTCCGGAGGCCAGAAGTCTCAGTTGAAGGTGTCAGCAGGGTTGGTTCTTTCTGGGGTCTGTGAAGGAGAATCTGTCCCTTGTCTCTCTCCTAAGCTTCTGGTGGTTTGCTGGCAATTTTTGGCCTTCCTTATATTATAGAAGCATCACCCTGACCTTTGCCTTCATCTTCACATGCCGTTCTTCCAGTGTGTGTGTCTGTGTCCACATTTCCCCTTCTTATGAGGCCAACCATCGTACTGGATTAGGGGCCCATTCTACTCTAACATGACCTCATCTTAACTAGTTGCGTCTGCAGTCACCCTGTTTCCAAACAAGGTCATACTCTGGGAATTAGTATTTCAGTGTATGAATTTTGTGGGGCAAAGTTGAAGCCATAGTCACACCCTTCACTGAGAGACTGCAAAAAATAACTATTTTGTTCACTGTAAATATTTATACAAAGACGCTTCTTGAGTTTAAAAAATTTGGTTAACCGTTCATGTGTTTGAACACTGAAGGGCAGTATAACACTACAAATAATGCAAAAAGAAGTTTGTGGCTCAATTACTTTAGAAATTGAATTATCATAATGGTTTTATTTAAATACATTTTATAAGCACGGCTGTTCTGTCTGGTAGTTCCAACCTTATTTCTATCTGATGAGACTGAATGTTAGAGGCAGAGACTGAATATTGAAACTTGAGGTTGTCTAAATGACAGACAAGGAGGAGAACCTCAATGTTGAGATTTACATTGAATGGTTATGCCTTTTCTGTGGTTTTAAAGCTTTAAATAAAGGCTGCTCATTGTGGCAGTTCATTCTTCCATTTCATTTCTTTTAACATCAAGGAAGTTATGATTGGCATGGACAAATGTTTCAGCATGGGGAGAATGTTCACTCGTCTACTTGTCAGGTATTTCAAAAGAATGTGATTTTCAGGGGCTGTAAGGAGATAGCTTATATAGTTACTGCACTGTATTCTTCACATGTGAAAGAAAACTGGATAATATACAGACGGAAAGTAAATGTTATTTTCATGTACTTTGGTTAGTGTTGATTGCAGTTCTAATGCCTTACAGTTGCCTAAAGCCTGACAGCCATGAGGTGGAATAATTTTCAGTATGAAAACAGTATAAGGGAAAGGCAAAGTGGAAACTGCTGATTTATTTTGCCTTCTATGCCATGATCGTTGGCTTTTCTGAGAGTAATCTTGGAAGTTTATGCTTTACCAGGGCGGTATACCATTATTTGCCTTTTGCTAAACGCTTGTTCTGTGCCTGACTCATGTCCATACATTATCTTATCAAATTCTTTCTACCATCTTGGGAGGTGGATGCAATAGTATTTTCATTCTCTCTATGAAGAAAAGGAGATTTCTAAATGTTGAGTAATAGGCCCAGGTCACCCAGCTGGTAATGAATGGAACTGAGTTTTAAATCAGATGTCCTCAGACTCCAGAGCTGCTCTTCGAAGCTTTTCAAAGCTGCGACAGCCATCCAAAGCTACTGTTATATGCTGTCCTGTATTGGTGTTTCATGAAATGAAAATTAGACCATAAACATGTGGAAACATAAACATGTCCTCATCCAAACATTGAGAGTATCTCCCGGTTCTTGCTAGATGTTCCCTAGGTAAATGCACTGACCCTTTATGTGCCATTAGGGACATTCCGAGCTATCACGACAGAAGGCCATCAATACCATAAGACTAGTTTCTGAAAGAAAGAAGAATCATGTCAACTTACTTCTCACTAGTGAAATACCTAATAAATAAAAATCAACCATTAGAAATGATTTATGAAAAGCTTTGATTTTTATCCTCTCACTTTGATGTCTTAGGCCCCAAATCTATTTCCCCAGATGGCTGAGTTTTATTTACTCTGTTTCCTTCCAACTAGAGCTAACATTTATAATAGTTTTTAATGGCCCTGGTGATTTTCACATTTGGGCAGAGCAGATGTGACCAAAAAAAAAATACTGTGTATGATTGATTTTTATTTTTAAGAGAGACCTTTCCCTTGGAAGGTGAAACTGGCAGCTTTTCAAACCATGATTAGCCCTTATAACCAGGGGATGACTTAAGGGGCGGGAAAGAGAGGCAGAATGTGCTTCTGGTCTTTATCGAAGGGGCTTGATTTTGTTCCATCTCTACTGAGCTGGTAATATTTGGTCTGAAATTTCCTGTTATAGATTCTCCATATCATCTGTCTCTCCCCTCTTTTCTCCCAGCAAGGGAGAAAAGAGAGTCATGATCAGGGATGCGGAAGATAATAATCTCAGTTGAGAAATCCACCCTTTTCCCAGCGCACCAGGGCAAGCACACGCGGACACTCATGCCCACGCAGAGGCACGTGCAGCGTCAACTGTATCGATTGTTCATGGGCTCCAGTTCCCAGAAGTGGTGGGTCTTGACTGCAGGCTACCCTGCCTTTGGAGATTGCTAGAGTTGGAGTGTATCAGGAGGCCTGGGGGCCTCCCTTGGACCTTAGGTACAGCCGCGGGGACCGGCCTTATGCACATGAACCATGGCTAATGACCACTTAGTATGGAATTCTCCCCCAGAGATTGGAAACTGCCTGCCCGCGGGTTGAATTCAGGATACCGGTGTGTTTTATTTGGAATGCACAATGTTTTTTTTATTAAAAAAAAAAAAAAAAAAAAAAGAAAAGAAAAAATGAATTGCCAACTTTTAAGAATCGGGGACCTTCAAATAAAAACCTGATTTCACTTTCTTTTAGGAAATCAGTGAATCTAGCAACACTGGACTAACCTTCCTGCAGGGCAGGTGTTGAGGAGGTGACCCTTTTAGGTGAGGGGAGGGTTTCGGTTTATTACAGCCCCACCAATTTCCCGTTGTCTGCCTGTGCTAACTGCCATTTTCCACCCCATTTGCGCTGGGTTTTATGATGCTTGGCCCACTTCACTGTTCGCGTTACCCTCCAGGCCTCTGTAAGCATTTGAAGTCGTGATGCTTTACACCTACAGCTCACGCCTTGTGGGGAAGTGGCAACCAGCCCCACGTTATTTACCGAACTCTGTATGTAGATAAAAAGGATTATAGAAACTCTAATATACGTACTATAGGATGAAGACAAAGAAGAAATATCGGCCCAGAGTGTTTTGGTCACCATATATAATTTTTTTTAAAGGCCATTGAATAAGGAACATCTGCAAGTATGTGTTCATCGTTGTATGCCCATATCAGCATTTATTTATAAAAACAGTGTTTTGAAACCAAGCCTTCCTTTTGGACTTCATAAAATTTTTTATCTCACTGTTGCCATGTGTTTCAGCCTTTTGTCAGTTTTGCTTAGCTCTCAATACAGTGATGCAAAACAGTATTATCATTCAGACAACTCCAAACAATTCCAGAGAATGTTTTCGTTAGCAATTTAAAAAACCTATTCTCAAATACATGTTTGGAAGAATAAGTATTTTTTTCTCCAGTAATATTTTTGATGCTCTATAAATGTTTGTCTTAGCTGCAGACGTTTGAGTTGGGGTACGATAAAGGTAGTATTTTTCATATAATAATTTTAGAGTGTAATTTTCGGCTGCATTTGGACTGAATTCTACTGGAGTCATTATGCTCATCTAGAAGTGCTTAAGCATCCATCAGCCAGAACACTGACCAGTGTGTCACATATAACACACAGGACACAAAAGGCTGTATCCTCAGCTCGTTTAAAAAATCCAGTGTTTTAGGAGCGCTCCCATTGCGGAGGTGTTGATGGTGATGATGGTGGTACCAGTGGTTTTGGTGGCCATGGTGTTGATGGTCATGGGGCAGTGGGGATGGTGGTAACAGTCATTTTGGAGATCTCAGATTTATGGGAATGTCATCGTTTGAAAAACATCATTTACTTGAGAAGACTAATTTGAATCATATAAAAAAAAATCCCTTTTTTTAAACATCTTTATTGGAGTATAATTGCTTTACAGTGGTGTGTTAGCTTCTGCTTTATTAAAAAAAAAATCCCTTTTAATGTCAAGCTGTAAAGTCAGACAAGTAGATTAGAAATAGAAATAGATTGAAAACAACCAACTCCATACTTTAATGTCAAGCAATTTACAAATTTTCCTGGAAGAAGCATGCTTCCATGGGTTTGGGAATATCATTTTTTGCCTGTAACCTCAAGTGACAAGCCAGTGCACAAGAACCTAAAAAGCAGAGTGTTTGTCTTTATATTTTTATCCCTCAAATAGATACCAATTCTTTGGATTGTGATTTTCTTGTAAACCTTTTTAAAAAATCAGGTTCTACCAAAGGGTACTTGTGAGGAATCAACGTAATGTCAGTTAAGTCTCTCTTTGGGGCCTGGCGCATCATAGGCCTTTGCACTGGTTTTGGGCTCCTGAAACATCAAGGGGGAAATAAGTCATGCACTGATTCACTGGTCATGTGCACATAGAGATAAGAGTCAATAAAATTGCAAGAGAGCTAAATGCTTTAAGTACATCTTTAACTCCTGATCAGAGAAACCATATCTGAGAGTGCTGCCTTGCACAGGTTTTGTGGGCTGTGTTTGGCCCTCTGGGTTTGAAGCCCAACCTTTGTGATCCATGGTTCCTAATTCTCCTGCATGCCAGGAACCCCGCCGCAGAGCACCTTAAGCCAGCTTTTCAGTGACTTCTTTCCTTTGTCCTAAGTTTAATTTGCCCCACACCTCTCCTGTTCAGGGTGTTTCCCAGGCTTACGAACACTTAGTGGAAGCATCTCAGAGCATCACTTTTTTGTCCTTCCTCTTGACATTGACAAACGGTAACCCTGCTCCGCCACAAACACGAGCAAATGGAATAAACACGCATGAAAGAACACACTTTGGTCAATCATTTTGGGAGGTGTAATTGTTTTCAAGGAGCTTTATGTGGATGTTTCTAGATCAAAAGTTGTGTGGACTGAATGCAGCCCAGAAGAACCTTTTGTATGGATTTGTTTACGTGGTGTTGCAGATATATATATGTATATATATATATATATTTTTAAGTTGGGGGATGTTAAATTTGACAACAATTGTTATTTAAATATGAAGTCATAAAGTACTGCAGGGTGACACAGCGCTTGGTGCTGCTGGCTTTAGACGTGGCGTTTATTGTCCTTTTTGCTACAGTCACCACTGATGTTTGCCTTGGTCCGCCTCCCTCATCTGTGTTCTCTGCCAAGCCCAGGCTGGACCTGAGCTGTGACTTTCACCGAGGGCAGCCAGAGCACCTCTCGGCATTGGCAGTGAGAGCTTGAAGTATTTCTCGGACTTGTTTGAAGCTACCATGACGCCCAGCACCTCTGTTCAGATGTTAAGCAGACAGCTCAGTATTAACTCTCGGTGCCACATTTTCCCCTTGGGGATTGTTTTTCCTCATCTGCTCTGAAAAGCTCTGTATTCGTTGGCTTCATGTGTCTCATAATAGTTTTATGTCTTCTTTTTCCAGTGATCATAGTATAATGTTTCTGCCTAATTAGAAACTGAGTCACAATCTCCACTACCTATTTACATGGATCTTTTAGAAGATCCTCTCAGCAACAGCATGTAAGTTTAACTCTTTTTCTAGCCCTGAAAAGAATGACTTGAATCAGGCTTGTCAAATAACCCAGTTCTTGGGCGTGGCAGCCCTCAGCTTGAACGTCCATTGCCTTAGTCCATTAGGGCTGCTGTAACACAATACTGTAGGACTTCCCTGGTGGTGCAGTGGTTAAGAATCCGCCTGCCAGTGCAGGGGACACGGGTTCGAGCGCTGGTCCGGGAAGATCCCACATGCCGTGGAGCAACTAAGCCTGTGTGCTCCAGAGTCCGCGAGCCACACCTATTCAAGCCCGCGCGCCTAGAGCCCGTGCTCCACAACAAGAAAAGCCACTGCAACCAAGAGTAGCCCCTGCTTGCCGCAACTAGAGAAAGCCCACGCGCAGCAACGAAGACCCAACACAGCCAAATAAATAAAATAAATATATAAATAAAAATAAAAACAAAAAAAAATGTACTGTAGTCTGGGTGGGTCATAAACAAGAGAAATTGATTTCTCACAGTCCTAGAGGCTGGGAAATCCAAGATTGAGTGTCTGGTAAGAGCCTGCTTCCTAGATGGCCGTCTTTTTGCTGTAAACTCACCTGGCAGAAGGGGCAAAGGAACCCCCTCAGGCTTCTTTTATAAGGACTAATCCCATGACCTAATCACCTCCCAGAGGCCCTACTTTCCAGTACCATCACATTGGGGGCTAGGATTTCAGCTTATAGATTTGGGGGGACACATTGAGACCGTAGCATCCATCTTGAGGTCAGCGGTATGCATTTGCTTCTGAGCTCAGATCAGAGATTATCTGTGCCCTCTTTAAAGAGACGACTGTGTGACAGTTTCCACGTTCTTGCACTATGGTTTAACTCCTTAAGTGAAGAGTGGCAGGTAGAGTAAGCTATTTCTTTTTAATAGATTTCATTTATTTATTTATTTATTTATGGCTGCATTGGGTCTTCGTTGCTGTGCGCAGCCTTTCTCTAGTTGCGGCGAGCGGGGGCTACTCTTCATTGTGTTGCGCGAGCTTCTCATTGCGGTGGCTTCTCTTGTTGCGGAGCATGGGCTCTAGGAAAGCAGGCTTCGGTAGTTGTGGCATGCAGGCTCAGTAGTTGTGGCTCGAGGGCTCTAGAGCGCAGGCTCAGTCGTTGTGGCACACGGGCTTAGTTGCTCCACAGCATGTGGGAACTTCCCAGACTAGGGGTCCAGCCCGCGTCCCCTGCATTGGCTGGCGGACTCTCAACCACTGCGCCATCAGGGAAGCCCTCTTTTTTTTTTCATCTTTACTGGAGCATACTTGCTTTACAATGTTGTATTAGTTTCTGCTGTACAGCAAAGTGAATCAACTATACATATACATATATCCCCATATCCCCTCCCTCTTGTGCCTCCCTCCCACCCTCCCTATCCCACCCCTCTAGGTGGTCACAAAACATCGAGCTGATCTCCCTGTGCTATGCAGCAGCTTCCCACTAGAATTTCTAGCTAGAAGAGCAATTGTAAAATAAACTACCGTTTGCATAAGTTTGTCATCAAAGAAATGAAAAAGTGATAAAGGAACAATGGAGAATGTATTTTTGTGGCAATAACATAACGTATTCCTAATATTTGGCTATAAGCTAATTGTAGACATATTTTAGAACCAGGAATGTATGGAATTACATGATTATAGAACAGGAAAATTCACAATGGTTGACTTATAATATCATGTGTCATAACAACGCTCAATGCTAAGAGTTAAGAAATGAAGCCAAGTATGGAATGAAATTGGAAGAGAAATCTTCTCAAAATTAAGTTTTGACAGGAGGCGGGGGCCTATGTGTGCAAGTTTTAACTGAGAGCTAATTATAATGGTCATATTACGAGTTGTGTAGAAAGGAGATTGTTGATTCTGGTGCCTTAGATACACAGGTGACTGGACTTTTTTTCACAAGTCTCACTATTCCTTTTTGGTAAAGATGATCTCATCAAAATGTAGACAACAGAACCTTTAAAGCTACCCTCTTTAACTGGTATCAAGAAGAATGAGAAATTATTAGTATTATATCCTTTTTTTAAAAAAAAGAAAATTGAAACAGGAAGGATAGGCATACTCAATGATTCTATTGGAATGGACTGAATTTCTTGGCTATTATTTTTTGTGGTGGTTTGTAATTTCACTTAAAATACATTAAATAGGTGACAGTGAAATATTTTAGCGTCTCTAACATACCAGGAGACACCTGATAAAGACACAGTGGCTGGTGTGGCTTCAAACATATGAGGCCATGGCTGCAGAGATATCCCTAATTTCGTTGGTAGAGGTCACTCTTGCAAAGAAAATCTCATCATACAGGCGCTGCTGAGAATCTCACCCTGTTCCCTGATGTCAGCATCACCATGGAGACCTCATTCCAGTGAGGGGGAATGGATTCCACAGTCCTGCTTTGGAAGTGTGTAAATAGCAGATGCTTTTATTGCCTTTGTTTGAATCTCTGCCCTTGCAGAGCAACTCAAACCGGAAGCTCAGAGCAGAGGAAATCCATATTTGTCTGCTGTGATTTTTTTTTTCCCCCCTCCATGTAAGCAGCTTGGTCCCCTGGGACGAGAGTGCATAAAGACAAGTTAATGGGAAAGCTATGAATTCAGATTTCACATAAAGAATGTCAGAAAACTGAATAATGTTTTCCTTGAGTCAAAGAAATAATTCAAACTTGCTTTAATAATTTTTATTAGACGCTTTTTATTATAAGCTATTAATGTCCAATATGTGGGATAACTAAATGGTTTTATCAACTGAAATTTATAATACAAAATGGAAGGGTACATGTTTCTATGAATTTGAATAGACTTGTTTTCCTGAAACTTGGTAGTTAAGAGCCTGCATTTGAATTCTAACTGACCTGGTTTCAAATTCCTATTGATCTTCTGTTTAATCTGGCTAAGTTTTTTTAAATCTTAAAATAGGGAAAATAGTAGCATCTAACTATTGTTTAATAGTCTGTCTCCTTCTTGGCAGAGGGGCTTAAATGTAATGATGTATATTGAAGATTAAGTATAGTAATATATATAGAAATATTCTTGTTGCTGTATCACACCCAAAAGAGAATTTTCATCTTGTCTTTATATCTTCATCACATAATTACTGTGGTAAAACTGAACCATTACAGAAACTGATAAGCAAGAGAATTTAAGTAACTGGTCCAAGTGTATACAATGACTATGGCAAATCTGTGCTCAGAACCTATGTATCCTGATCCTCATTCAAAGGCTATTTCCAGCACATCTGGCAATTATAATCATCCATGTTTTTTCAGATACGGTGGTTATGGTATCATGCTAACCACCACCAGGGATAAAGTCGGATGCAATAAATGGAATGTTTATATTTGGGATTAGATTTTCACATAGTAACCGAAGTGTTAGGTAACAACTGGAAATTAATTGATGAACTATTAAGCCTTGTGTGCCATAAACTGACTACCTCTTTTATGAATTGTATACAATACATCTATAATTTCTTTTCTAGTGTAGGGACATTTCAACAGAGGACACTTTTCGCAGAGGAGTACAAATCTCCGGGTCCCACAAAACTAAAAGTTGGTGACAGACCCCGAGAGGCCCCGATTAAGATAATGGTTCATAGAACTATATATACGTGTGGAAGCAGGTAAACATATTTGCAGATGACTGTCACAGCATCATTTCAGTGGAAACTTGATGGAAATCAGAGGCATGAACCCAACTTCTTGTTAGCAACTTCTACAAGCTTTGCACCAATTCCCTGATACTAATTCAAAGTGTGCTTTGCACCAAGATAATTATACCAGTAGAACCCCTATTCTCAAAGTGAGAAGGGGGCGCCCATGTGCTGCATTCGACCCAAATCTACTTAGAGAAGAAGGCTGCTTGTTGTGCCCCGGAGTTACATACTAAGTTTTTAAAAAATGTTTTATTTGTTTATATTAGGTATACGTTTAATTTATACTTATTTGGAAGGAAAACTATATTGGGGCTAATAAAAACAGCTAAAATTTATTGGGGGTTTATTCTCTTCAGATTCACAGTCGAATTCTTAAAACCACAGTATGATAAACGGAGGCACAAAGAGAGTAGCATCTACAGGGCAGGGCTGGGTTAATGCAGAGCCCGGGCTTTGACGACAGGGCTGTGCTCTTGGGAAACGGTGCCAGAGCAGATGTTCCCACTGTGACACAGAATCGCACTCAGGGAGGCACTGCTTCTGCCCAAAGTTTAGGCTCTTTAGAAGCAGGGTTTCCTGACTTGCTCGAGTCAGTGGTAATGGCAGAGCACGAGCTGCACCCCAGCCGCCTGCCTCCAGACCCATGACAAACCGCTGGAAGGTATTGCAGGTTCCTCTCTGCTGAATTACTAATTCACCACAGTGTGTTAGGAGTGTGAGTCTGTGCACATATGTGCTGGAGATGAATAGGGGAAGGATGAGGGCAGTCATATTCTCAAGGCCTGGCACGGTGGCTGGCAAATAATAGGTGCCCAGTGAACATTGACTGAGTGAAGGTTAGGTGTTCGGAGCAGGGGCGAGTCACTTTGGATTGGAGCGGATAGAGAAGATAAGGCTTGGATCTTCAACTGGCTTTGACTCATAGGAAGGATTTGAATAGGCGAAGAGTTGGTAGGAAGGGGGCACCTAACGGGGAAAAAAATCATGCCAAAGCCACACACGCACAGGAAGGAAAAAGCCCTTTCCCCAGGAGAATAAGTAAAGCAGATAAACTGGAACGTGTTTGAGGTTGGAGCATCGTACTTAGATTTATCTCTCCATCCATCCATCCATCCATCCACCCACCCACCCACCCACCCACCCACCCAGTGCTTATTAAGTATCAGGCACCATGTCATGGGTAAACCTACCGTAGACTTGAAAGATAGGTTGGAACCAGATTTTGAGGAGTCTGGAATGCCAAGCTCAAAGATGAAGTTTAATTTGATGATAAGCCATTGATGCTTTTCTGAGCCATGGAGGGAGATGGTGAAAGTTTTCTGAGGAGAAGGAGATTAAGAGAATTAAATAGGACCGGTGGGAGAGAAAGGAGATGGGAGTGAGAAAAACCACGAGAGGGAAATGCTAAGGTCCACAGGTGAGAGGCTAAACTCTGGACTGATGTGGTGATGGGGGTGAAGAGGAGGGGCAGGAAAGGCCTGGGTTTGGGAGACGGTACAGAGGCAGCATCTGTGGCCATGGAGACAGTGGAGGTGGGTGTATGCTGGCAGTACCAAGTCTTCTGGGGGCAAGAGAATGATGGTTAAACAGGAACAGGTTGGACTTTCTTTCCTCAAACTTCTTATCTCTGCCTTTGCGTCTTCCCTGGATCTAATCTTGATGGATGATTCCAACATCTGATACCTACCAACCAGAGAGTTCATGAAAGAATAGGTCAACTCTCACTATCTTGTAGCAAGGAGCATGTTTTTTTTTAATCCATAAATGGAACTTATTTCTCAAAGCTGGTTGCCACGCTGACTTTGGAGGACCTCAAACTTAAAAAGGAATAACAATGTGTAAATATATAAAATCAGATCATTATGCACAACATTGGTTTTACATTTCTCTATCTTTTCTAATCTTTTGATATCAGAATGTACGCTAATGCCTAAAGGAAAGTTCTCGAAGTATATTGGCCTAGAGAAAAGGGTTATAAATCTTCCTCTGTTATTCTTTATTGTTAGATGGAATACATTTACAGCTACCTCAATATCAGTGATAAAGAGTGAGAGCGCGGATAATTGAAGGGCATAGATTATCCTGAATCCATATTCATTGTAACCTTGTGTTTAAGCCTCTGCTATCAACTGTTTTACCAAGGCTTCTAACAGGGAGCAGTTTTATAAATTTGCATGTGATCTACTGACCGTACCCACTTTCTCTGGTGGGGAGGTTGTGAGCAGGGAAATGGCTAAACGGTGCCAGAGCAGAAAGCATAGAAAACATCACAGTTTCTGACAGTTGAACAAATTCTTGATTTTAGTCACTGAAAATTGAGACGTAAATGAATACATGTTGCTTGGCATTGAAAGGACTTTTCCCTTTTTTTGTGCTGAGTGATGACAGTTAGTTTTCCTTAATCATCGCTGCGTTCCTTTTACGTTCTTGGAATCCTGGAGTTGGAAACAACATCAAAAGTTCATCCTTTTTCAGTTCCCACTTGCCAACAGAATTATACCTAAACTGTGCAGGCTGCATCATTGTCTGTTCCGTTCTCTGAGTCTGAGTCTGGGAGGCTGGTCATGGGCTTATGATGGATGGGAGTTGGCTGGCAACCTGCTTATAACACGCTATAGTTTTGATAGTTATTTGTCTGCTTAGCAGTGGCATAAAATAGGCACCAGTAGATGAATGTCTTGTCGTTGGCTCTCTGATGCTCTAAAATGCAAATGATGGGACTGTGAGGAAAGAAAGGACAGTTTCTTTTGGAAAACAGTACTTTTCATCCATCAGAGCTTTGTCATCATAAAGTTTGGCGCAAAGCCTGGCACAGAGTAGGCCCAGCATAAATGTTTACATGGTTTAAAAATTAGCCAATAAATATTTATCAGCTAGAGAAACATGGCTGCTCAGGAGGAGGGTAAGTAACTCTTATTTCCTTTGTGTGTTCTTTTCACTTATGGCTGTCAGCACGGTACCAAAGGGACCCTGTCAAACACGAGTCCATACCAATGCGGGTGAGAAGAGTTCCAGAATCAAATAAGTCTGGGAAACACTATATTCTTCTATCATCTCCTCTTTGGAGTTGCAGTGTACATTAGCACACTAAGGGTTTTGAGAAGACCAGAAATAAAGAAACCTGTTTATACTGGTTAAATGTTTCCCAAATCTCTTTGGCCATAGGACCATTTTGGGCACAAATGGTACTAATCATTCTCACTTTAGGAAATACTGCTTTTTTAGGGTTAATTCACATTTTGCTTGAAAAAGCCACGGTTTCCCATTCTTTCTCATTTTTGAATGCATGTGTGCTGTATGCTAATGGACATACAGTTAGCACAATATGGACTTCTGCACGTAAAATGACGACGGCCTATGTAGGGTTGGTGGGGATGATACCCACGCTGATAAAGCTGGGGTGAGGAGTGCTGTGTCATAAAGGTAAAAATGAACAAGGTCATGGCTGGAATCTGACAGGTCAAACTGTTAGAGAAATAGCATTCTTAAAACCTCAGCCAAGCGATTATTTGGAAATGAGAGATTATTTGAGAAAAGCTGTCTAAAGCCTCCACAGCATTGCATTTGGGACTCTAAAGTGTTCTCCCAACTTATTTTGGAAGTCCTACAGCATCTTTGACTTGCCAGGGTCATGCTGCAGGAACTGACAAGGAGCAGAACCCCACAGGGGCTCTGTGGGTGAAGCTACCAACAGGTAAGGGAGGGGCTCGTAGGAAGCACAGACCAAAAGCACCTCACACGTCAGACACAGGGAAGCTTGTCTCTGGTCCTTAAATATCCAAGGGAAAGTGCAATAGATAAATAAAGTCGATTTCATGCAGCTCTGAATGGTGCCTTCAACTGACCGCTTTACAATCTGCTCCAAGCAGTCAAAGAAAATTGAAAATAGATAGAAATCAGCGGTGTGTCCGGTGCCTTCTGCTGGCATTGTACGTACTGTGAACAGAAAAAGTATTACACTGCACGTCCACGTATCCACAGACAGAGAACAAGAAGCTTGAAAATATTCACCTGGACCACATTTACTTGGAAAGCGGCATTTAGCTCTCAAAGTTCGTATTGGAGAAGAAATTGAATAAATATCAAAAAGTTCTTTAAAAACTTTCCCTTTGTGTGACTACAAGCTGGGGAGCCCACAGGAGTGTTAAAGTTTAGCTTAGCTTGAGTGCAGGGCATACAGTTCCTCCGTATCTAAATCTCAGAAATAACTGACTTTTTCTATTATTCCTTGGATGAAGGGTACCATTTTTTGTTGTTGTTGTTTTAGCTAGAGGTAGAATGGGTCTCAAGGAGATTGTTATATTCTTGTTAGGATGTAAATATTCTTCTCCATTTGCTACCCCAGTGATCATCGTGTGTATGGCAACTACGGCATCAGTTACTAGAAAATGTATTTGTTGCTAAAATCAGATGCTGACTTTTATTGCTATCAAGGACTGTTACATTCGGAAGAGTGAAGGAGCGCTCCTTTTCCACATGTTGCTGCATCCTCTCTGTTATGAAAATAAAGGGTTCTTACCTCATATCCTATTGATATATCAAGTAATAAATGTGACAGTTACCGGTTCTGTTTTCCTTATCCCGTCTTCCTGCACCACTGAAACGGAACAAGTTTCTTACTAGTAACAGATGCTTGAAACCTTCTTTTGAAATTCCTCTGGAGAAGCTGCCCTGTTGATTCCATTAGATGGGAAGTGGCTTTATGCAGATGTCCACTTGCAGGGATGCATTGTTGTAATTGCTGTTCTGCTGACCCCTTGCTGAGTGCCATGCTTTTCTCTTGTAGGTGATGTGCCTTCAGGACTTTTTTGGTGACGATGACATTTTTATTGCATGTGGACCGGAGAAGTTCCGTTACCAGGATGATTTCTTGCTAGATGAAAGTGGTAAGGAAAAAAAAAAAAAAGTTCAAAACCAGGGGAAATTTGAGGCAGCTTTCCAAAATGAGCTGCACCAGGCCAAGATTATGTCAACTCAAAAGCTACCAAATCAGTTTCAGATCCTCAACCAACATGGCTTTTCCATATCTTGAATTTCTTTGATTTTTTTTAATATAGAAAACAGATGAAATGATAATTGGAAAGGTTAAATCATTTGAAGGGTAAATTACCAGTGGCTAATTTATAACCATTTCATAACTAAATTGATGTTCTATAGAAAAATCATGGTGCAGATTTCTACATTTTTAATTATATATTTTTGTCAAAATGCGCAGTTGAAAGATGTGTAACATAAAATTATTGAGTATATGTCTAGACTCAGCTTTCGCATGGCCTCCTTTATCCTTTAGGTCCTAACTGAGAAAGATGGTTTCGTGTCCTTTTCCTTTAAATGCTTCAGAATTCGTATGTCATTAGAATCTGTGAAGGATCAAAAGAGAGGAGGGAAGCTTCCTTTCCATTTAAAATGGAATGTGATTTTTTTTTTTACATTTGTTAGAGGAGGACCAGTTGATAAAGAGGGAAAGGTGCATCTTAGCAAATGAATGTGAAAGGTTATAACTTCATGGATGATGTTTTTTGATACCATAAATCATCTCAGAATCTTAACAGCATCACAGGGAAGATTATTGCCCTGAACGGAGACCTTTCCTTGATCATATTACTTCTGGTTTAATTAGGGACATAGTACATATTTATTGACAATTCAAACTGTTGCTAGTTGGAAATACTTTTTGACGTGATAGTGAATTTCTTGCTTAGATGAAGGCATATAAATCAGTGAGTTTTTGAGTGAGTGGCTGGGAAATACTGGAGCTTCAATACAGCTGATGTACATTCACGTAGAGTATCCACGTATCACGTAGAGTTACATGCATTTAAACACACTACAATTATTTCGTCATTTGAACATGACTTAGGGTATACAGGGAGGGATGAGAATAAGAGAGATTGTCCCTTTGTCATGAAAACTTTAAATGCCCAATAATAGTTTGTATAGATATATCCCTTGAAAAGATTTAAGTCATTTTGGTTGAAAGGGCTTAACCGGAAGAGTGGTTTGGTGTCTCTTTCCCTCTAAATAAGTTTCCTCTAAATACCTTCCGTCTTTATCTCTGATAGACTATCCTTGGGGGCACAGATTTATGTACACCTATCACACATATAATGTCCTCTGGGAGGGCCTTCTTCAGGATGAGACAGCTTTGCCATTGTGCAAAACAACTGAATGTTAGGTCAGGCAGAAGAGCCGGCAGCACCGTTTTGAGAAAAATAAACTGCCTGGACTTTCGATTTAAAGAAAATAGCTGTTTCTGATGGAATGGTCTGAGAGACCAGATGCGTTCTGAAATGAGAGTTTCATTTGTTGCTTTGATACGGAAAGCAGCCTGTCAGACTCGAACTGGAAGACAGCTCAGTTTCAAATCAGCAGAGTTGGCCTGGGGTTCCTTAGCCCTCCATCTCTACCCAGCCCCCAGGTAGACTTGGGACTTCTCCCCCACCCTGCCTTGCTCGGTGTGGCCTTGGGGCTGGGCTTTCCCTCTTGACAACGTGCTCTCAACTCAGAACGCTGCAGCCTGCTTGTGTTCATCTGCGGTGGTGGGCAGGCAGGCTTTCTGAAAAGTACAACAGAAAAATCCCTTGTACTCTCCCTTTAGAAACCTTTCTTATTAATAGGAATGCATATATATACACACATGCACACGTGTGCACGCACACACACGCATCAAGGGATATTGCCCATCACATATGGCTTGGCCATTTGAAGGACCACTTCAAACTATTTTAGTGAGAAAGTGAGAACTTCACATCCTTTCCTGGGATGAATATACCCTAAGCATTTCTTGGTGTGAAATTCATTTGCTGAGTAACAGTGTCCTCCCCCATCCTCAGAGAAACATGTGGATTGGGGGAGGGGGTAGAAAGAAGTCTAAATTGAGATTTTTACTTCCTTGGATGAACCTACCCTGAGACTAAATTCACACGTTGACAACTGCAGTTTCCCTGTAGCTTGTACGGCATGTTCTGGTGCTAATGTATTAACATTTGAATCTTTTCTTATGTGCTCTGAGCATGATTTAGCCCAGCTTATTTGTACTTGCTGAATGGTATTTGCACGTTGAGGCTTCATTTGGCCTCTTCCATAGTAGCTTCCTAAAAGGAACGTCAGCAGGGGGCCCAGGAATCTACTGAATTAATACTGGCGCGGGGCTGTGCTTGATTTAATGGCGCCAAGAAGCGGTCCTTCGCCACAAGGCAGCACTTTTATTTTATCTCTCAAAATTAACCCAGCTCCCAGTGTGTTCAGGATTAGCAATAATACATCCCCCTAATTACTGCTGGGAAAGCTTCTGGAGGTGGCTCTTAAGGTCTTTGCAGTGAGGTGTTCTGCCATTACAGACGTTTATCTCACGGGGCTACAGTAGAGCCAGATCAACATTAGAAACTGCAAGGGAGCCTCCTTCTTTCCCTGTTTTCACATGGGGAAAAAAAAAAAAAAAAAAAAAAAAAAGGCTTCCTTCTTCCAGCTCCAAATGTAACCATTTTAGCAGTATCGTCATCAGTCACTGGATTCTTAGCACCTTCTACCGTGGTGGACGCAGCACGATATATAGAGACAGACAGGCCAACAGATCCGTCCCCTGCCTGGCTTGTGGTCTAATTTAGAAATGATGAAACATAGTCAAGGGAAATGCCAAATTGGAGACAGGAAGCTTCCCATGGTTTTGCTTGTATATTGATGATAAACTGATGAATTTATGATCTGCTGCCATTAAAAAGTGAATGGATTTTGTTGAGAAATGCCTGCCTCTTACCTGGGAGGGATAAGTAACTCCTTGGTGAGGAGCCTGTCACAGGCTGTCACCTTCTGTTTACCCCCCAGCCTCAAAACCAACACCCTCAAACTCACCTGACCAGTTTCTTCACCAACTTACTTCACCCCTGCCAGGCCTGACACCTGCTCAGGCGTTGAAACCTCACCCGTCCTTTTTTTTTTAAATTTAATTTAACTTTTTAATTGAAGCATAGTCGATTTACAATGTTGTATTAATTTCTGCTGTACAGCAAAATGATTCAGTTATATATATGTGTGTGTGTGTGTGTGTGTGTGTATACATTCTTTTTTATATTCTTTTTCGTTATGGTTTATCACAGGATATTAAATATAGTTCCCTGTGCTATGCAGTAGGACCTTGGTGTTTATCCATCCTCTATATACTAGCTTGCATCTGCTGATCCCAGACTCCCACTCCATCCCTCCCCCACCCCCTCCTTCCCCTTGGCAACCACAAGTCTGTTCTCTATGTCTGTGAGTCTGTTTCCGTTTCGTAGATCAGTTCATTTGTGTCATAGTTTAGATTCCACGTGTAAGTGATATCATGTGGTATTTGTCCTTTCTGTTCATCCTCTCTGCTCGTTTACCAGTTCCCGAGTGTCCTTGATTCCAGTGTCAATGAACATGACCTCGCGCGTACATATTTTTGCTTAGGTGTTGTATTTGCTTTCTAGGGCTGCTGTAACAAAGAACCACAGTGGCTTAACACAACAAAAATTGATTCTCTAACAGTCCTGGAGGCCAAAAGTCCAAGATCAAAGTATTGGAAGGGCTGTGCTCTTTCCGAAGGTCCTAGGGAAGAATCCTTCTGTGCCTCTTCCTAGTTGCGGATGGTTGCCGTTAATCCTTGGTATCCCTGGCTTGTTGTAGCATCACTCTCGCCTCTGCCTCCCTCCTCACTTGGGCTTCTCTGTGTGTCCAAATGTCCCTCTTCTTATCAGGACACCAGTTATTGGATTAGGGTTCACCTAATCCAATAAGGTCTTGACCTTATTGTCAAGATGACCTCACCTTAACACGATTACATCTGCAGAGATTCTATTTCGAATAAGGTCACATTCACAGGTACCAGGGTTAGGTCTCTGACATATCTTTTTTTGCGGGGGGGGGGACACAAATATTGTTTGGAGTTGTCCAGATTTTATCTGAACTTGAGTTACAGGTAAACTCATTTTCCCTTGTTTGTTTTGTCCTGTCTTTCGATTTGCACAGTTATAGCTTTATCGTAATTAGAGTACATAAACAACAGAGCTGTGATAAGGCTGCCTCTCTCCTTACCTTTCATAGGTAGGATCACTCACCAGGGGGACCAGAGGGATGGGCTGAGAATTTCAGCAATGCACTTGACAGAGCCCCTCTTGAAATCCCTTCGACTAAGGTGAAAATGTACGGTCTGATGGATCGAGGTGGTTGTGTTTTTAATGGATCGAACTGCCTCGTCCAGAAAGTGTCAATACTGATTTATAGGTGGAATATGCTGGGAGAGATCTCTGTTAGAATTGGCCCCATAAGGTCCCTGAAGGGAGGGGCCGTTTGTTGGTTGAGAGTCACACCCCGAGGTTCTTCCTTGGATTCTGTATAGTTTAGCATCGTTAGAGATGCCCGTGTGAGAAAGTTGATGGTGTGTGGGTGAAATCATCTGGGAGGGGAACTAATATAGTAGAAGTAATATAGTAATATATTGGAATATATTAGAAGTAATATAGTAGAAGACAGATAAGGATCCACAGAATTTTAACAGGATGGATTGTATCTAGGAAGATAAAGTTGAATTGGCAAAAACAGGAAGTAGAGCTCTTGGGATTTTTTTTTTATTATTATTTAAAAAAAAGCCAGTGCTACAAGCTTGGTTAGGAGCAATGTATTTTAACAGTAGCACAGGTGAAGATAGCTTTTAGTGGACTGCAGGCTTCATATGAGATGTGGCTCATTTGCTGTATTATTGTAGGCATATCATGTATTATTAAACCATAGAGCCCCTCTGAAGATGGCAAATGTTGACCGAAACAAAAATTAAAAGTGTTAACTCAAAATTCACAAAAATTAGTATAGAAGTATAGTAAGTCTAGCATAAAAGTACAGAAGAAAGGTAAATAAGCTTTCACATGATGTTTTTTGTTATGTTTGTAGCGTTTGTACTTTTGAAGTTATGAAAGTTTCAAACTGCACTAAGACTTTGGGGAGACTGAGTGTGTGTGTCCACACACACACCAGGTCCTGTCTCTAGGGAATGCCAGTCCAGCTTTTTCCTGCAGTAGAAAGACCCACCTGGAGTATAGTGTTCTTTCTGGGTATGTGATTCTAGAAGGGGTATTTCCTCTCTTATGGATCCCCATGGTGTCAGGTACCCAGAATCCACTTGATAAATGTTTTCAGAAATATTCCATCCTGCCCAATTTCCAAGGACTCAAGTTCTGAATGAGATGAAGCAGAAGCGCCCTGCACCACTGATTGCTTTCCCCAACTCTGGGTGATAGGAAAATAGGGTTAGAACCTAGTGTAGTAGAAACAGTATTGGGACAGGGTTAGAACAGCTGTCCCCAACCTTTTTGGCCCCAGGGACTAGTTTCGTGGAAGACAATTTTTCCACGGACGGGGGCGGGGGGGATGGTTCAGGTGGTAATGTGAGCGGTGGGGAGAGATGGGGAGTGGTGGGGAGCGGTGGGGAGAGGTGGGGAGCGGTGGGGAGAGATGGGGAGTGGTGGGGAGAGGTGTGGAGAGATGGGGAGTGGTGGGGAGTGGTAGGGAGAGGTGGAGAGCGGCAGATGGAGCTTCCGTTGCTTGCCCGTCGCTCACCTCCTGCTGTGCGACCTGGTTCCTAACAGGCCGCGGACTGCTACCGGTCCACAGCCCGGCGGTTGGGGACCCCTAGATTAGAAGACAAAGGTCTAGTCCAAGCTCCGTGTCCTACTTGCTGTGTGGTCTCTACATCTCCAAGCCTGCTTCCTATTCTGTAAAACACCTTTTTTTTTTCCCCTGGGTGGGGAGAGGTGGGGAGAGATGGGGAGCGGTGGGGAGAGGTGTGGAGAGATGGGGAGTGGTGGGGAGTGGTAGGGAGAGGTGGAGAGCGGCAGATGGAGCTTCCGTTGCTTGCCCGTCGCTCACCTCCTGCTGTGCGACCTGGTTCCTAACAGGCCGCGGACTGCTACCGGTCCACAGCCCGGCGGTTGGGGACCCCTAGATTAGAAGACAAAGGTCTAGTCCAAGCTCCGTGTCCTACTTGCTGTGTGGTCTCTACATCTCCAAGCCTGCTTCCTATTCTGTAAAACACCTTTTTTTTTTCCCCTGGGTTGTAATGGACCTCAAATGAGATAATAAATGTCAAAGCACGTTCAAAACTGTGTTCCTTATTACTTAGTGAATAATGTTAGTGAATGACACCTCAGCTGAAATATACCTCCTGGTGGACTGCAGCTGGACTCAGCCACGTAGATGCATTGGCTGGGCTTAATTGGAGGCAGATGTCACCAAGATTTGCTTTTGGTGCTCTTTAGAACAAGAAAAGTGATTTTCTGTTGCTTTTTCCCACTCTCAACTTCTATTCCTGTGATGGAGGTAAGGGGAAATTAAGAGACCCTTGCAGATATCCCCTCTTTTCTGGAGGGAATCTCTGGAAGATTAAACCAAACCACATTTAGAACCAGTCAGACTTCTGAAACTGACAGTGTTTAGGAGTCCCAGGCCTTAGGTCCACATTGATTTGGGTCAAAGGGATTTTAATGGCCCGGCTGCTCTGTCCTGGGGCTGGTGATGTTGAGAAACCACGAGGTCGTTGGGAACACTGGGAAGGTGCTCAGTGTCTGGATTGACGAGACCTCCTCACAAAGTGGCTTTGGAGCTACTTCGGACAAAATGCATTCATTCTTTCATGCGTCCATTCATTTATTCAGTGAGCTAAACTAACCAACCACGTGGCAGGCGGTGCTCTAGGCACCAATAATTGTAGACGGTAACACTTCCGTGAACTAGGACCCTCATATGACTTTTAATATTGCTTATGTCTAAAGATGTCAAAGGATCTTAGGTGCTGGACTTTGACTCAGAATATTAACTGTTGCTTGTTGTTCTTGTGTATTTTATCTCTTTGGAGAAATATGGCGGTGAAATATCTGATGGGTCACAAGAGACTGACCGTTCTTTATAGATTTGAATTTTAATTGCACAGTGTGGCTACTTTAACTTGAATCTGTGGGCAGATTTCTTTGAGAGGCTGACACCTGATGCTGGAATACTTTATTGTTTCAGTAGATGTTGACATTAGGACTGTAAAGTTCTTATTGAAAAAAAATTATAACTGTCTTGCTGAATAATTGCCAAGTTTCTGTGACATTTCATTTTCGAATAGAAAATCTAGTGTATTTCTTATGCGTTCCAAACAGAGAGCCCATTGGCTCATGTGCTTTACTCTTGGCAGCAAGTTCCCATTTGCCTCTTAGCTGTGGAAAAACTAAAGGGGTTCTGGAGGCTTCCTCCGCCATGGCTACATTTTAGCTCAGGCATAAATATAAAGTCTCCTGGAACATAGTGATGTTTTCTAATTTAACCCACTGCCAAGCTGTGGAGACATATAGATACTTTGGAGACATATAGAGACATATTATACTTTGGAGACAGAATCTAACTCAAGTACAAGCTAGTTCCTTTGCTACAAATAGATAATTTTCTCCTTAGGGAAGCAAGACATTGTATAACATATGCAGTCTTTTCTTTACACTCTCTCTTCCAGTCCTCATGGGCTTCTCTTTATTGTATTCAGTAACAGTGATACCTGACTTGTTCACATGGAAAAACCTACAAAATATAACACTGAGAATGAATCCTGTACATTAAGAGTCTTGGAGACCTGTGAATTCACCCACCCTCCTTACAGTTGTTCATCCATCTCCAGCTAGAACCCTCTGTTCTGGCAACTCACACCTTTATAAGAAGGCCAGTTCCACTGTCCAGTAGTGCTGATTTTTAATAAGTTCTTTCTTATATTGAACCCAAATAAATCTCACTCTAGCTTGTGCAACAGTGGTCTTAATTTTGCCCTCCAGAGCAATAAAAACCACCCACTGCCTTCATTCTTAGAAGATGAGCTCTCCTCCTAGACCATCAGGATGTTCAAAGTCATTCACAGTAAACTATTTTATTTTCCTTTCCTTCCAGACCAGAATGTCCCTAAGTCTTCACTCATCTGCTCCTCTCCTTCTCCCATCTTTCAAAGGAAGAAGAGTCTTCCTTTCTAATGGGGATGATAGTGTTCTTGACGTTGTCTTTTCTCTTATTGATGATTTCGCCTTCTCAGCATTTCCTTCCTGTTGTTGAAGATCTGTTGTTTTTCCCTGGCTTTACGGTCTCTTTCTCCTCGCGTCACGGCCATGCCTAAATTTCCCCTATCCTAAAAGAGCTGTCAGTCGTCTCATCAAATCACAGGACTCTTTCTGTCTCTGCCAGACAGCTTAAAAAGTATCACCGTCCTTGACGCCTCCATCGACTCGTCCTGACTCACTTTTTACACCTTTGGGTAAATGGTACGCTGAAAACACAAGAATCGTGTTTTTATTTTTTTATTTACAAAACTGTCCTCCACTATCTTTTCAATTTATATGGTGGTGAAAGTTCTTCTCTTGCCAGTGAATGACACTTGGGCAAATCTCTCAAGACTTTTCTGCTTCCTCCTAAGATGGTAAAAAGTGTTATGGACTCTCCTAGCTACAAGTCGCCATCTCAATGCAGAAGTGGAAATATCTAGTCCCACACGGTAGTCACTCCAGATTGGAGTTCTTTGTCCTTACCTATCTGGGGCCCAGCGTAGTGAGTTCTTTCTCTGAAGGAAAAAAAAATGGGGTTGAGAACCTTCTTTCTCTTTCCTCTCCACCTCCGTGTTGTTACTGATCCTTCCAGGGTTGGAGTAGGGAAGGGGGCAGAGGAGAGGCATGATGAGAAAGGGCTGCAGACTGCTACATGACTGTGCTGTGCTGGGCTGGCTTGGACTCTCTGGGCCAGCAGATGCTGTGCGAAGCCAACTTCTCTTAGGGGTGTTTTCATGGGTTCTCTCGCTGGGAACATTTGACTCTTCTTTGATGTGGTCAGTTCCGTTTCTTCCAGCTTTGGCTATTTCTCCCTCAGTCCCTGTTTTCCAGAGTTCTCCCTGTTGGCCTCAGATGTTCCTCTAGGGAAGAATTTAAATTCGCTTCATGCCAGCCCCCTCCCTCAGGTCCATTGTAACACTCATGTGTCTTTTGCCCCAACAGTAAGCCATTCGTTGCAACCAAATCTCCTTTACTCTTCTGTCAGAGGTCCTCGGGGGAAAGCCAAACACTCAAACACCAGTCTCCTGGTTCCCTCCATCCACAGATGACGCTAACCAAGCTCTTCCGTCCTCCCAGTGAAGCCCCAGCTGAGGTGAAGGGAAGCGTCTCCCCTCTTTTGGAATGAGGGTATTCACAGCACAGCTCTCTCTAAAGAAATCCATCTCACACATTCCCTTTCTCTCTAATAACTTAAGCCTTTTATACCTTTGAAAGTGGGTAAGAAGACTAAGGCCTGTAATGGTTTGCTTCCATCTGCTTTGACATTTCCAGAAGCTGATCCGTCTTACAGTTCAGTTTGGCATCTGATACACATCCCTTTGGAGTCTGGATGAAAATTCCATTCTGAATCCTGTTACGTTCGTAGCTGCCTCCACTCCACTTACGTAATAGTTCACTAAACAAGGGTAACCTTCACATCACTAAATCCCATGTTCTCCATTTTTTTTTCCCTCCCCTATTTTTTTTTGAAGGATTTGATATTTTCGATGATGCCCCCCTTGTCCTTCATGGTCTGTCCTGGTCTTCTGCCCACCTCTATGACTATTCCTGAGCTGCTTTCAAGTCTGTTCTTCTGCCATATATCCCTCAATAATTGTTCCCTAAGATTCATTCCTCATCTCTTTTTTTTTTTTTCTACTTAATTACTCTCTATGCCTAGCCAAGTTCATCTACCTTAATGGTTTCAGCAGTGATGGTTATGGTAAACAGTGGCAGTGACAAATGGCAACCAGATGGTAGGCAATAAGCAAAGCCTTTGAAGTATGTATAATTTTCCCAGTTTTACAATTAAGAAAATTAAGGCTCTGGTGATAAATAATTTGTCCGAGGCCACACAGCTAGTTAGTGTGAAAGGCAGAGTTCAAACCCAAGTTTGTTTGTGTTTGACAACACACTCCTTAAGTGTACCTGCTCTCAAGTCTACATCTCTAACCCCAACTCCTTTCATGACCTCCCAGACCTTATTTCCAACTTTCATGAATGTCCTTACAGTTATCCCACAGCCACCTGAAATTCAGCACAGCCCACAGCCGAACTCGTCGTCTTCTTGGTCACCTTTATTCTCCTTCTGGGTTTCCTATGCGTTCATGGCATCGGCATTCTCCTTAACCCCAAGGCCGTGAGTCATGGAGTTGTCTTTTACTTTCCCCTCACCTTCACTGCTCCTATCCAGCAGTTTGCCCCCCTGATTTCCAGTGTCATTGCCATCATCTTGGGTCAGTTCCTCATAATCTCTTGCTTAGACTTACAAAGATTCTTTAACTTGCTTTCCTGGCTCCAGCCATGTTTGAACACAGATTGACTTGACTAACACTCCGCTGCCCAGGTCCCCTTGGCATGTCGTTCTAGGGCCTTCGTAAGTCAGCTGTGTTGTATCTTTCCAGCTGTAACCATCACTTTACTCTTCCTCTGTACTCCAGCCACAGTATTACTTTCTGGTCTCCCCAAAGAATTGTTTATTCTCAGTATCTCTGCCTTTGCTCCTACTGTCCCATCCACCTGGAATATGCTTGTCTTCCTTTTCTCCCGTATCACCCCAAATTAACTCCCTCTTGTCCTTTGAGGTTCACTTTAAAAGTTGCCTTTTTTTGTAAAGCCTTCCCCCATCTACTCGGTTCCAGTCAGTTACTGATTTCTCATTCTTTTTATCGATATGTATCTCATTTAATTGTCAGAAAAACTCTGTGGTGTTGCTCTGTGAATAAAAACTGCCGAGTTAAGGAAGATAAGAAACTGCTTAAAGTCACATACTTAGTGGGGAACAGAATTGGTATGAAAACCGGGATCCCAGACTCTTTGCATTTCATCTTACTTAATTGCAGTGCCTTCAGACTGGTCCTGTGTGTCATTAATTTCTATAACACAGCACCTATCGCAGTGTCCTGAATGTAGTAAGTGCCCGAGAAATGTTGGTTGAATCTGTGTGGGAATCTGCTCCACCTGTTAACCCTTCAGATACTTGAGGACCGAGACCCGATACTTCCCCAGAGCTGTTTTTTCCAAGTTTCTTAGGCAAAGCTCTCTTAAGACCATGCTACCATCCTAGTTACATTTCTCTGGATACTTCATGGTCAGCAATATCCTCCTTAAAATAAACCCAGAACTGAAAGCAGTAGTCCTTGGGGGCTTCAAATAGTGTAGAGAATATAAACTTACTTAATAGAGGCATCAAACTTGTTCAGATGCAGCCTAAGAGTGATGATGGTTTCTTTAAATAGTTGGCAGACAGTGCAGGCTCATGGTTATCGTGTGGCCTGCTGAATTCTCTGGGGCTTCGGATGTGACGTCAAGCCACGTTCTCCTTCGCTAATTGCATATTTGAACCTCCATCTAGTACTTTAATTGTATTCATGCCAGCCAACATCTTATTAATGTTAGTCATTAATTCTGGCCATTTAAGGGCCTTTCAACATCCAAATTCTGCCTGCGGATAAATAATGGCAGAGGACAGAGTTGAAATAAGGTCTTCCTGGTTTCCAGGCCCCTGCTCTTCCCGACTAAGTTATGCTGCTAGGGGCTTTTCTAGCTATAGACCACCAGTAGCATAGCTGCCTGCAAACGCTCAGACAAAAAAGAAAAAGAAATGAAAAGCTACAGTAACCTTCATATGTTTCCTCAGGGGTGGCAATGGCAGGCCAGCCTCAGATCCAATGTCCAGCTTTGGCAGGGTCTCTCTCTCTCCCTGCAGCCGGGTAACTGTCCCGCAGAGAAGGACAGCAGGTTCTTTTGTCCCCTGCACTGGACCCACACATACCCCTGAGTACAGGAGGGTATAGTTAGGACTTTCCTCTTAACATGGGTCCACAGGGCATATGCACTCAGGCTTTTGTTCCTGTTTGAAATCTGCCAATTCAATTCCCACACCAAGAGTGTATTAAGAGCCTTCTGTGGGTCAGGCATTCTTGGGGTTTCACCACAGAAATTCTGGAAAGTTAAATATCTACTTACCAGAAAGCAGATGAAGTGAAAATTACTGTGGAAAAATACTTGATGTGAAGGTAATTCTAAAATCAAGTTTCACGATTGGCTAATAATTTGATATGTGTGTGGGTATAGGTTGTCTTTACAGATTTTCACTATTGTAAGTGTTTGGAATAACTGAAATATAATAAGATCCTGATATTATATGATTCTTTGCTGCCTAAAGCTAGATTTTCTGTCTCAGTGGATCTGGAAAATAAGCAAATGGATGAAGCTCTTAGTCAAAAAAATGATTGTGTGAGTGACCTATCTTCATGTTTCAATAGACAGAGTCATTGTGAAATCAGGAGTCCCTCTTTTCTCGGAGACCTCAAACAGATCTGAAGAAGAGTTTCTCTAAATTCATAAGAATCTTGTCAAATCATCAGAACAAAGCCAAAATAACTCAGCAACCTTGTTGAGAAATGCCAGCAATGGAGCCAAAAGAATCCACACCTCTAAGTGCAGGGAAGGGAAGTGCATGAAGGAAAAGCATTCATTGTCAGACGGTCAGGGGGAAAACTAGCATCCTTTTGATCTAAGACAACGTCAGTCTCTACCTTTAGTTATTAACTTACACCAGGGCCAACTGGTTCAGTGATTGTGTCCTGTTCACTTGTGGAGCGTCCCACCAGTGTGACAGCGGAGCCATTTCTTTGGTGGGATCACAGAACTCCCTGCCCAGCTGCTGAGAACTGAGGTGGTAAAGCTTGGAGGTGATCATCTCTGGAAAATACAGAATGTCTTCTTTTGTAGGTTTGCCCCTCAACCTTAGCTAAATCTTTGTTTTTATAACTTTTTTGGTGTTCATTCATGCTTGACTGCCTTTCAACAGAATTATTCTGAGCATCCCATTAGAAGTCAGAAGGTTAGTTTACTTTATGATTAGCTTTAAAAACCTATGGGAAAATGAGTCCTGATTTTTCTTCTTCCTCAAGCGAGATGTAAAATTTTTCTGTATACAGTGGGTTTTCCAAATATGAAATGTAGGATAGATGAATAAACTAAGTGTAGGAGGGTTTAGAGACAATTAATATGAATTCAATTTATTATGTCAAGGATCTTGATCTTTATAATATATGTGTGTATGCATATAGGTATAGGTTCTACTAATATTTAGGGGATATCTTCTATGCGCCAGGCCCCATTCTGAGCAGTAGATATACAGCAGTGAACTAAAGAGAGAAAAACTTCTGCCCACATGGAGCTTATATTCTGGGAGAGGAGGGCATTTATTGATAATAAGCAAAATCATAAGCGAATTGCATAGAATATCAGAAGATAAGTGCTGTGAAGAAGAATGAAGTAGGGAAGGGGGGAAGGAAAGGAAGTGTGTGGGGTGTGTGGGAGGATGTGGTTGGGGGCGCAGCTGTAAATAATGTACAGTTGACCTTGAACAACACGGGGCTCAAGGGCACCAACCCCCTACGTGGTTGAAAATATGTGTACTGCTCTCTCTGCCTCAAAATCAAAGCAGTTGAAACTCGACTCACCCAAGGGCAGGACACCAAAACAGTTTGGTTAGAATCAGGACTCAAACTCTAGTTCTTTTGGTTCCGCATATCGTGATCTCTAATCAAACACAAACTTTTCCCCACACTTAGTTAATTTAAAGAGCTGTAAAGTGAAAATATAGGTACTGTGTTTATTGAAAAAAATCCATGTATAAGTGAACCCGCACAGTTCAAATCCGTGTTGTTCAAGGGTCAACTGTAGTTTGAGAATACTTCAGTAGGAAGGTGACGTTTGAGCAGACTCGGAGCGGGCGACAGAGCCAGGCATGAAGATCTGAGAGGAAGAACGCGCCACACTGGGGGGAGAGTTAGTGCAAAGAGCCTGGGGCGGGCGTGTGCATGATGGGTGCCCTGCAGAGCTCTGCAGTGGCAGGGGGGCTGCGGGACCGCGCTGCAATTCTGACCTTAACTACCTGGAGTTAGCACAGAATTCGCAGGTTAAGGGCACAGTCCGCAGAAAGGTCACCCTAATTTCAGATGCCAGCTGCCAATTCAGGGGTCCCCAGGCCCCCCACACTTCCGACTAACTGACTACCAGTTGAAGGGTTCTTAAATTGCCCACGGGTTCAATAGTTTGGTGGAACACACAGAACTCAGGGAAGTGCTCTACTTATGATTACAGTTTTATTCCAAAGGATATAAATCAAGAACAGACAAATGAAGAGGCACGTAGGGTGAGGTCTGGGAGGGCCCCACAGGTAGAGCTTCCACGCCCTCTCCCTGTGGAGTCAGGACATGTAACCTTCCCGGCACTTTTGTGTGTTCACCAACCGGGAAGCTCCACTGAGCTTGAAATACAGTTTTTACCGGGGTTTCTTTTTTTTTTTTTTTTTTTTTCCGGTACGCGGGCCTCTCACTGCTGTGGCCTCTCCCGTCGCGGAGCACAGGCTCCGGACGCGCAGGCTCAGCGGCCACGGCTCACGGGCCCAGCCGCTCCGCGGCATGTGGGATCCTCCCGGACCGGGGCACGAACCCGTGTCCCCTGCATCGGCAGGCGGACTCTCAACCACTGCGCCACCAGGGAAGCCCTTTACCGGGGTTTCATTACGCAGACCTGGTTGGTTGCATCACCGGCCACATGATTGAACTCAGTGTATAGCTTCCCCGCTCCTGGGAGATCAAGAAGATATCACGTGACCCAGAGTCCCCACCCTCAAATCACATGGTTGGTTTTCTTGGTGTGACCAGCCCCCATCTTGAGTCATCTCATTAGCATAAACTCAGGTGTGATTCGAAGGGGCAAGAGTGACAGGGACACTCCTATCACTTGGGAAATTCTTGGGGTTTAGAGACTTCCTCCCAGGAGCCCAGACAGAAGGCCAGATACATTTTTTTTTTATTATACAACATGAGCTCTGTCCAGATCCTGAGAAAAGATCCATGTTAATTCTGTAACAGTAACAACACCAACCACTTATAATGAGGAAAAAACAAGCAGAGGAAGAAAAAAAAGAGTTTATCAAAGACTTCGGTTCTTTGCAAACAGAGAAAGGCAAATTGACTAGCCCCCAACTCAGGAGAGGCAGGCTGGCTCCCGTCATTTGACACTCCCATCTTGAAATTTGATTTCTGCACAGGGCTCATAGAAATGTTTTAACCGCTGTGTGGACAGTCAGCTCTTAGTGAACTGTACCGATGAGAGGGACCTGTGGCATGAGGCACCTAACAACACGTAAAACGCAAAATCCCTTCCATCTTCTTGTTGAGCGTACTTCGCGTTTCACACCACGTACATTCCCATCAGACAGATCATTTGGGAACGAGGCTACTTTTACTCAGTAAAATTCCTAATTGTTGGAGTTGGAAGAACTTAGGGAGTGTCTTGCTCAGTTCTTTGATTTTGTATGTGAGGAAGCCAAAGCCCAGGGGAATTAAGTTAACTGCCCGAAGTCAACCAGCAGGCTAGCGTTAGAGATGAGGCTTGAAGCCGCATTGCCGATGTCCAGTCTGGGGCTTGTTCCGTTATGTGAGCTTTGCAATCAGTCTGGCAGTGCACCAGCATCAGCCTCAAAGTCACCCTCAGAAGAGCACCGGCCCTGGAGAAGGAGGGTCCTGGTTCCCCAGCTCCTGCCCTCGTCACCTGTGTGACCCTGCACAAAGTACTCGCCCTCTCTGAATCCGTGTCCACTGGTCAGATGGAGACAGAAGTGGTACCAATCACGAAACATTGCCGTGAGGATTAAATGAGATGATGTGGGTGAAAATCATGTTGCAGAGTTGTAATGTAATAGACAAATATTACAATTTGATACTGTTATTATTATTCAGGTATGTAGAAACCCTCATCTCTTGATTAAAGTGGAACAGGTTTTAGATCTTCATTTTGAACTGTTTCACAGACATTTATCTGAACAATATGTGAATGAATATAGGAGATACTAATTTATGATGAAAAATTTTGCCACCAACAACTCACAGAAAGAGGCCATCCACGGTAGGCAGCAGTGCTTAATCAACTCAGATTGGAAAATGGTATGAGGGCCACATGGCAACCCAAAGAGGAAGAAGGCTCAGAAGTTCCAGCGTGTCATGGTGCCCTGCTGAGTAGAATAAGGCTCCTGAGGGTCCCTGACATGAAAGCAGCCGCATAGCACAGGGAGATTGGCTCCGTGCTTTGCAATGACGTAGAGGGGTGGGACAGGGAGGATGGGAGGGAGGCTCAAGAGGGAGGGGACATGGGGACAAGTGTATGCATGTGGCTGATACGCTTTGTTGTGCAACAGAAACTAACACAGTATTGTGAAGCAATTGTACTCCAGTAAAGATCTATTAAAAAAAGAAAAAAAAAGATTGGATTTGCAAATATTTCACCCCCTCTGGGCAAGAAGGAGCCTCTGATTTTGTGTAGCTCTCTCTCCTAACTCCACACACCTAGCTTCCCCTACAAACTGCAAGTTTAGGTAAGGCATCTAGTTCTTGGGGTTTCAAGCATGGAAGACACTAACGGAATAAGGCTGCATAACCTGAGGTTCACGTGTGGTCATATTTATATGGCGTCTGCTTGCTCTGTGCTCAGTGCATGTGTTAAAGTCCGTATACATAATGCGATCTGCCAGCAAATAGATAGCGTGATGAGAGCTATCCAGAACAACCACCAAAAATACACAAAAAAGATTCTTGACTTAAAGATAATAAAATTAAGATAAAGATGCATTGAAAATGGAAATACGCAACTTAAAACACATTAAAACGGAGTAAGACTTTTTCTTAATCTGAGGCCCAAGAAAAGTTTTATATCAGACTCACTGATAGTATTATATTAGAAAATACCCTTAGGATGTTTCTCTTTATTTGGACTGATTTTATAGGCCAGTTAATAGATGGCATCGTTTCTGCAGTTTGGCCTTAACTTGGTGAGAGCATTAGCATATTTTATATAGTCCTTTAAATGCACTGGGTAATTATATAATTTCTCATCTTTGGTTTGTAGCCAGCAGCAGGACTCTGTCTTTGAATTATTTAGAGTGATGATTTTTCTCTTACTTAACTGTCTCTTCTCTAGCAGTTTGCAAAGGAAGCTTGGCCCAGGCCGCCCGTGGCAGGGTCCCCTTGGAAGAATTCTCCCTCGTCTTGCTCTTGGCCACTCCTCTGCCTAGTAGGCCTCGAAGGGGGACAGGAGGGCCCGGCTGTAGCACATCAACTAGTCTATGAACTTGCTAATCAGGGCAGGGAAACATTGATTCTATTTGCTCACCTTTGGATTTGGATGGTAAATTATTCTCAAGCAACTGCCCAAGTGTAGTGGATGATTCTAAAAATATTGTCTAAATGGGGGATCAGCACCTTTTTCTATAAAGAGGCAAATGGTAAATATCTTAGGTTTAACAAGCCGTATGGTCTTTGTTGCAACCCCTCAGCTCTACTGTTGTTGCGTGGAAGCAGCCACAGACAATACGGAAATACACAAGTGGGGCTGTGTTCTAATAAAACTTTATTTGTGAGATCAGGCTGTGGCCAGGTGTGGCTTGCAGGCTCCAGTTTGCTGAGCCCTGGTCTGAATCATTGATTTTTTTTTTTTTTTTTTTCTGTGGTATGCGGGCCTCCCTCTGCCGTGGCCTCTCCCGTTGCGGAGCACAGGCTCCGGACGCGCAGGCTCAGCGGCCATGGCTCACGGGCCCGGCCACTCCACGGCATGTGGGATCCTCCCAGACCGGGGCGCGAACCCGGTTCCCCTGCATCGGCAGGCGGACGCGCAACCGCTGCGCCACCAGGGAAGCCCAGAATCATTGATTTTTAATCTTCTGGGGAATATGCTCCTTCATGAGAACTTAATGAGAGGTATGGACATTACTCCAGAAAAATAAACATTTTCATGCACAGGTATGTATACACCTGCATGCACGCATGTGCGTGCGCGTACACACACACACACACACACACACACACACACACACACACACACGAGTCTTCAGTTTCAAGAAGTTATATATCCTCAAAACTCATCCATGGGTCCAGGTTAAGAACTCTTGGTTTGGGTGGTGTTTCGCGCACACACACACACACACACACACACACACACACACACACGAGTCTTCAGTTTCAAGAAGTTATATATCCTCAAAACTCATCCATGGGTCCAGGTTAAGAACTCTTGGTTTGGGTGGTGTTTTCCTGACAGAGAGCTTTTGTAGTGATGTGCTGGATACCCTGGGACAGCCATTCTTTAAAAAGAAGAAAAAGAAAAGAAAAGATTTTGGTCCTACTTACTTCACATCAGAAACTACAGACTCAGACTCTGCAGTTTATATGGAGACACAGAAGGCTTGCACTAGAGGAGACATCAAGGGGCTTTAAAAGGAAACAGCCATGGACACGTTGTAAAGGCAGAGAAGCAGACTTTGGGAAGAGATGGTGGTCGGTGGCAGGTTGCTTGTGACACTTAAGTAACAGTGGGTGACTTGGGTACAGGCCTATAATTTTGAACACGGCTGCAGTCCCGCCTCCTTAAGACCCCTCTTAGACTGTCCTGGCCCACAGCGCCCTCTCTTTCTGCTAGAATGGGGTCTAGAATCACATCTACATGTGTTGTGCTTTCTATCTTTCTCTCATTGTCTCATGGGTATTCGTGTCAAGAGTTCCTGAATTTATTGTGATATTGTTGAAGACAGCGGTTAGTATTTTATACACTCCCCAGTGCCCGACACTACTATTCTGCTCCTCGCTTCCCCTTCCCGAGGCTCCCCTCCGCACCCAACTTCCCAGACACACCTGACCCTCGTTCTGCAGGGGATCCTATACCCTCACCCGTGCAGCTCACTTGGCTTCCCTCTCCACCTCCACCTGGGGGACTCTTGGTCATCCTTTGAGAGCCAGGGCGCTGTCACCACCTCTGAGCAATCTCCTGGGACCACCCTACCCCAACCCTGAGGTGGAGCTCATGGCTGTTTCTTGTGTTACTATGGCACTCTCTGCTCCAAGGGTGTGATCTGATCGCACTGGATTGTACTGTTCTCATCGCTGTGGGTCCCCTTTAGGAGGCCACCAGCAGCAACACAGCCCAGGCACTGTTAGTAGAGCAAATGGCTGGACAGACAAGTGGTGGGCATTTCAATTTCTGGGGGGTTATAAGGAGAAATGTGCTGAACTGAGGTGCGTGCAGTGAGGCTGTGCTACCCGATTGAATAGGTGTCTGGGACAGTATCTCCCCACGCAGGGACCCCTGTGTCGTGGCCACCTGGTGATGCTCTCCTCTATAAGACCAAGTGGTGCAGCTCTCTGAGGGAGACAGGAGGTGAGACTTGGGAGTCAGTGTTCCAGATGGAATGGCTGTGGGCTGGTGATTGTGTGCACGTCCTGTGGCAGGTAGCCCAAGCACTGGTAGCACGAGGACCCGATTGGCTGTGGTGGGGTTCCCTGCTTGAGTTTGCTTGACCTCAAAGGAATGGAGAGCAGCTCAGATGCTGTTCTAGCGTCCAGATGACCTGAGTACCACCACAATTAGATGGACACAGAGTCTCGAGAGCTTATTGCCCCTCTGTCACCCAGTGTTTGTGACAAACAGGTAGGCTTGCGTGTGTATCTTCATGCTACAAGCTTTTCTCCCTGGTCAGAAGCTAGTAGAATAGTGCAGCAGCTAAGCACATGGGCTTGGGGTTGCCTGGTTTCAATCCCAGCTCTGACCCGTCCTAGCTCTGAGACTTACTAGCTCCGTGCCTCTGTTTCCCCCCTATAAGCTGTGGCTAACAATAGTCTGTATCTCATAGGTTTACTGTGAGACTTAAATAGACTGTATAAAGAGTAGTGTCAAGTCAAAGACTCTATCGATGCTTCCTTATTATTATTAATCCTATGTAAATTTGCATTTGGTACCTCTGGAGTTCTGTTTCTTAGCAGAACTCCATCATCACAAATGGAGAGGGCAGGGGTGTACTGCTAACAGCGTACTCCAGCTCTAACTGCCTGGCTGCTTATTCTAGAAGGAGGTGAACCCCAGACACACTGAAACCGTCATGAACCTGGAGCACTAGTAGACTCCTGGGTCTCTTCTTTCCTTCAAGGGTATTCTTCCTAGAACTGGTGCCCTTCTGGGACGGGTATGGGAGACTTCTGTCTAATACACTGATGCCTTGTAACCCAGCAATTGCAACATATAAAAATATACAGCATGGAAATATCATTGCTTCCTCTATGACTAATCATCAAATTGCTGTTGTCCTTTATTGACTGAATATTGTGTAGGCAGTATGTATTCATTTATTTACAGTATCTCTAATTTTCTCAAGAAGAATAGGAATAAGGAAGTGGAGGGTCAGAGAGACAAGACAGCCTCCCCAAGATCACAGAGTTAGTACAGAGCAGGACTGGAGTATGAACCCAGATCTGCCTGCTCTCACCCCTTACCCGCCCCTCAAGACTTTATCTTTGCCTTGAGGTCATCTCTTGTTGGGGCCAGTACAGCTCTCAGTAATTTTAAAATTGGCACATATATATATATATATAATGATTATATATATATATAATCATTTTATATATATATATTTATATATATATATATATATATATATATATATAGCATGGCTTTTAATTAATGTAAAAGTCTGGCCTCTATTTAATGATCATTGGCGGTGGTTGCTCTTTCTGCTCTGACGATAAAATGGAACACACAGACCTTCTGAAAGTATAGCTCCCTGGCCTTTCCCAAAACACAATTCGAGGCTGTGCTTCCTGCTCACAGACTCTGACTCGCTGGTGAATCAGGAGGCTGAGCCAGCCCGTGTCCTTTATGTTTAGTACCACAAGCTTTATCATTTGTCTTGTAGCCTCTCTGCCCCCACTGCTCCCTCATAAGCCTCCCAACACCCACAGATCGATCGTGTCCTCCTTCACAGTGTTTCTTAGGCCCAGGGAAGCCCAGCAAGTCCTGGCCGTCTTCCCGGTGACTCAGATACCCTTTGCACAGCTCAGGGGAAAGGTGGTGAGATAGTGAAGCTTGGGGCCATCTGGGATGCAGCTCCAGAGTTGCGGGAGGAGTCTGGGTTCTCTTCTGAGCCAGAGGAGAGTGTGACCTCAGGCAGGGCATCTAGTGCCTCTCCCAAGAGTTCCGAGACCCTGGTTTATAAGGTCCTTTTCGGCTGTCCTCATCTGTTCTCATTTCTTCCTTATCTGAAGGCAGAATCTGGGGAGATCTTTCAAGCTGCCTTCCTTTCTTAGGCTCTTTTTCATTCTTTCACTGGTTAATTTACTGGCTCATCGATCTCTTCACTTTCCTTCAGTTCCTGATTCACAGCAGTTATCCCGGTTCTTTAAGGTGCCAGTGTGGAAGCCCAGTCATTGTCTGGAACAGAGAAAAGAGGACCAGGCTTTCCATTTCAGAGGTGTGGTTTTCAAGCTCTGTGTCTGTGCGTTGGTCCCAGGAAGCAGCTCTCCGGGCCTCTGCTTCTATAGGTCTAGAGCAAATGGTGCCCTGACTGGAGTTATGTGGCGCCCCAAGGGGATGACACAGGGCTTTGAGGTCAGACATCCGTTTTGGCACCAGTTGGGCCACTTGAAGCTGGGTGACTTTGGGGGAGTGTCTCACAGCTCAGAGCCTGTTTCTTCATAGGGTTTTCGTGAGGACGAAAAAAGATAACACGTGCCAGGGGTTCGGCTCACTCCTTGACCTGGGTTGATGCCCGGTATATGTCAGTTTCCTTCCATCCCCCTTCCAGTGCCGAAATTCCAAACTGTCTTCATAATGATGGAAAGCATCCAGTTCTATGTTCTGTACAGGTTGCAAAGTGCTTTTCTGTGTGCTGTTCCCTCCAGTCCTCACAATCGCCTTGTGTAGACATAGAGGCTCTGAGTAACATGGTACAGCTGAAGACACTGATTCAGACCCGATCTGCCTTTCTGTTAATGCTCCATTCTGTATCCAACAGCCAATCAATGAATATTTATTGTTCATCTGGTATGTGCTCAACTCCAAGCTGGGTGCTGCGCGGAGGGTTTGGAGGATGTGGTCCCTCCCCCCAAGGAAATGATGGGTGATGGGGCTGGGGGAGGTGATAGGCAGAACATACCTAAAACAAGATGCCATCACCCCGGGCTTCCTTGGTGGCTCAGCGGTTGAGAGTCCGCCTGCCGACGCGGGGGACGCGGGTTCGTGCCCCGGTCCGGGAAGATCCCGCGTGCCGCGGAGCGGCTGGGCCGGTGAGCCGTGGCCGCGGAGCCTGCGCGTCCGGAGCCTGTGCTCCGCGACGGGAGAGGCCGCAGCAGTGAGAGGCCCGCGTACCGCAAAAAAAAAAAAATGCCATCACCCCGAGAAATATTTATTAGACACCAACTGTGTGCATGATTGTGAATTGTAGTGCCTATTATTTACTTTTAAAAACGCAGTCCATTGTTTCAGTCACGTTTTCAGAACGAGCTTAAGAGAAACAGAGTTTGAAAGTGGTGCTTGATTCAGCTCATGTCATAGTTTACAAAAACAGAAACAAGCCCTCAGCCGTGTGTTTCAAGGGCAGGGCAGGGCTTCTAGCCTTGATACATTTTTTTGTCGGATAGAGTTCGTCTTGATGAGCAAGGTCATGTGGAACACTCGGGCACAATATTCCTCTCTTCATTTGTACCTCTGACTCAACATGTTAAATTCCAAAACCCAGTTTCTAGACTGGATATCTGGCTCTGTCATTGATATCCTGTTCTCCCAGCTCCTGAGGTGGCATCTTTATTCCTGCTTTGTCCTCCGGTCTTCCCTCTGCTTCACTGGCCCCTTCCCACAGCCCTCAGCCCCGTCCGTGTATCTTCGCGAATGTCTCCAAATCCTTCTTTCTCTGAGTCACTGCAGGCACCCCTTCGGTGACCTTCTGCTTCTCTTCATTCATTCAACACGTATTTCACTTTGGCCAGGCACTGTTCTAGGTGTTCCTACCGTGTTACATGAAACAGACATGGTCCTTGCCTCATGGAACTTAAAGTCTAGTGTGAGGTACAGAGTGAATGAATAACTGAAGGAGCGGCGGGTATTGTGAAAGGAAGTATGGGGGCCGTGCCTTGGGGACCACGTGCTTAGGTTTAGGAAGGAGCTTCTCTGAGGGTGTGGGGTTTAAGCTGAAACCCAAAGGGTTAGGAGGTGTCAGCCAGGCCACTGAGGTGGGCTTGGATAAGTGAGTGTGTGGGTGCAGTGTGTCGTTGGCGGCTGCCAGGGGTGGGCTGACAGCAGAGTGATTTCATAGAGAGAGAAAGCGTGGTTCAGTGTCACAGTTGAGGAACTGAAAGAAATCCAGAAAGACTGGAGTGGAGGGACGGAGAGGCAAAGTGGCAGGAAATGAGCTTAGAGTCAGGCTGTGGTGAATCTTCTGAAACCATTTTAAGGCTTTGCGACATTTTGGGAACAGTAGGAACCAGGGTGTGGCGTGATCCAATTTCCTTTTTTTCTGGACCGCACCGTGCGGTGTGCGGGGTCTAGTTCCCTGACCAGGGATCGAACCCGGGCCCCCTGCCTTGGGAGCGCGGAGTCTGACCCACTGGACCACCAGGGAAGTCCCCAACCTACATTTTAAAAATCTCTCTGGAAGCAGGGATGGGAATGGATGGAGAGACAGACCCAAGAGTGGGTGCAGGATAAGTTAAGTGGCAGGTAAGCGGTCATTGCCGAGACGGTGACCTGGCTTCGGTAGCTGGCAGTGGGGATGGAGAGCAGTGAACAGGATTAAGAAACGTGTAAAAGCAGAGGTGAGAGGTCATGGTGATTTATGGAATCGGGGGGGCAAGGGAGAGAAGGGGCGAGGGACGAGGGGCAGTCCCATTGCTTGGGCCCCTTTTCGGGTGTGTGCTGGTCACTGCTGCCGGCTGCGTGGGGGGAGCGTGTGGAAGGAAATGCACTGAGCTTTGTGTGGGGACAGAGACACCGGGGAGAGATGCAGAGACATCGGGGAGAGATGCAGAGACATCGGGGAGAGATGCGAGACACCGGGGAGAGATGTCCTCAGGGCAAGTGTCCTTCCTCCTATCTCTTCGCACCCCAGTTCCTTCTCTACCTAGCCTGCGGCTCAGTGGTCCTCAAATTCCATTTGGACCACATCCTCCCCCTTTTAGGATGCTTTCAGTAAACCACCATGTGTGCAACCATGGTCATCCTTGCCCTCCGTGGTCTCAGCCTTCTCTCATCAGCCTCCCACGTAAAGTTCATTGGGTTCCTCCACAAGCCCATGCATTTTCCTCACCGTTTCTCATGTTCTTTCCAATCTTGTTTCGGCCTCCCCAAAAATACTCTCACCAACTGTCTCAGCCTGTTTACTTCAGGTTTTTGTTCTTGTTATTCATTTAGCACTTGGAACACAGCACCCGACCCTCTTGTGATTTTCTCCTTTTATGTACTCTGCTTCTCTGATTTACTTAGGACATCCAAATTAGGTATTTACTTAGGAAATCCAGATCACGTACTTCATTGGCTAGACCCTTCCACAGTGCTCTGTGCATGGTTATGTTTCAAAGCTGTCAAGGCATGGACATGTGAAGGGCAGGTGTGTGGAATGAAAATGAGGCAGGTGAGGTTGGAGTTTGATAGGAGATCTGCAGATGTGGATATAGTTATAGCTATTGATTGATACATATCTGTGCATACGCACCCACATACATACTAGGATAAGGGGGTTATTTATTTGGTGTATAATAGCTGAGGGGGAAGCCTTGTAAAGTTTAAAACAGGGAGATGACACATGGAATGCAGTCATTTATAAAAATTAATCTGGCTGTGCCACACGGGTGGATCAGAAGAGGAAAACAATTGTTAATGAATAATGAGTTCATCTTATCTGCCGGGCTTTGTGCTAAGCACTTTACATGGATGAATTTCTGTGATTCTCACAAACACCCTGGGAGAGTTAGCCTCCACATTTTGCAGAGCAGGATTGCGAGGTTGGAGAAGGCAGACTATTCATAGGTGGAACCAAGATGCAGGTCCAGCCTGCCTAACAGGAGAGCCCACCCTCTTAACCATTATGCTGTAGTGTCTTCTGGAAGAAGAAGAGTCCAGGTGAGTGCTAAGACTGGAGAGTGATTTTCAAACTGATTCAGGGATCCCTCGGGTTCCAGGAAGTGCCTGAGAGCCCACAGCCAAGAGGACAAGCCCTTCCCACAGCCAGAGCAGCCCCTCTGGCATCTGTCTGTACATCTGGGCTCTACGTAAGATTTGAAGAAAGGATCCTCTGTTAAAAAAAACTCTGAAATCACGGGTTCCAAGGATTTCAGTTGTTTGGCTTGTTGAAGGTACTATAGAGCTAGTCCCAGGCACTGCTTAGATGCTACAAGCCTAGAGAAGTCTTCCCAAGACAAAGGAAGGGATATTTATTATCCCCAAAGAAATGAGTCTGCTAGCTCCAGATTGAAAACACAAAGAAAACATTTTTTTAAACTTAAATTAGTGACAAAATTTGTTTACTTGTTTTGAAACTCGGGGAGGAAAGTTTCTTTTTGGTCCTTTTGACAAATTATAAGTCAACTAATTAAATAGGAGAACTTGTATTATGATCGATCTTTTCCATTTTCAGAATGCTTTCATGAATGTACTTACGTGAGCCTTACAACTGCCTGTGAGGTAGGTAAGGTTAGTCACCATTAGTGTCCGTTTCACTGTGCCAGTAATAGATGCAGAAAGTCTAGGCAGTTTGCTCAGGGTTGCTGCCTGTCTTGTTCACTGCTCTGTCTGCAGTGCCCAGAACATAGTAGTTGCTCAACTAATGGTTGTTGAATAAATTGAGTGATTGAATGTAGCCAGTAAGTGATACAGTTGGAATCAAGCTCTTCAAAATTGGGTCTAGTTTTATTATCCCTGTCTCCCTGAAATACGGCAAGAATCCAGTCCGCGGGAAACCACCACTGCGAGGAGGTATAAATACAACATTGGAAATCAAATTGACCTTTTGTGTTTCATCTATCAATTTAAAGTTTGGAATGCTCTCTTCTGTTGCATAAGCTTGAAGAATCTCTCCTCACACAGTTCACTCCTCCACATCTCAGGTTGGAACCTATGCCATCTCCTTGACAATGGATTGCCAGCTGTCAGCTGTCATTGCAGCCACCTATAACAGTCATGTGTTCTTTTCATTATAAACCTTGATGCAAGTTATAGAGTGAGTTGTTATCTTGATTATTCCAAATCTATTATTCGATGCATTTGAGAAAGAAATATAAAAACATTTATAGTTCTATATGAGTTATGTGAGGCTATAGAATGGATTCATTCTTTTTGCCTGTCACTCGAAATGATCACATCTTTGTATGCCTATTAAGAATAAGCATAGCGTTTGTAAGAATGTTTAGAGAAGAGAATAAAGATCAATGGCAGGGTTTTGGACGTGGTCTGTATTTGTTTTCTCATCTGTCTGGCTTTAAGGGGTGTGAGCTGGCAGGGTCTCTGGGCTGCCTCACCCTCTGGAAATCCATCGAATTTTGAAATGTGTGTCAGGCCAATTGTGCAGTCTCCAGCCAGCTAGAGGATGCCTCCCAGCTGGTGACTGCCCACAGGAAATGCTGTGCTAATCTCTGCTGAAAATACTCTCAGGATAACTAATGACTTTAAAAATGCCACGTTACCATGGTGCTTGAAACATGTAGGTGGAGGGTCATGCAGTTGGGATTCAGACTAAGTATGTCTCCGGGTTGTTATAAGCTTCCATTTTCTTTTTGTTTTCAGTTTGCGTTTAATTTGAAACGCAACGAGAAAACAATCATACCCGTCTCAGCTGGCTTCCTTTTTGGCTTTTCTTTGTCTTTGCAGCATTGCCCTCCACCTCCTAAATTCCCACTGGCACGTTTTGTTAAGAGGTGGGATCGTTCGAAAGCTTCTACGTGGGGTGTGGGCACATGAACAGGGAACCAAGGGCCACAACCATGGCAAACAAAGAAACCCAACAAAAACCCTGCCTCAATCCAGCATCGCTGTTTAGTTATATGCGATCCACTGATCATGTTTTAAAGGTAGGGATGGACAGATGTTCACCATCATTTATATATATGACAGTTGACCCTTCAACAGCATGGGTTCAACTGCCCAGATCCACTTATACGTGGCTTTTTTTCAATAAATATAGGAAATTTTTTTTGGAGATTTTCAACAATTTGAAAAAAACTCGCAAACTACAGAGCCTAGAAACATCAAAAAATAAAATGGTATGTCTTGAATGCATAAAATATATGTAGCTATATGTATAACATGCAAAATATGTGTTAATCGACTGTTTATGTTCTCTCAATAAGGCTTCCAGTCAACAGTAGACTATTAGTAGTTAAGTTTTGGGGGAGTTGAAAGTTGTATGTGGATTTTCTACTGAGCGGGGTCGGTGCCCCTAATCCTCACATTGTTTAAGGGTCAACTGTACATATAATTTAATTTTCGTTTTAAATTTTGACCAATTAAGGAAAGGATGTCTAGAGGGACATAGAGGGATAGAAAGAGGGGGGCATTGCTGAAGAAGAGATGAAAGAGATAAAAGAACAAGGGGAAGGGTAGGATGAGAGGATGAAAGATAAAATTTAAGGAGCATCTGCTCTGTGCCCTTGTTAAAGGTGAGGCTGGGCATCTTACACGGAGGAGGAAGGAAACCAGGACTAAGGGAGATAAACTGGGCCATTGGGGAGAAGGGAGAGTCTGAGAGGGGTAGAGAGCTGCCTGGAGAAGCAGAGGTTGTGCCTGGAATTTCCAAGTGGTATAATCCACGCTTTCTATCTGTTGTGTGTCAGGGCTCTGGATTTCGTGAGGGCCCTTTGAAGTGCTCCTTGGCGCTTTCTGTGCTGGAAAGAAGCTGATCAATTTCTGTGTTCAAATGCAAAGGTTGTTCATGGTGTGTGTTTGTTATGGATGTTTTATTTTTCTTTTGCTCATGGGATTCTTAGGGCTTTGCTCCCTGGTGTTCTGGAAATTTAGTGCGGGCTTCTCTATAGATGTCAGTTAATTTACAAACTGGGACCTGAAGTCTTTTTGGCAGGTGATGGGCCCCTCATCTCCCAGAGCCTGAAGGTTAGATGTAGAGTAAAAAGCCCATTGACCTGCAACTCCCCAGGGACTCCTGTCATTAAAATCAAATTCCCTTGATTTGCTCTCTTGGTTACTTGTTTTAAAACACTTATTCTTATTCTTCCTTGCAATGTGTATGCCACACATATGCCTGAGGGTTTGAATTAGCTTTAAATAAAAGCTGCCCTCACTGTTTATTTGGTTGTAGCCTCCCTAGGTTAATGAGAGATTAAAACATAAGTAAGACCATAACGTTTCCATGAACACATAGCTTACTTTCCTTTGAATAACTCTTTAGCCTGTTTTTCAAATCAGACTTTCAGAATTTAGCTTTGAATGGCTAACCCCAAGAGTCAAAAATAGTAAATATTGATTGGGGATCTGCAGCCTCTGTGATCGATAGCATTAGGGATGTTGGGGTTAAAGGAACCTCAGTGGAAGAGCACTTACAAGTTATTTCCTTCAGCATGGTTTTATTGTTGACCTAGAACTATTGGATTTCTGTGACTTTGAAAAAAAATCCTTCTGTTTCTTCAATCTGCAAAAAAGTGATACATTCCAAGGATTAACAAATTAATTGTTTTAAGTGCTTAGTATGATACTGTTATACTTAGGCTTAACTTATTTTTATGTTATCTCAATCACTGAATAGAACACTTAACTTCCTCATGGGAAATTTGGGGTACAATTAGTAGAGATTCCAAAGCATAATACAAGAATAAATGTTTCTTTACAATATTTATTTGCTACTTAGTGCCTCATAAAACAATTCCTAAAATCATTGGCTGTCTCCAGTTATCTTCTGCTCATCTTTCAAGTAATCTCCCTCCTGTTTATTTGATTGAATTAAGAGATTTTACTGTTTGCCAGGCACAAAACTAGATGCTGGGCATGTAACGATGAATAAGCTGTGATTCTTGCCCTCAAAGAACTCTTGTTTTTTTGGTGAGATAACTCATAATCAACTCAGAATTTGGCAACCTCAGAAAATAATAGGCTAATACTTTCATTAACAGTCATTTTGCTAATGTGTCTTTCTGGTCTCTCAGTATTCCTTCCTCTTTCCTATACTGACAGCACCAACTTGGAATAAAAATGATCCAGCCTAGAACTGAAGGAAAATTAATCATCTTTTCTGGTCAATGCCATGATCAGCTGTGTAGCCTCTGGTCACCTGCCAACTGCAAGTTGAGTTCAATGCTACAAAGTTCTTGCCAACATATTCTTATATTGTGCTATCTTTCTGTGACTTTATTTTTCTAGAAGCATGAACCTTAACTTTTTCAACATTTCCAAAATTCTCACACACAAGGTTAGCTGGGTAAAACCACTTAGCAACAATTTATAAAACGAATTATCTTTATCCTGTTTCTGCTTCATATTGTGAAGGGAGTCTGGGCTGCCATAGTTTTAAAATAAGAAGAAAAAAGTGACTGAGTGGGCAAATTTAACCAGTGATAGGCAAGAGGCTGTGCATCTAACCTTTTTCTGTGTATCTCCATTAAAAATAATTTATTTGAGAAGAAGGGTAGGAAGAAAAAAAAACTGAAACAAATATTTTAAAATTCTTTCCCCAACAAAGGCATATAATTGATGGTGCCAAGTGATAAAGTGCTACAGCATTTGTGGTTGGACAGTTTCAGAAAAGTATTCATGAAGATGTGAAGTCAAGAGGAAATAATTTAGCACATGAATACTGTATCCTAAGGGAAAAATATATTTTATATAGGCTCTGGTGAAAGAATATACAGTTGTCGACTGAAGAAAAACACACAACCTACAAGTTGCATGTTATCTTTTATTCGGGGACCTTACTGAGGCCTGCAGATAGCCCAGGAGACAGCCTCTCAGAGAGCTCTGAGGAGCTGCTCCAAAGAGGTAAGGGGGGAACCAGGATGTATAGGAGTTTTCTGCTGGAAAAAAAAAAAAAAAGCAAACATGTAGTCAAACATCAAAAGATTACTGCTAATCACAAAAACAGACATTTCTGCGTTGGCCCTGGGAAGTCAGGGCCGTTGAGTGACACACCTTCCCTCTCTCCCAGGTACAGGAGTTTACCTTGGAAAAGGTGGCTATTGCTGGCAAAGTTGAGCACTCTCTATAGATCTGTGGTCTAAGGTTTGAAACCACTGGGGATGTTTCGAGAAGTTTGATTTGAAAAATTTCATCTCTTCTCACATCCCTCTATGAGTAGATTATGAATCAGTGTCTTCTTGTGTTAATTTCTAAAAATGATTAATTGCACAAGGAACAGAGATAGCATTTTTGTGTGAACTCTACTCTTCTTTTTTGCCACCACCCCTAATCAACCCACGCCCCCCCCAATACAACAATTTCTGGCCTATTCCCTAGAGGTCTACTTTTTGCCACTTTAGGGTCTTCTGTGCTCCTTCTGTGCCAGGAGGGTGCTACCATGGTGGCCCCCAGCAGGCCAGCACAGCCTTAGTTCTCTTTATAATCTCTCCAAGAGAGACCTGCGAGATTGGAAAGGAATTTGTTCCTTCAAGAAATGGTCTGTTTTAAGGAACTCTGTGTATTAAGGAAGGCTTGTCAACCTCTCCTATTTCCAGCATGGAACGAAAAAGAGGGAGAAAAAGGACAGAAATATTCAAATTATTTTGGGGATACTCTCTCATTTCTATTCGGCACAAAATCGATAATTCCCTTTCAGACAGTCACTGGCAGGACAAAAAAGTTGTATATCCTCAGGCTGAGTGTTATCTCTGTTTTTTATCAAATTCTTTTGTCTTCTCTTTCATGCATCTCCTGTAAAGAGGCAGATCCCAGATTTATTTAATTTTAACTTTTATTTTTAATTTTTTGGCCGAGTTACATAGCCTGCAGGATCTTAGTTCCCTGACCAGGGATCGAACCCACGCCCCCTGCAGTGGAAGCACAGAGTCTTAACCATTGGCCCACCAGGGAGGTCCCCCAGATTGATTTTAAAGATGTAAAAGTGTCTCCTCAGTCTCTGCTGAATAACCTGTTATCATTGTGTCGGGTCTCAGTGCGTTCCCGTTTACTAGTGAGGGCAGAGGGGAGTGCCGGGCTGGTCGCTGGAAGCTCCTCCCGGTGGAGCAGTAGAGCAAGCTTGTTTCTGGCAGGAGTGACATGGCCTTATTCCCAGAGGAGATTTTGTTGTCTTTTTAGGAGTAATAAAGTCTAGGGTGGTTTGTGTCATTTCACTCTTCCCAGAAGTTAAGGAATAGACTAGTTCAGAAGTTAAGGAATAGACTAGTTCTTACCCAAAATGCTTCCTTTTGCTCCTTCACCCTTGATTTTAAGGCCCCTGCCAGGTGCCTCCCTAGGAAGCCTTGAGTATCTTTTTACTTTGTGAAAAAAATAACAATAGCAGTTAATAGCCAGAGTCTCGTGAGGGTTTAGAGTGTGCCAGGCATTGCCTGGTTACATACATTATCTCATAAATCCCACCCCAAATGCTGCAACGTAGGTGTTATCCTGCTTCACAGATGAGGAAGCCGTGGAGCGGCATATATGTTGCTGCTTTGGGCCACAGAGTGGGGCGCCAGGATTCCCAGCAGGCCTGCCTGGCTCCAGGGCCCATGCTTTTAACTTGTGTGCGTGTGTAGGGGGGTGGTACAGGTGGGGAGGTTGATTTTCACACATATATAACGTCTTCAGCTTTATCTCACATATTGATTTCTAACACCCTCTCTGGGGAGAGATGAGGTTGAGAGGAAGAAGTTGTAGGTATTTTTTTTTAAATTAATTTTTATTGGAGTCGAGTTGCTTTACAATGTTGTGTTAGTTTCTGCTGTACAGCAAAGTGAATCAGGTATACGTATACATATATCCCCTCTTTTTTGGATTTCCTTCCCATTTAGGTCACCACAGAGCACTGAGTAGAGTTCCCTGTGCTATACCAGTAGGTTCTCATTATCTATTTTAAACATAGTCGTGTATGCATGTCAGTCCCAATCTCCCAATTCATCTCACCCCTTCTTCCCCCCTTGGTATCCATACGTTTATTCTCTACGTCTGTGTCTCTGTTTCTGCTTTGCAAATAAGTTCATCTGTATCATTTTTCTAGATCCCACATATAAGTGATATTATACGATATTTGCTTTTTTCTTTCTGACTTGAAGTTGTAGGTATTTAAATAGGCCCGCTCATGTTCATGAATATATGGTCCGGAACCCTGTCCAGGAGACCACTCTTGGAATGAGAGCTGGAGAGGGCCAGGCTGGGGAGACGCCAACAGTTATGTTGTCCATCCTGCAGCCTTATTTCTTTTTCTGCAGCCTGAATAGCTGCTTCTGTATGATATGGAGGACGTGGGCTGTATGGTGCCGACACAATAGGAACTTTCTTATGACAAGCGCTCCTGACGGCTCAGGAGCCTGCCTCTGCTTAGAGTCACGCAAATTTCTGGGGACAGGTTTTCTATTTCTTTTTCTTTTTTCTTTTTTTTTTTTTTTTTTTGCGGTACGCGGGCCTCTCCCTGTTGTGGCCTCTCCCGTTGCGGAGCACAGGCTCCGGACGCGCAGGCTCAGC
>NC_041226.1:12437061-12454355 GCF_002837175.3 Physeter macrocephalus | reverse complement strand
CGGGGCATGAACCCGTGTCCCCTGCATCGGTAGGCGGACCCCCAACCACTGCGCCACCAGGGAAGCCCTTCTTAATACTTTGTAGAGATATGTATTTTTATTGCAAAAGATTTATGGTTTCTTGTGCAAGAAAATCTGTGCGTCTGAATACTATCTCTTAGCACAAAATTGTAAGGAAAAGAAGTGGGTTTTTTTGTGTGCTAAATCAACAATAGGAGTTGATTACGTACATCGTGACCCCACAAATTACACCACCAGAAGGGGTGGATTGAGGAGCCTCTATTGTCTAACCTAGTTTAGAATTAGTATAATCCACCTTCTTTTTCTTTGTCCTGAACCCAGCATTTTCTCCTACTTGATTTGAATAACAAAATGGCCTGTCCTGTTTGGATGATAAGAAATTTCTCATCTTCTATTGAGAAATGATAGATAGTATTGGCTGAAATTTCCTTATTTCTATGCCTTATTCAAAATGTCTTAGATCTTTTATACTAATACCTATAAAACATTTTATTTCCTTCCATAATTTATCTGTTCTATGTTATCCATCTCCTACTAATTCAAACCTCATCAGGAAAGGAGGAACAAAGCTTACCCCAACCATTATTCCTCCCTGAGTTGTATTATAATGTCAGCACAGTCCTATTTTAAGATCCTAAGCTCAAAAGCTTATTTTTAAGGGTGTGAATCTGTCTAGACTAAAATCTCAAAGCAGTCCTAGAATATAGGGAAAAAAATATTATGTTCTTAGAAACGTTATTTTTAAACTTAGAGATAATTTATATAATAATACCAATTATTAATTCCGCTAGCCCCTACAATTTTGATTTTAGGCTACTCCTTTTGGGGAAAAAACGTTTTTCCATAGAAATGCCAGTAGAGGTGATGGTTAGGGTCCGAGGCTCACAGAAGACTGTTTAACCTACACTGAACCTGAGTCCCAGTCTCCTCTGAGCCCTGGCCTGGTTGGGGGGTGGGAGTAGAGGGGAGTCAAACGCCTCGCTGGTGTCCGCAAAACCTCCCCACCCATCCTAGTTTAGGTCTCTGTGACCTCTTCCTTGACCATTCTTCAGGCTACCACCAAATGCCAAGTCGGTTTTTCTTACCACCCCACCCTGGTTATGTCACTGTGTTGCTAAAAAGTCTTCACTGAGTTCCCAGAGACAATTGAACTGAGAGAGGTCTTCCGAGTCCTACACAGCCTGCTCCCAACTCACTTTTCTAGACTTCATCAGTAGTTTCCTCCTTGCGTTCATACCCAACTGGGCCACCCCCAGTTCATCAGGTGTAATTCACGGTTGCATTCTTTCCCTTCATCTCTCTACCTGCTGCTCATTTCCATCCTTTCAGAATCCAGCACGAATGCAACCTCTGTGAAGTCTTGGAAAACCTTCAAGTCGGAGGTAATCATTCTCTTCTCAGAAACCTCACCAACCTTTAAATATATCTCTCATGCATTGTTTTCATTCAGTTTTGTACTCATTGAACTAACAGCACGAGACGTTGCTATAGTTCTCTTGTTCCTTGATTTTAGAAAGTGGGATTTTTGACCGACTAATAAAGTGAAAATTAGAAAACATCTGCTTCCTAAATTTATTAGTGACTTCATTTCTTACAAATCCATTATAAAGATGACGAAAGAGGGGTGAATGCTGTGTGGCTGCCGGTTCTATTTCCCTCTCTGGATTATCAGGCAATTGGGATGGATAGTGTGGTCCTGGAAACTAACCATGATGGTGGTTTAGAGAGGAAAAGACAATGGATCGTTTGTATTAGTTTGTTTCCATTTTTAAGTAAAAATACTCTTTGGGAGAGTTTAACCTAATTTATATTGTGCTTTTTTTCCAGTTAATCAAATGATACTTTGCTGGGATTTATCCCGGGAAATGGGACTTCTGACGGGGATAGCTGGCAGTTAGGGAGTCCCACCTCTGGCAGGCTTCAGAGCAGGAGTCTGAGTGAGTTCAGCAAAGTGGACAGTCCAGAGGTGGCCCTCAGGTGGATTTGAGCCAGAGATTCACGGGGTCTCAGGGATGTGGCTTGATTTCTCTGAAAGGCTCTTGACTTTGTCATCCCGTGTGTGCGCCAGCCTTGACCTCATGGGAGTGAGATGGCCACTGGGGGCTCCCAGGGCTCCATATTTCCTGGCTCCTGTGGAGGAAGGGGGAGGTGGGCAACCTTCTCTTGCCCCAACCGTGGAACAGAGTTCCTGAGCTTCTCTCTGATTGTCCCAAATCATAATACATCTGCCTTTACACTGTGCCAGGAGAAAGCTATGATTGGCTTCATCCAGTCTAGTCCTGCCTCTGGAGCTGGGGGGGATATTGATCCCACCCAGACAGTACAGATACTGGCATGGCAGACAGTGTCCACCCCAGGCTAGGATGGAGGGTCGGGCTGATGCGAAGAGTGACCAACCAGAGGACAGCACAAGGTCATGGTGTCTGTGAGTCGGGGAGAAGAGGCAGGGAGTAGGCAAGGGGTTCGTTTATCTTTCATCAACCTCTTACTGGTTACTGCTGTGTGCCAGGCATTAGTCCAGGTGCTAGATTGTGAGGGGAACAACACAGACCAGGTCCCTGCCCTCATGAAACTTACAGTCAGTTGAGGAAGGAAATGACAAGCAAACAAAAACTTCAGTGAACAAGATAAGTTCAGATGGTGACAAGAGTTAGGAAGGAAATGGCAATGATTTGCAGAGATGGGAGGAGGGTACTTGAGAAAAGATGACAAGATTTCAGAATGTAAAAGAGGAGGGCAAAAACCCAAGCTTTGCCCCTTTGCAGTTTTGCTGAGGGCATTGGCTGACTTGCCACCCAGAGGGGGGTGTCAGTGCCTGAGCTGAGGTGTCCAGACCAATCTGGAAAGTCACAAAGGGAGCTTCTCCCAGTTCTGCCTGGTCTTCAAAGTCTCTGCTAACCCAGATCAGCCTTCCTGACCTTCCCAGTATCTCCCCTTCTTGGTCCAGCCCTTCTTTTAGAAGCACAGAAATGAAGGAAGAAGAAGTAGAAAAAGAGCTGCAACCATAATCCCTTGTCCAGCCAGCACCTCCCCATTCCCCTTTATTCTTGTCAGAGGGGCACGTGCAGCGCTCAGTAGAGATCCTTGCTGAACAGAACTTTTAGAAGATTTCCCTGCTAAAGGTATACTGCTTATTGAAACTTCCATATTACTGGAAATGTTGCATGATGTTTTGAGCTGCTTGAAAGGCTGTTTTAATAGTGTTTGGTTTAGAACATCCATAGCTTTGTGATGCTTTTTGTACACTCAGCACGTATACACGTAGCTTTAAACTTTTCAAAAATATGTATGATTGAGATCCCTTTTGTGGATTTATACCTAGCAATAAGTATATAAGACCCTGTTTGATCTTTGCTTTACTGGAAATGAAACTAACCATATGATAAATTCTTAAGATCAAAATATTCTTTTATATATATATATACACATACACACACACATATATATGTATATATATGTGTGTGTGTGTATATATATATATATAATTTATATAAAATTCACTAAAGTACAGAGAAAAATTGATATTGGTAGGTCCGTTGATGAACTTGAGGGATGTTTTGTTGTTTTTGTTTTTGGCAAATGGAACACGAGTGATTTTATGCTTTTGAATAGAAATTATGTTGTCTGTGGTTTTAGTAGTCTGTTTCAGGAGCATATTCGGGTTGTTGGTATTATTTTCTTAGGCTATTAATTAAAGCTTGGCTTTGGAGGGGGCGGACAGTCTCCATTCTAGAACATTGGTGTGTGTGTGGAAAGCCTTCAACATTTTTTAGATTGAAATTAGTTCTGAGAGCGTTAACTACAATATCCTGTTACTTAGGAAATATTAAAGACTGTTTGGCTGACATTAGCCGTATGGTGCCACATAGGATCATTATAGCTTGATTTTATAACTTAACCAAGACATTCATAAAGTGGATGGCAATGAAATGGGAAGAAACTAGCTGAAGATTTAAAAAAAAATAAAGACCAATATGAAACATTAAATGCTAAGTAATAGAAAACACATCTGTTTTGAGGTTAGGAAATGGTTCAACAGGTTACCTATTGAGGTTTCCATAGGCAGTATTCGTGCCTCTTAGTTATAACCAGACATTTTCCATGGTGTTCTGTTTAATTTGCCAAGTGAAGTGTGCCTGACATAATAAAATTTAAGGCACATCATAGAGCTGATAGAAATCCTTGCATTTTTAATCTTATGCTGAAAGACAAATTATAGAAGCAGTTCATCCAGACTCCCTCTAAATAAAAACATCTTGTTGTGATTAAGCATGTAAGGTTTAATACTTAATTTAGTTTGTGAAGTTTTACAGAACTTGTTTATCATTCTCATGGAGAGTTACAAGTTGCTGAAGAGTCATTTTCTTTTCCCCTCCTCCCATTTAAATGAACCTGGCACGTAGGAATTCAGATTTTTATTATTTGGTGATTATTTGAATTATAGGAGAATCTTCTCGCCTTACAAAATGATTCACAGCAGTGTCCTTTGAATCAAGACTTTGGAATGTCCTTGTTTCATCTCTCCTGAAACTGTTAGGCCAGTATCTTTTGGACATGTAGCTTTAGGATCCACAGTTTCCATTGTTTGTGAGGTTGAGACCACCAGACCCGTTAGGAGGCCCTACTTTTTTCCTCTGAACAGTCTCCTTCAACTGTGATTGTGATGGCCTCCTCCCTCGCTATGAATTTCACACGTCTAAAATCTCATTCACAATATTACTTTCAGTTCTGGGGCTGCTCGCAGCTCCATTACTCCTGTTAACAGTGTCATCGTCCCCCTAGTCAGCCTGACTTAGCTCCTTAGTCATTCTTAATGTACATGTATCCTTCCCCCCGCATCCCTGGATCTACTCCCACAGCTACCGAGTGATAATGGTTCTGCCAGCAAAGCATCTCTACCCTATCTTCTTCCTTTCTTTTGGATGGGTACCTTGGTGCATTGCAGATACAGAAAAATTGATTCAGGGTAGCTCTCTGGAGCCCTTTCTTCCGAAGGATCCTGAGACCATGTCCAAGCTCTCAGTAGGAAATCGATTAGCAGTGCCTGCAGTGGTAAAGAAACGGAGAGAGTGAGCACACAGGCCACAAATTTGTTGCAATTAGTGTAGTGGATTTTGGATTTTGGAATTAAGGAGACCAGTTTCATCCTTGGTTCCAAAACTTACTGACCATTTCATCATAGGCAAGTCATTTATCTTCACTGGGCTTTCGTTTCCTTATGACTGAAGTAGATATCATAGGTTAACTTAAAATGAATTGAATCGGGGCTTCCCTGGTGGCGCAGTGGTTGAGAGTCCGCCTGCCGATGCAGGGGACGCGGGTTCGTGCCCCGGTCCAGGAAGATCCCACATGCCGCGGAGCGGGTGGGCCCGTGAACCATGGCCACTGAGCCTGCGCGTTCAGAGCCTGTGCTCTGCAGCGGGAGAGGCCACAACAGTGAGAGGCCAGCATACCGCAAAAAAAAAAAAGAATCAAATTAAATTGAACTAGTATTTAGTAAATATTTCCTGTGCATAAAACAAATTTAAATTTGTGGTCGATTGTTATAAGGAACAGATAACAGGTATTACCCTTCAAAATATTATACACAATGTAATTGGTGCCATTATGTTCAGTTTCTTCTGCCAGCGCCCTAACATAGGCTCTTATTACCTTTCTCTTGACCAGTTAGCTTCTTTACTATTTTCCACACACAAACGCTTCCTCACAAAAAATTGCTCCGTGTGATAAAGCTGGTTGTTGACCCTGGCATTTCACCAGTTCCCAGCCTTCTGTGGGTCGTTGCTCCTTTCTTGGTAGTGATTCTCTCTTGCTTTCTAGTCTCTATCCCAACATCCTCCTTCACAGGCACAAGGGCAGCGGGTCCAGCCTTGGGAGGAGGATGTTGGCAGCCCGGGTTGAGGGATGCTGGGCTCTAGGTCTAAGAGGAGAGAGACTTGAGAGAAAGCCGAGAGGGAGGGCCAAGAGAAGCTCCACTTTTAACTACCAACTGGCCTGTCTCTCTTCTAAACGTTCTACCCCGTTTCCACCCCCACTGCCAACCCACCTCCGCCATCTTATATATTCTGTCTTTTCCTACTTATGTCTCCTCTGGTTTATCGTTCAGTTTTCATCTCCCTATTTCAACCATAATACAGAACTGAAGTATATTTTTATAATCTGCTAGGTCTACTGAATTAATTTTATGTCCTGTTCTTAATTTTACAAGCAAGAGAGATCTTTTCCTTATTTCTTGTTTCTTTCTCACTCTCTCAACACCTACCTTAAGAAAATAAAATAAAGCACATTGTGCTGAGTTAATTTTTTGATGTGGCTTGCTAATTCTTATCAAAGAAAAAGTTCCCTATTCTCATTTAAAATAGGGAACTCGGCTGGTGCATTTAAAGTATGACGGCATTAACAGAACTTTTAATTTCTGCACATCTTTCCGCATTTATAAAGCAGTAGTTCCCATCAGGGGTCAGTTTTGCAATATGTGGAGACATTTTTGCTTGTCACTACTACGTGTGGGAGGTAGTGCTACTGGCATCTAGTGGATAGAGGCCAGGGATTTTGTTAAACATCCTGCAAAGCACAGGGCAGCCTCCACGATAAAGACTTGCCTGGCCCAAAATATCCAGAGTGCCAAGGTTAAGAAACCCTGCTATAAATTAGGGTAAATCTGTACAATGCCCATATAGGAAACTTAGTGAATAATTTCTGTAAAATGTTTTTTTAGTTGAGCCTCAGGTCTCAAAGCTAAAGGAATTGGCTTATGCTCTCCCCTGTAACCACATTTCTTTAACCATATGATGTTACCCCAGTTTTCTAGATATTTTCATTTATAGTATTCAGTGATTCTTTCTGTCTTATATTAATATTCGTTTTAATTCTTGTGACATATTTTTCCACAATGTTGCATTCTGATTAATGAAGAAAAATACTTAGTAAATGTGTTTATTGCTATTTATTATAGAATAGTATGATTTTAGAGAAAGCTGAGGGTATCTTTTTAATGGTTTTTAAATTTATATCTTAAAAAATACCTGAGAAATGTTTTTTAAGCATTTGATTATAAAATTTGCTAGATCTTTATTCCATTGGGTCCATTTTCCCCAGACTATCAATACACCTAAAATAAATTTCATGTAGAACTAGCCTGTGATATAGAACAGTAAGTGTGTGTTTTACCAATAGCCTCCTTCTTGTTCTTATTTATATATGCCATTTTTTCAAAATTATTATTTAACTATTCATTTGATTCCCTCCTCACTTTGTCATTTCTTAAAAGCTTCCACGATGTTAAATTATGGGCCAGTGACCATCCTAGAGGAGTGATAAATTATGAAGAAGTTATGAAAATTGACTGCACGTTAACGAAGTTCAACCTTGCAGTTAAAATGAGCACAAGTTAATCACACATGTAGTTCACGATTTACATGTTCATCGCTGCACTGCCTGGTAACTAGGCATGTGGTAAGCAGTTCAGAGAAATTACTGTAATTAATATTCCTTCTACACAGCCAAACCACATTTTTACAAGGTTGCTTTTTGGGTTTTCTTTTTTTCGCGCTTGCTTAGTTTGCCAGTGTCTGTAATCAGTGTTGGTTGACATTCTCTCTCGTATAGTACTGTGTACACTTTAATTGTCTTTTCTCTTTCATACACACACACACACACACACACACACACCCCTACACACCTCTTTTTCTCATTCACACATAATTACAGGAAACACTAGCATACTTAAGCTGCTCCCTCTCTTATATTATTATCTGGGGGCTTGGGAACATTAGGAATAAGGAAATGATTGGGAGATGACACTAGTATCTCTTCTTTTGATCATCATTTTGAGAATATGGTTGAAATCATTGTTCTTGTTTAGGAAAAAGGAGGTCATGAACTGGAACCTAAGGTATACCTCAGTGTCAGTCGTTGTATACGTGTGTCCACCCATAAGCAGGGCATCATTTTCTGCCTGTAATTTAGGAAGTGAAACATCATGTTCTAAAGTACAAGAACTGTAACTGTAACCAGGCTGCAGCACACAAACAAAATGGCACCAAGGGTCATACCAACCAAGGACTGCCTTGTGCTCATTTTACCCTTTCACACTTGGACACGTGTTAAAATTATAATTCACAGTTTCTTTTAAACCAGCCAGGCTGTACGAGTTTTTTCTCCTTCACTGTTCTTGCAAATATACTACAATAATAAGACTACAGCCAGTTTTTGATTCTCATTATTTACAAATGAAATCTTCGTAGTATAGGAAATGCTTCCTGCTAATGTTTCCTCTCAGTCATTAGTAAGAGCAAGTTTTCCAGACATTTCTATGTACACATATACTCACGAGACTTCTTCTCAAGAACTTGGGGTACTGAGAAATATGATTCATGTCTTTTGCAAAACTTTTCCCAGAAAACTAGTCAGGGACCACTATTCAGCTGACAGTTGAAGAGATATCTTACTATAGCCAACTCTTACAGGATAGGACATTTATAGGCATTTTGTAGTTCCAGGAAATAATCTTGTACCTGTAATTGGAACTTACTTAAGCTTTCATAGGCCTTAAGTGTATGTTCAGAATTGACCTCTAGAAGCAATAATGAAAGGGAAACAAAGAAAAACAAGCTAAAAGAAAAGAGTTAGCCAGCCACATCTGGCCCGCCTTGGTGACTTGTCTTGTTACAGGGCATATATTTTCGATCCAGTAATTTAATGTTTATGTATATATATTTGAAGGCCTCTACCCAATTAATACTCTGGCCTATGGTTTTTGGAGATGATCTCTCAATTCGGAATGAAATTTAATTAATACAAACACAAAAAAATAAGAGAAAAATTAAAATGTTTAGAATATAGTAAACAAATTCTCTAAGTTCTTGAACATCAAATGCAGTTTTCTCAGTTACACTCTCCTTTGTCAGATGTGTGTGTTTTTATAGTATTTCCTGAGATCAAGTTGATCGTTGTTCTCAGTTTTGTTTTATTTTTAAGTGGGTGATTTGGAACTTTTATGTTTCGGTTACATGGGAAGGGAAGACTTAGCCCACCGCCTACCATCACCACCAATAAAATTCCCCAACTAACGAAGGATAAAAGTTAGTTGATGTACTACTTTAAAAATGTGTCTAGTTCTCGTTTTCCCCTCTCTGGTTTAATAGCCTTTGATAGGAAAAAAGTTCTCCCAGAATATGCATTATGGAGACTTCTCACCGCAGCTGGAGCGATGCTGTCCTCTTCATCCTGCACATGGGTTCATTCATCCCTGATTTTTTGCTGTACTATATAGATACCGAGCTATAAAGATTACTGTAAGATGGTTACACGTTCTCATAAAATAGATGCTTTATTTGTGTTCTCTACAATCTTGACATAAAATAATTCACAGAGATAGCTAACCTCAAGCTATGAACTTGAAGATGTGACTAACCATCTTTGATACCATTTAAGGAAGACAGTTTACTCAAGGAAAGTGGGAGTAAGGGTAGTATGTACATTAAGGGCCCACTGTGCTTTAAAATAGATACAGCTTAGAAAAATTACCACCTCTATGGTGACTTAAATGGAGCTGATCTAAAACGAAATGCTGTCGCGAAGAACGATGAAACGTCTAATCATAATTGGTCTTCTACTGTTACTATTTATAAAGGTATGTGAAGGATAATTCTGAATGATCAAAGCATATTTAAAAGCCCTTCCAAAGAATTTTCATCTGAAGTTTTCTTTCCTATGAAAAAAATATGCATATCTTTAATCTTGAATATTATTGACTTTTGGAATCACTCTTTTTGTTCATCATCATTGCAGTGTTGAAATGTTTGAAAATGAGGGTGGTTGTCTGGGAGTGTTTGGAGATGAAACGCTGCTGAAATCTGAGTTCCTAGCCCTCTTCTCTGTCCCGTGCTCCTCTTGCTTGCATATCCATGGCAGGCTTAGGAGGCAAGAAGAATCACAGAGGAAGAATCTGAGCATATGAGTAACGTGGCACACAGGTTTTACACAGCATTCTTCTCAACCTCTCCCATCTCCCCTAAACAGTTAGGTTCTGGTACGGTCAGTGACCTGTGCACTTTTGTGCCTTTGTGTCTTCCCTCTTGCTGCTTCCTCTTTTTCTGGAGGAAACTCTTACTCCTACTCATAGACCCAGCTCAAAGATGAGAATGTAGAGCAGAGGTAGGTGCTCTGTGCACAATGGCTTTCTTCTCCCCTTGCTGCCAGGCCTTCCCTTTCTGCTCTGAGAGCCCTTTCCAGGGTAGGTTGACAGTCACACTGGGGCTTTGGCCTCAGACTGCACCAAGTTCAAGTCCTGGCTCTGCCACTGTGTGGCTGTATGGCCCTTAGTAAGTCCCTTGTCTTGATAAGCCTTGATTTCATCTGTATAAACGGTCGCACTGGACCTAGCATGTAGCCTTGAATAAGATAGCACATGTAAAGGAATTAGCATCCTGCCTGGCATTCAGGAAGTGCTCCGTGAATCGTAACTATTAATGACTTTGTCAAAGTTGTTAATGTGTTGTTGGCCTTTCTTCTTTAAGGATAGAGATGGAGTTTTAATCTTGGAATAGCTACAGTGTCTGGCACATAGTAGATGCTCAAAAAATATTTGCCACGTGGATGAATTAATGAATAAGTTTGAAGCGGGGGTTGTGAGCGAACAGCAGGAATATTTCATATTCTTCTGGACAAGCTGCCTTCCCCTTTCACCTTTTTCTTTGCCTGCTGGAGTCCTGATGTCCCCCAGTTCAGACCCCTTGAAAGAAACTACCAGAATAGGGTTGATGTCCTTGTTTGGAGTCTCCTTTATTCATTCAGTAGCCATTAAACAAGTACTGTCGGGCTCCTCCTACGTGTCCAGACACAACTTCCCATCTGAAAACAAAGTTCCACTTTTCCGCTGCTGAAAATGGATTGTGTTTTTATGTACGTAGCTGAGTCCGTGCACTTTCCTGTTTTAGCATATTTTAGTTATGCCTCTTTCTTCTTCTAAGATAACAGGGGCTTTCCATTTATCTTTTCAGCCAAGAAAAATTTCCTTGAATCATCCAAGGCTATTTACCCTATGCTAAAATCCCCAGATGAACAGGTAGAGCTCCTGAGGTGTTTGGCAGGCGGGGCTACCAGACAGTGTCCTGTGTATGGAACAGGGAAATAAGATGTGGTTGAAGCAGCAGCTGCCTGTGTTAGTAAAATAGTTGACTGTTCCTTTACCATAGAACACCTTTATATGACAAGGTAGACTAAAGCCATGATGGTGGATGGTGTACTCCTTAAGGACACAAACTGTATCTGGGACCCTTTGTGGGGTTTCCAGAATACGTGATAAAATTTGTTTAATTGGTCACTTTCTGTTAGATACTGACATCTATCTGATTAACATTTTCCTAAGTTGAAGGCACTAGAAACCTCACAAATATGTTAGTAAACGGGATCAAAAAACTTGACAGTGTTTCCCAATTACGTGTGTTAAGGATGATTCCATGGAATTAAATTAGTTTTAGAGATTTTTGCTCATCACTGACTCACTGCAGATTTGTGCAAGAGAGAAAGGCCGTTTACCTTGATTTCGACTCATACTCTGGAGGTTCAGAATTTAATGATGAAGGTAACAGTCATCCAGAGCTACTGGAAATAATGTAATAATGCCTATAGTTTTATTCTCTGTATTGTATTTTAATGAAAGGTCTTAAAGAATAAAAATGCAAAAAGGAGAAACAAGTCTACCACTGAATAATCATCGTAGGTATTTAAGGAGAGAGGCGGAAGAGATTCTCTAAGAAACAGTGATTGTATAACTAACTGTTTAATGTGTTGGCTCACATTCCTCTCAGTAAGACGAGAGCACATTAGAGCATGAAAGTCCCTTACGATGTTCCCCAGCTGGTACCAGCCAAGCTGAATTTCCTTGAATCATCCAGGGTTACTTACCTTCTGCTAACCCACACTGTGGCATGTCAAGTCCTAGAGCATCTACACGGAGGAAGAATGATAATCCCAGGGGTCAGAGGAATAACAAAAACATAGGAGAGAAGGTCAGAAAATCCCCCTCCATTGGCTCTGGCTCCTACCCCAGTCATGAGAATTTGAAAAGGGGAAGAGGGCAGATGAGAACAAACAATGAGGGAAGGGATCTCCAAAGGTGAGCCCACTGAAAACCAGTTTGCAAATGAAGTTGTGTCCTGGCTGGTGCAGAAGATGCTGTGGGCATTAAGGGGACAAAACACAGTAATTTATTTTGCACACAGCTCCACTCAAAACTCACCACATTTCATATTTCTTAGAAGCATCACTGAGACAGGATTCACATACCATACAATTTACCCACTTAGAGTGTACGATTCAGTGGCTTTTAGTGTGTTTGCAGAATTGTGTAAACAATTCTAACCATGACCATGATCAAGGTTAGAACATTTTCTTCACCCCAGAAATAAACCCCCTACCCCCGAACAGTCCCACAGTTCATTTTTATTCAAACAGAAAGAAAAGAATCCTGTGTTTATAAACCTAGGTTTATAATATAGTCCTTTTTGTGTGACAAAAGTAACGTTATAATTGGGGATAAAGCAGCTATGATTGTTATAGCTCTTACAAGGAAATGGTAACTCAAAAGGTAGGAAGATTTTTCCAGCTTGGTTTTCTATAAACATTTTAATGATTTTTAAAAAATATTATAAACTTCAACATTTTGTGCTATTTCCTTGAGACAGAACTCCACTGTATAGTCTACGTATGTTTATGTACATTTGTGGTCATTTCCAGAACCTTTAATGCCACCCACCTAATGAAAACGTTCCTTGAAAACACTTTGTGTCCTTTTGTTTAAATATCATATTGGATGGGTTCTTTACAATAATTAATTCCCAGAACCTATAAAAGAAAAGTTTCTCCAATTATAATGAAAATAATTAATGCTGTATGGCAAAACACTATGAAAATTTAAAGTCAGGAGACAAAAAACACTACGTTTGTAAAGCATACCCTATAAAGGACTAAATTTTGCAGCACACAGAGTATTTATCAAGCAGTAAAGAAAAGGACAAACAACAGAAAAATGGATGAAGGATATGGACAGGCAGTTCACAAGAGAGAAAATCCAAATGACTTACAAATATATGGGAAGTAAGCTTTCACTTCACTAAGCAGTAACGAACTGTAAATGAACACAACAGTGAAATCCCATTTTTACTTAATAGGTAAAGAAAGTGTTGTGAAAATATGAAGAAACACACTCGCATAAAAAAGACAGTTGATAAGAGAGTGGAGAGTGCCAAATGGCACCAATCTGTGAAAAATTTAAAGGCACATCTGTCTTTGATCATTGATCAAGCACCGTGTCTCTAGAAAACTTTGTGCACAAAAGTGTATGTATAAAGTTTATTGCAGTTTATTTGTAACCACAAAAATCTAGAGAAAAAGGTAAATGCTATCAACAGAGGTCTGGCTAAAAAAATTATGATACATTCATTTATTGGGATACTGTGCTGTCACTGATAAGAATTAGGCCAACCTAAATGGGCCAGTATGGTAACTTGTCCAATATGTATTGTTAAGTGGGGGAAAAAACATCAGAATATCAATATTATGTATTATTGTCTATTGTAATACAAAAGAACACATATATGCATATATGTACACAAACGCATATATATGTGCACACTTGTATACGCACTGATTTTTATGACAGACTCCCAAGAAGTTGTTATCAGTGGTTACCTCTGGGTGCTGAACTGAGAGAGGAAGAGGAAGAGAGACAGTTTTATTTCATGCCCTTCTTTACTATTTGGATTCACTTATCAAAATTCACATTTTGTAAAGCTTCAGAACATCTTCACACATAAAGAGCAACATTGTATAGTACAGAAAATTGGAAATGCAGAAAAATATAAAGAAAAAAATAAAGACCTAAATAGACATTTCTCCAAAGAAGAGATACAGACGGCCAAGAAGCACATGAAAAGCTGCTCAATATCACTAATTATTAGAGAAATGCAAATCAAAACTACAGTGAGGTATCACCTCACACCAGCTAGAATGGGCATCATCAGAAAATCTACACAGCCATAAAAAGAAACGAAATTGGGTCATTTGTAGAGACGTGGATGGATCTAGAGACTCATACAGAGAGAAGTAAGTCAGAAAGAGAAAAAAAATATCATATATTAACACATATATATGGAACCTAGAAAAATGGTACAGATGAACTGGTACAGGGCAGAAATTGAGACACAGATGTAGAGAACAAACGTATGGACACCAAGGGGGGAAAGTGGTGATGGTGGGATGAATTGGGAGATTGGGATTGACATGTATACAGTACCTGCTGTATAAAAAAAAAATTTTTTTAAAAAGTGGTTGCCAAGGAAAGACACAGAAAATTCTAGCATGGCAGAGCATGGCATAGCTTCTAACTCCTAGTTTGGCATGGTTTATTGCTTTCTTTTAACTTTTTTGCACTGTTGGAATTTTTATAATGGTCACAGGTCATCTTTATACAAATAATAAATCCATTACAAAACATTTTTGGTAGATTATTTTCAAAGAAAAATTATGAAATTATGCATTAAATTTTGAAAATTTAATGTATAATCATGTTTTCTCCATTAAGTGGGGCCCGGTAGACCTCTCTAGAATCCTGTGGTTGCTGAGAGACCATTGTGTTAGATATCATCTCTTTTAGCCTAAATGGTGTTTTAAGTTTCTTTAAAAATAAAAATTGGGACTTCCTTAATGGCACAGTGGTTAAGGATCCGCCTGCCAATGCAGGGAACACGGGTTCAAGCCCTGGTCCGGGAAGATCCCACACGCCGTGGAGCAGCTAAGCCCATGCGTCACAACTACTGAAGCCCGTGTGCCTAGAGCCTGTGCTCCGCAACAAGAGAAGCTACCACAACGAGAAGTCCGTGCACCGCAACGAAGAGGAGCCCCTGCTCACCACAACTAGAGAAAGCCCGCGCGCAGCAACGAAGACCCAACGCAGCCAATAAATGAACAAACAAATAAATAAATAAATAAAAATAAAAATGATCCAGGTACATGATGTGCCAGGAAGGATGGAGAGAACAAGATTACTCATCTGTTTTCTAACTCAAACAGACTTTTAAAAAATATTTAAATACATTTGTGCTAAATTTTTGGGAAGGAAAACAAAATCCTCTCCATGTGAAATCAAATGTCTTTAAATATGGCTTGACACTTTCCTCTTTATTTTGGAAATAAAGAGCCATATTTGCCGTAAAAATCCAAGTTTACCTTAGCTAGACATTGCAATTTATTGGGTAAATATTTAAAAATGCTAAGTCTACCCATATCTGCTAAAGTGATTCAGTGACCTCCTCGGCCAGAGATAACTATCTAGTAGATTGCAATAATGACTTATTCGTTTGATGGCTAAGGGCCAGATGCAGATAGAATTATCATCTGATTTCGGGCAACTTTCCAGCAAGTCAACTCTAATGCCTCCCTTCTAACCAGGCCCTTTTACTTGAAAGACCACAATCCCTCCAAAATGCTATATACTGTCATATTAGATGGCTGCCTTCATATGACTACAATATTTATTAGCCTTGAAATACTAGAGCCCAGGGACTTACGTAAGTACTGCACAGGGAATTCACTTCAAGCCACATCTGACCCCTTGTTTTAAAGGTGATCTTCAAATAGGTTTAAGGGGAATAAATCAAGTTTTCAACCCATAGTCTGCCTTCTCCTAGTAAAAAAGAAAAGAGGCTTTAAATGTTTCTAACCTTTTTCTTCTTTTCTTCACTTTGGAATAGAAGATTAATCACATCTACCCAGAGACGTAATTTAATGTCTGTCATTTGGAGTAGAAGGGAAAATAGATAAATGGCTCATGAAGAGGGTACTTCAAAATTAAACTATACAACCAAGGATTTTACTAGGCAGTTAATGTGAAGGATACTTCTCATTAAAAGGAAAGTCAAGTAACAAGGAAACATGAGAAACAGGATAATAACTATGACAGTTTTTGGCAAGAGTGAGGAAAGGAAGTCTTAAGTTTTCAGAATAGGATACAGAGAATTACCCACAAGAATTAACTCACTCTTAAAATATCTCCCTCACGTTGCATGAATGTGAAAGAATTTAGAAAGAAGAAGACACATGTTCAGACATGTGTCTAGTCCAAGAAAACTCTGTCATTCATAACTTTACGTTCCCTATATATGTGTGGACATACTTCTCTTTGAAAATCCATTCCTATCCTATTCATATTGCTATAACTCTGCCCTTAACAAATAACCTAGCTTCCAGACATAAGGGATTAAGTTATGCTCATTGAGATCAGGTCCTAGATAATGGTCTTCCTCAGGTTTTCACAGAGTTAGGAGCAGGGAATTTTTGTTTAAAACTGATATTAATATCTGCTCTTTCCAGATTCCATTTCCTTATCCTTCTTTCCCATAGACTTTCTCTTCATGGAAAAATGACTCATGTGAAACAAGGTGAAAGGGAAGGGTTGAGAAGCGAGTACAGCATCCTTTGTGGTCTGTGAGCGACCCAGGTCACGCAGCCAGAAATCCAATGGGTCACAAAAATGATGGCAAATACCTTGTCTGATTGTGCACTGTTTTTTAAAACTGTTTCATCCTGAACTGAAAGACCCATCTGAACTGCTTGAAAGGGCAGTGCCAGCAACAGCTAGGAAATTCACCAGGAATGCCCATTTCACATTGGTTCCGCCATTTTCAGGTGTTCCCCTCGCTTCCTTGCCCACTCAGACAGGTCACTTGTGGAACTTGGACAACCTGTAATTTCCCGCAAGCTTTTAACATGCAGCCTTATTAGCTATATTTGACAAGTGTGTCACCTAAGTGATTGCCAGCTGTGGAAGAGCAGGATATATATACTGAGGCGAACTCTTCAGTTTGTCAAAAATAGAAGCAACTCAGAACATTTCTTCTTTCGATTTGTATTGCCATCCGGCTGAAAACACAGTTGCCTTCTCAGCAAGGATTGCAGGACTGAAGAGGGAGTGGCCCTGGAGAAGCTTAGACTATATTAATGATCCTAGAAAGTGTAGCACCTAGCAATGTATCTCTTATTTCTATTAAACCTGTGCAATTTTGTCTCTGGGCTTTAAATTTTTTTTTTTAAACATATTTATTGGAGTATAATTGCTTTACAATGGTGTGTTAGTTTCTGCTTTATAACAAAGTGAATCAATTATACATATACATATGTTCCCATATCTCTTCCCTCTTGCATCTCCCTCCCACCCTCCCTATCCCACCCCTCTAGGTGGTCACAAAGCACCGAGCTGATCTCCCTGTGCT
>NC_041226.1:12289127-12436735 GCF_002837175.3 Physeter macrocephalus | reverse complement strand
ATTGTAAATAGAGCTGCAATGAACGTTTTGGTACATGACTCTTTTTGAATTATGGTTTTCTCAGGGTATATGCCCAGTAGTGAGATTGTTGGGTCATATGGTAGTTCTATTTTTAGTTTTTTAAGGAACCTCCTTACTGTTCTCCATAGTGGCTGTATCAATTTAAATTTTTTTTTATTCTATTTAATCTCTAAATGAAATAACTTGGCTTTCTCTTTTCCCTGAAGCAGTATAACAGTCAGGAAAGCTATTGACAGAGTATAAGCTGTCCTATTGTGGGCATTGTCTGTTTTCTGTACGGATTGTGAAAAGAAGGAAAGAATGTATTTCATCCCTGTGTCCTGGGTTCTCTCACGCTGCTATCTTCAAAGAGTACCCTAGAAATCCACAGGCAGAACTGATTCCCAGAAAACTAATTTATATGCAGCACTTAATTTAATTTCTCCAGTGGATCTCCCTGGTGGCACTCTTAGAACATTCTTAGAAGCATTGCTTGTGTGGTACCAATGGGGGACGTACTAAGGTTTTCTTTCTTCAGGGTAGGTACTTCCGTAATACCCCAAGAAGTCATTCATTCTAAAACCTGCTGATATTTAGAACGATATCTAACCGCTTGTGGGAAAACGAATGGCTGCCGTACTTTTAAGTATTTCCTTGGAAGGAAATGAAAGCTTTCTTAAGAACCTAGTCACCCTTTATTATCTAGCAGCTTTCCTTTATGTCCTGATTTTTTTCTGCTCTGCCAAATGCACACGTTTGTGTTACCTGTTTCTTCCCTGAAGCAGCTGAGTTTCGTCAACCCCTGTGATTATCCCTATTCCTTGAAGGCAAAACCTCTAAATTAAATTTTTTCCCAGTGAGACTTTTCTTAGAAGTAGATTTGCATCATTATTCTTGAGTATCACTCAATCCCTTTATAACCATGTAACTTCAGCTTCTCATTTATCATGACAGTCCTTCTGTCTGATTACTTTCTTCTGCACTAGAGTCTTGAGTGTTTATTCCTGGTCTTATAGTTAAGTTTTTTTCCCCCTTAGTTTCCCTATTGGGTTTTTGGTTTTTTTTTTAAATTCTCCTTGAGATGACACGGCAGACTCAGAGTCTCAAACAAATTGGAGAATTATCTTCCCAAGCCTTGCCTTTACCTCAGGACATGAAGCAGTGACCCCCAAATCTCATTTACCCCATGTTGATGCAGGTTTGGGTGTCTTTTCTCAGGATGAGACTCAGCTGATTATTCCTCAAATGCAGGAACCTGTTGCTGGTGAAAAATCTCTGTTCCTAAGCAGGCCTGAGGTCCACTCCACAGAACATTTAGATGAGGATGTATGACTTTCTGGAAACTTCTTTTGTACACAAGCCCCTCTCCCCACCAAGAAACTGGTTCTTCTACTTTAACCAACAGATGATGAGCTGGCCGGGACGGGATATTTTCCAATACAGCAGTTCTCCTAAATCTCTTTAATTATCAGAACCACCAAAGGTACTTATTAAAAATACAGATTCCCAGGGCTTCCCTGGTGGCACAGTGGTTGAGAGTCCGCCTGCCGATGCAGGGGACACGGGTTCGTGCCCTGGTCCGGGAGGATCCACGTGCCGCGGAGCGGCTGGGCCCGTGGGCCATAGCCGCTGAGCCTGCGCGTCCGGAGCCCGTGCTCTGCAACGGGAGAGGCCACAACAGTGAGAGAGGCCCACGTACCACACACACACACACACACACACACACACACACACACACACACACACACACACACAGAAAGAGTGAGAGAGACATACACACAGATAAACAAGTGCAGTATAGATAGATAGATAGATAGATTCCCAGTCCTACTGCATCAAAACATCTGGGGAAGGGGTTTGGGAAGTTGAATGTTCAACAATACCCCCCAAGTGATTCTTATCACAGGGAAAGCTAGAGACACTACTGTAAAAATATTGCCCTCTCAAGAAGATGTTAGACTGTCTGTTATTTAATGCCTTCCTAGAGTTACTAATTTGTACTTATTACCATCTATGGCCCTGTTTCTTAAATTATTCCTTGAGTGCCAGAATCATAATCAGCTGAGGTGCTTGTCCAAGATGCAGATGCCTGGCCTTTGAGGTCAGAATCTCTGGGGACTGGACCGAGGGACCTGTTGTTTTTCACATGCTCCCCTAGATCAGAGCCACTGATCTAAGGGCGTCCATCCATAGTTCTAGAGCAGTTCTTTTCAAGCTTTAATGTGAATACAAATTACTAGGAACGTCGGTAAAGTGCACATTCTGATTCAGTCGGTCTGGGGTGGGACTGGAGAGTCTGCAAGCTCTCAGGCGATGTTGAGGCTGCCCGCCCATGGACCACATTAGCACAAGATGCTAGAGAACTTCTCTAAGCAGAATGCCCCAAACTGTTGGACAGCACAGAGCCTGTGACTCTGTTTTGATGGGAGAAGAGTGGACCCCATCTAAGCTATGACTAGTCCTAGTTTCATCAAGGGGGCACAGGATAATTCAGAGCAGAGCCTTACCCTTGTGAATGACACACCTGGCATTCTCAGCATTCATCATGTGGGCTGCCCTGTAACTCCACACCTTTACCTTTCCCAGTGAGACCCTTCCAGACCTCCCGGCTCCTGAAGCACTTGGGCCTGGGCTGGACCCACTGGACCAAAGATGTACACTTATCTTTGTTTCTGCAGGAGCGGGATAGAGTCAGGCATAAAAGTAGCCTTACTCAAGGAGAAAGCTATCAAATTTTTTTCAGTTCATACTTCTATGATTTTTTATTTTTTTTTGGTTTCTTTTGTTTCTTTTTCCTTTCTCTAGGAGAAATTTGTACCCATTTTTTTCCTTTTGGTTCTTGGGTAATTTATCTATTTCTTATCTATCTTTCAGATCATTTCCATCTCGTAGCTAATGAAAACCAGGTGGTCATGAGTTGTTAATAAATGTGAACTCTTGTTCTTCTTCCAAAGTCTGCTTTAGGCTAAGTCTCAGGATGACAGTTGGTTGTTTTTGAAAATTTGAGTTGGGACCAAATCTCAATAGGATGGATATTTGTTGTTTTTTCAAGACTGATTTATCTTGGTAATCTATCTCCTCAGGCTGTTAGCTTAATCCTTTGTTCCAAATGCCACATTGCACAGTTACTTCAAATGCTGAGCCTCTGGATTTTCTGCAGTAATTTTCTTATCTGTATACCAGAGAATGGCAAAAAGTTTCTAGTCTCTGGACTCACACGGTCAGGATCACCTGGGGATTTTTCTTAACGCTTCAGGTTCTACCTCCAGCGATTCTAATTCTGTTGGTCTAAAGAAGAACAAAGATTCTGCATTTTTAAAGAGTGGGAAAGTCTGTCCTTTACCCTGAAGGAAGACCATGGGCCTTGGTAAACTCTTGGTCTCTCCTGCCTTTGGCACCTGAAGCCACTGCATTGTGTAGAGCAGTCAGTAGGTCTCAGAAGTATACCTGACAAAGATTGTGTTAGCTGGGACTGTCCTGCCCAGGCCTCCCCACCACCCCACAGCCCACCCTCAAGCTTTGTGGACTGGACCTCCGCATCACATCTCAAGTCATTCTCGTCCATCCATTTCTAGCCTGCATCCTGGTCCAAGCCCCCACCCTTCCTCTCCTAGATTCTCCCCAGAATGATCTTTTAGACTCACAGATCAGAACACAACAATGCCTTTGCTTAAAGCCCTTCTATAACTTCCCATCTTGCTTAGAGTAAAATCCAAACCCCTCATTTGGTCTCCCCAACCCTGACTTGATCTGGGCCCCGCCTCCCTCTTTCCTGTAATCTACCCGTGGCTGGTTCCTTCCTATGTTCAGAGCTCACCTTTGATGTCCTCTACACCCAGAGACCTTCTTTGACCACCACCATCGAGAAGCCACTCACCCGGGCACTGTCACAGCCTCCTTTCACCCCTTGGCGAAGCACTTAGAAAATCAGCTCTTGTTCTTGTTTTTGTTTTTAAGGCCCATTTCAACTTCTACTGTATAAACTCCATCAGAGTAGGTACCCTTGTCTTCTGATTTACTGCTGCATCCTGGCACTTAAACAGCAGGGACTTGGTAAATATTTGCAAAATGGATGAATTTAAGCTGAGCAGGGAAGTATGAGCTGAAGTGAGCCAGCACAAGGGCAGAATTGTTCCTTGTGCAGGGAAATTAATGTTCTAAAGCCCAGAGGCAGGAAGATACTTAGTGTTTGTCAGAAGCTAAAATAATGTGTCCAGAGGAAGGAAGAGAGAGGAGCTGAGGTGGGCAGGGGCCTTAAAGGCTGCACTAAGGATGTTCACAAAGAGCAGCAAGGAGTCATAGAAGGGTTTTAAGCGGGGGAGTAACAACAGAATCCTGACCAAAGTTTTCAAGAAAGCCTTGTCCTAAAGTTGCGTCACACACACTGTGATAGGTTGAAAGGCCACAAGATGTCAACTTGTAAATGTTACCTTACTTGGAAAAAGCTTCTTTGCAGATGTAATTAATTGAAGGATCTTGAGATGAGATTACCTTAGATCATCCAGTTGAGCCTGAAATGCCATCGCAAATATCCACCTAAGAAGGAGGCAAAAGAAGATAACACAGACACACCTAGGGGAAGTCCATGTGAAGATGGAGGCAGAGATCTCCATGATGGTGCCACAAGCCAAGGAATGCCTGGAACCACCAGAAGGTGGAAGAGGCAAGAAAGAGATTCTCTAGAGCCTTCGAAGGGACTGTGGCCCTGCAACACCTTGATTTCAGATTTCTGGCCTCTAGAACTATGTGCGAATATATTTTGGTCATTGTAAGCCAGCAGATTTTTGGTAATTTGTTGTGGCAGCCACAGGAAATCAATACATGCACTTTAGAAAAAAGACATTCAGATGATGTGTGCCGTCATGCCTCAGTGAGCATAGGTCAAGTGTGAGATGGGAGATGTTCATGTGCTCTTTTCTCCTGTGGATGTTGTCATAACTCTAATGGAGAAAGGTAAGCCTGTTTCATGCAAGCTGATGCTCAAGTCAAGTTAGTTACTTCATTTTATGGCCAGCTTAAGAGGGAGAGCCGTGCATGTTGTGGAAATAAAGAGCAACCAATGAGAACTAGGGAAGGCTATTTACTGTGCGCTTGTTAAAGCACAGGAGTCAGCCACCATCATTTGCATTTTGGCAGAGACTCAAAGGCAGGCAGAGGAGTGGGAACGCTTTATAGTGGAAAAGGGGAAGGCTTCAGGTGTGCCCTGATTGCTGGCCTGGGGAAGCCGGAAGAGGGATAACTCCATTGGTTTGAGGCAGTGCTATCTGGCTTAATGAATAGGGTTGCAAATTTCCAGTCTCAATAGGTAAGAACCAAAATCTCCTGCCTGGGTATTTGCACTCAACTAAAATGGCTTGGGTAGCACTATTTTGGGATTGGTTCCAAACGTGTCATTGCAGAGGTTAAGTGGTACCTGGAAGGGAGAGGACTGGACTGAGAGTGCAGTGGATTACGGGCAATGCTCCCGGCCCTTCTGCAACCCTCGGATTTGCTCAGCACAACATGCAAGTCCCCTTTCTCTACACTGTGCCCCCATGACCTCCTCCATTTTCCAAACTCTCAACTAGGAAACCACCAGCGTTTCAAGACCCCATGTCACCGTGTTCTCAGAGATGGCAAAAACAATGGATGCTGATCCGATTTTAACAGACAATTGGAAGGCTTTCAACACTGCCAGTCACATCATCTACACTGCAGTGGATGCACAGATGCCCGAAACTATCAATTCATGTTGGCCAAATCTACAGAAGCAAAATGCATTGTTTGGGGCCCAGGCAGGTGGTTGGTGATGGCTTCATTAACACTCTCAAGGAAGAATTTAAGAATTTATTCAAGACCATTGGAAAGATCGCTAATGGAGAGATCCAAAAGTGGTTCTTAACCAAGGGCTATTCCACCCAGGGGTCATTTGGCAACGTGTGGAGACATTTTTTGGTCTTTACAACTAGGGAGGTGCTACTGGCATCCAGTGGGTAGAGACCAGGGATTCAACTAGCGACTGGCAACAGTGCAGTTGTTGTGGGAAAAAGGAAAGAATGAGATCGGCGTCAAGAAATGAAGATCTGGTGGGACAGGCACAAGCAGCTTTTCCTGTCTGTTTGGAAGCCTCTCTCTTTTCCCCAAGGGCTGAAACTTGGAGACTGCACGATGAGCGCGGGCTGGGACCATGTGGAGGAAGACACTTAGGGGTGACAGACAGAAGACAGCAGGAACCTGGGTTACCAGGCAATCTCCTAGAGCAAACCAGCTCCCGTGTAACACTCAGCTCTTGCATAGGGAAAATTAACTTTCATTTGACCATCAGGAGAAAAGAAAGCATTTGGGGAAGAGAATCACTCGTGCTATTAAAACAGTAGATCTGAGCGGTGACTCTTGAGATGTCAGGACGGAACGTCCCAGCACCAGAAAAGCTTCTGCAGAGGTTATGGAAAGGGTCAACGCTCAGCCAGCAAGTGCCTCCAGAGCTGGTTCGTGCTAGTTTCACAGCCAGCAGCCGTGCCACGTGGGAACACGTGTGTGCCATCTGGAGTCCTGAGCTGGGGGTTCTGAAAGTGGTGGGCCAGTCTAGGTGCTGGGTTTAGACACGCGTGGCTATATTTTTAGAAGGTACTTTAAAAATCTCAGTTTCTGGGACTTTATTCTCCAGCTAAGCCACTCCAGCTGATGTCTTTGCTTCCAGCTCAATCTGCCACAGACTTTATTTTTAAAAAACTATGGTTTAGAGTGTTTCACTCTTTACTGCTTTTATTCCAGACCTGCTGCATTTGGAGCTTAAGAAAGTGACACTGGTTCCAAACCCCATTGCCAGTAGGGAAGGGAGTTTCACTGTAGTGTCAGGATTGGCTCCGAATCTAGGTGGTGCAGAAACAAGAGGATGGCCCTCAGCCCTTATCAGAGCATTGCACCGGGGGGATGCAGATCAGCCCTTCCAGCATTTGAATTTTCCTGTAATACTGCCCTGAAGTTCAAGAATCATCGTGTTTCTGTAGGAAGTAAACTTTGGCCTAGGTCATACCAGGATTGGTCTTTCAGCTCACCCATGCTGACAAACTGGAGGCTAAGCAGGATGGTCAGAGCTTCAAAAAGCTTGAGGCAGAAGGTGGTGAATCCCCCAGGCACTGGAGGTGATCAGGAAGAAGCTGGCCAGCCCCTTACCGAGACAGTAGGAGAGGATATTCATGAATTGAGGAGAGAATTGATTGGGTAACCATTGACAACCTTGATATTCTTGGAGGGTTCCTTCCAACCCAGAGCATATGAACATGTGAGAGCTACTCGTTGGACAGTCAGAGAGCCAGAATTGCAGATTTTCTCTTTTGGTGACCAAGCTTGCGCCATATTTATAAAAAGTCTCTAGAACTAAATGCGCTCCCTGACTGTCCTTTGCACATAGCCACAGAGAGGAATATTGTTCCATTTGGAAGCGTCTTACCTTTGCCAAGTTAAGAGGAAGCTTGTCTTTGTAATCAGGATGGGGAAGAAAGCACAAAGCATCTACTATTGATAATGGATGCTTCTAGATGAACTTGCCCATCTCCTGAATAGCTCAGAACAACTGAATTGAGAGTTGTGATCACTGAGAGGTCTCTGCCTGACAGTGATTTTATTCTGCTGGTTTTAAAAAGAGATTACAGGGCTTCCCTGACGGCACAGTGGTTGAGAATCCGCCTGCCAATGCAGGGGACACGGGTTCGATCCCTGGTCCAGGAAGATCCCACATGCCGCAGAGCAACTAACCTCGTGCACCACAACTACTGAGCCTGCGCTCTAGAGCCCACGAGCCACAACTACTGAGCCCGCGTGCCACAACTACTGAAGCCCGTGCACCTAGAGCCTGTGCTTCGCAACAAGAGAAGCCACCACAGTGAGAAGCCCACGCACCGCAATGAAGAGTAGCCCCCGCTCGTCGCAAGTAGAGAAAGCCTGCGTGCAGCAATGAAGACCCAACACAGCCAAAAATAAATGAATAAAATAAATTTATATAAAATAAAAGATATTACAGGGGTAAAAAATTCCTTGTTTAAAGGATATCCTCTAGCCAGCATGCAAAATGTCACTAAAGCTGCCTAGGCATTTAGGGGACATCACCTTTGTCTTTCAAGATTCTCCAAAAGATACTGGTGGGCGCCTTTGAATGCATGAACATCTCTGCTGTGTGAGCTCAGGTGAACTGCTGGTGCCACCGGTAGAGTTCTATAATCATTTCTATTCTTTAGCACCTTTCGTTATACATCAGCCCACCTACCACCTGTTTCTGAGTCGGGAGAATCTGCATTCGTGGAGGTTCTCATGCCACTGGGAACGTGGCCAAAGAATGTATTCCTTCTCCAGTTTCCTGCCTGTACATCCGCATCTGGGTTGTCTCTAAATCTGGCCATCACAGAAGGCCTGTTTCTTGAGTTGGGGTCCAGGGTGAAGGTGGGAAATGTCGTAACTTCTGTCTTAACCAAATTCTGAGAACGTCTGTAAAGCTAACATTAGAACAGACCATATGGAGAATGGTACTTTCCCCCTCATAGAACTATGATTACAGGGACTTTCTGAAGCAGAGATTTAATCAGACCTTGCTTGCTTGCTTGCTGTGGGGGGGGGTTCAGTCATCAGAGACCCAGTTAATGTGCTTCATCTGATTTTCTGTACTTGGGTAGGCTGCGATCTTCAGTAGCAAGAGAAATTACTCTCCTGAAGCTTCCTTCAGTCTCATCCTTCTTAAGAAGTGTCCGTGTTGTCCAGTATCCCCACAGCCAGAGGAAGCGCAGCCCGCTTAATGTGAGAGTGCCAAAAATACCAGGATGAAGGGATTGCCCTCAAAGGCAAATGACCCCAGAAGAGAGGGGAGGGTGCAGGGTGCTGTCTTCTTCCTTGCCAGACTCTCTGAAATGTCCTTCGTGAGAACAAATAAGGTTTTCTACTTCACTGGCCATGTACATCATGTTACGCACAGTGTTTCTAAATTGTGGCTTTAAGCTGACAGAGATTTTGGCATTCTCGCCAAAGGAATGAAGCATTTGTCCTTCAAGACATCTTTTACCACCATAAAATACCATTCCCATTTAAATTAATTTAAATACTTAAAATCTAAACTTTAATGGGAAAGGGGGTTGAAGTCTTTTGGTTTTTTTTTTGTTTTTGTTTTGTTTTTTTATAATTTGTGGCTTGACAGTGCAATTTTCTTCGATTGGTTTTATTTTGACCTTGGAAAAAAAAGCAGTTACTATCATTGTTTTGTTTCTGTTTTCCTGTATTCAGCCCTAGCCTTTCAGAATCATCCTAATCCCCTGTATGACTCATGAAGTTTCGCTGTTATACTGAAGGCAAGTGGTATGAGATTTGTAATACTTGTAGTTATCTCTCAGACTCCATGATCGCCCAAGCGATCGCTTCACTATGATTCCAATTCTGAAAGAGAGTTCGTTGTTTCTTTTTTGGGGGGGTGCAATAAGCATGTTGATTGAATTGCAGCTTTAGTATTTAAATTTTAATTTAATGTTGATATGAGAACTGGTTGTTTGCCGTCCTTCCCATTGTCGGCCATTACCCACTTGTCTGTCTTCGACCATGGGCACTGATAACAATTTTCCAGCCTTGATTCACAATGAAGCAGCCTGCTTAGGCCACCACATCAGATCCTGGGGTGGTGAGGAAGCCACAAAACCGAGAGACTTCGATTCTGATGCAAGTCACTTAGCCTCTCGGAGACTCAGTTTCCTTATCTGTAAAATGAGAGGTTGGATCACTCTGATGAATAATAAGAGTTCACACGAGTAGTAAAAAGATCAATAACAATGTGGGCCAATACTTATTGAGCAGCTCTTCCGTCCTTTTAAATATGCCAGGCCTAGGTGGTACCCAAGGGAGTAGGGGGTGGGGAGGCAGGGAGTAAATGAATACTTTTGGTAGATTAATAGTATGGTGAGAACTAAGCTCAAGAGAAGCTGTAGAAGCTGTAGAAGCATGGCTTGAGTCCACAAGGTTTTTTTTCAGTACTCTGAAAAGCAAATAAAACGCCTACATTTGCTCTTGTAAGACTTAGCCACCTGACGAAAATACCGACTTTCTTCCTGGGAGCTGGAAAAATGTCAGCTTGGTGTGGTGAGATTGGTTCTATTATGCTGAACCCGAGCCCTGGCTGATAGGTGGGGCCCATAACTAGCAGCTCTGGCTCCTGTGGCAAACAGCCTGCGACAAACCCTAAAGTCAACTTTTTAACTCACGTTACAGCTCACAGATGGGTGTTATTACCAGTGTGCACCATCTGGTAGCCTTCTCTTTTAACCATTCATCCCTGCTAACTAGATACCGAGCTTTTTACATTATTCTCTTAAATTTATGTGACCTCTAAACATTCAGGACCTAGGAACAAAAGTCCTGGTCATCTTGCCCTCGTTATAGTCCTGGTTTTCGTTTAAACTGAGAAGTGTATTGTTACTTTACGCAATTTGTTTCATGAGCCAACATTTTTCAAACATGAGGTCCACAAAATTAAAATTAGCAGAAAATAGCCCTCGCTGGTTAAAAGATTCCATGCTGGACTACTAGGTGGGCGGTGTTTCTAGTTCCCAAACCGTGTGTGTTCCCTGTCGTGCCTGCAGAGCTCAGCACCTGGCATGGAGCGGACGCGTGGTAAAAATGTAATTGGAAGCACGCCCGTGGACAGGCAGCGTTACAGCAGTCCGATTTGATTGCTATTGTACTTCTGAAAGGCCAGACCAACGTCCAAAGGCTGGGACAAACTCCAGGATGTGTTGTCAGTTGTGTGGACAGAGCCTTGAGCCAAGTGGATGTCCTCTTCACATGGTCCAGAGATCTGTTTTGGGAATTAAAACCTCCGTAGACAGCCTCTCAGGCACTATTCACACGGTGGTTCTGATGGTGTCTTCTGATATCATTATGTGATGCTTCTTGCTTACTTCCACCTTTTAATTTGTGCTGATACGTTCATATGTGTAGTTTGTTTTTGTTCTTTTTTTTTTTTTTTTTTTTTAAAGAAATTGGCATCTCCTGCAGGTCCACCTGGGCAGGACCCAAGCAGCCAATGGCGGTGGTGGCTGGGGGCGTGTGGTCCCGGAACCAAATCCCCATGGGTACAGAGGGACAACCGTATTTACTGCGATGTCTGAGATGCCCACTGTGCCCTTTCTGGTTGTTTCTGTTTTTGGTTCTGTCGTCATAGACACATACTGGGCCGGCAGGAAGCCCGTGTGACCTAGCATGGCTGTGTATTTCTACTTCCAGGTTTATTGTACATTTCGAATGGTATGCGCGTGACCCTGTAATGATGTGTGGCCTTTCTTCTTTCCCCAGAATGTCGAGTGGTGAAGTCCACTTCTTACACCAAAATAGCTTCATCATCCCGCAGGAGCACCACCAAGAGCCCCGGACCTTCCCGGCGCAGCAAATCCCCGGCATCAACCAGCTCAGGTAAAGCTGCAAAGGAGCCTGCAGCGGCTGCCTTGTTTCTGACGCACGATGCGCAGAGGGTGTGTGAAGCCCAGAGCGTGAGATTTCAAGAGAGTGTAGATTCCGGTTTATAATTTTAGAACATGTTAAAGTGGTGGAACAGATTTGCCAGAGTCTAGCATGTTGGCTGTAAGAAAAAGCATCAGGTTTGGGAAAACTTAGTAAATATTCAGAAAACCCAGACTTGCCCACAGATAGAAGTACGCTCCTGACTTGAATCATTTCTGCTGCAAAAATGATTTTTTCGGCTAAAGGCCCCCAGCTCCAGAAATCTCTGTTAAAGCATTTGTTCTTCTTGGGACTGGCTGGTGAGGAGTTTACAGTTTATATTTGCTGAGCCTTTGTTTAACACATTTTTTACTCTGGCCCCAGCACGGCTCTGGGGCTAAAAGCCGTGAGGAGAGACCGCTGCTGGGGTAGCTGCAGTGACTCTGGGCCTGTGACCTGTCTGTCCTTGGGCTCTAGTGCTGCTGTTGGAGCAGGATGTGTACTTATAGCATGACCGCCTCAGACCTGCCTTTTCCTTCTTTGGTCTTAACTCTGACATCAATTGGGACTTCCCTGGTGGTCCAGTGGTTAAGACTTCGCCTTCCAGTGTAAGGGGTGCGGGTTCGATCCCTGGTCGGGGAGCTAAGGTCCCACATGCCTCGCAGCCAAAAAACCAAAACACAAAACAGAAGCAATAGTGTAACAAATTCACTAAAGACTTTAAAAGTGGTCCACATCAAAAAGAAAAAAAATCTAAAAAAAAACCTGACATGAATCAGTTGGTTTGTTCGTTTGGGTCTTAGGTATAAGGTCTATTTCACGATGTAAGGGAATTATTTATTAAATGCTATAAACTGTTGAATGTGAATTATTAAATGATACATACATCAAAGTGATTGTCACCTGATTTTATGAAGGCAGGGAAGCTCTTATAAGTAGGGAGCAAGACCTATAGGGTCTGTATTGAAGCCTTCTTGTACTCAGCCGTGTGGTCCCAGAGGGATGTGAAAAGATCTCTAGGCTGGGGCTACAGGGCCTACCTCTGGCACCACTGCCCAGTGTGAGTTATAACCTACCTATTTAAAATTGGAGGTGCTATAAACTATTTTTCCTCGTAAAAACTAAAATTGAAACTTCCATAGTCAGTCTTGGAAGAAGGGACTCTTAGTTGGCTGGAGAGCTAGACCACCGGGCCCATGTTAGTTCTCTACGAGTTGCCTTCCCCTGGGGGCGTTTCTAATTACTGCTATTCCCTAGACAGGTCTGCACAGACCTTCTCCTCACTCTGCGTTGGCACCGATGAGATGCCACTGTCCCTTTCTGGCTGTCTAATCATGGCAGCCAAGATTGAATGGAGGCCTACAGGAGGACAAGATGGTAATACAGAGCAAAAAAAGGGAGAGAGAATTTTTGCGGCTCAGAAATAAATAACCTTGTAAATAGTGAAGAGCCTATTTTATGTCAAAAAGGAAGCTAAAATTTCAGTTAAGAAAAAAAGAATCATAAATCTGATCTTAAAAAGATAATAATGAATATAGGAAATTGTTTCACTTTGGAATTAATTGGTCACGTAGTTACTATTTAGCATCTCTTAAGATTATATAAATCTTATAAATGTATTTAATTATAATCTTATAAATAAAGATGAATATATCGTTTACCAAAAGTAATTTTGGAAACTCAAAAGAGGAGATAGGCAAATGTATTAAATGTATTTGTATTTGTCACCGCCAACGTTTGGAACTATTCCCTTTAGAAGTTTAAAATGCATAGGATACATTACTTCAAAATTGATAGATTGATTCAAACAATCATTTCTATTTTCTGTTGTTTCCCTGAATCTCTTTTCCACTATAGTTAGAACCTGGTTGGTCTGACCAGCAGTCACTTGTAATGTGTGATAGGTATGCCAGGGAGTTATCATTTCCATACAGAAAGCAGAATCCAGATCCATTCTAAAATCAATACGTTCTTGAAAAATTAACACTTCAGTCAAGGTATCTTTAACTTCTAGGCCAAAATTAATTAAAAAGCACTGATCATGTTTTCTTTAATATAAGCCTTTTATGCATATCAAGTTTTCAACTTCTTGCATTTTGATTTAGAAGATATCATACAATCATTTCCTGGTTATATAAGAGCTTATAATATGTGATGACTGTCTCTTGATTCTGACTTGCTATCAAATCTTCCCACCTTCCTCTGGATGATTCTAATTTAGGGAGGGTTTATAGAGCAGCAAGACTCGGTCGCAAATGAGTGGATTATGCCAGGGACCCCAAGATCACTCCCTTTTCCCGGGACCTAAACGCAGGGTTTAGGAAGTCCAGTGGTGTTTACGTATCTTTTCGGGACAAGTGCAGATGCTGGATGTCAGGGGATCACCTGCCTTGCCCCCCTCCACTGAACTAGCCTAAGATTCCTGTCTCTACTCAGGTTTGTCTCTTGAAACTGTGGAAAGGAGCAGTGAATTATCTCTATATTGACTGTATCCGAATTTTCTGAAAATAGCCTATTCATTGTTTTCCATAAATCGTAGGACTGGAATGTGAACAGTTTTCCTTTAATACTCCTTAAACATTGATGTTGTCCCAAGCCCCATTCCACCATGAACCTGACTTAACATTAAGTAATCTTCGTTTTTCCCCCTTACACAAGAACCTAAAGTTTGAAATGATTTCTCCTTCAGTTTTAAACTTTCTACTTCCAATATTCATCTTCCTGCATGATATGGAGATTGGAGCATCGTATAGAGTTAAGATTTGTAGGTTCCCGTGTTGTTTGTGGTCATATTGTTGGCTTACATTTCAATTAAACGTCAGAGTTTACATAGAACTTTTATCTCTTTGATCTATTTTGATCCTCCCAAGAATCGCACAACAGCAAGCAAGACAAGACATTATTCTTTGTTATATAATCACATACTCTATTTTTTAAATGAGGAAGCAGGCGTAGAGCTGGGGGAACTGCTTGGCCCAGAGTCACAGAGTTAATAGTGGCAACTCAGAGCTGGCACGTGGGGCTTCCAGTGCTCTGGATACAGCAGCCTAGCCATTCTTGATACCTGCTTCTTCACGTCTGCTTATTAAAATTTTGATCTTAAGGAAATAACTGATGCAGTACCTCGTTGAAGATTGAAATGTACAACATCATAACCCTTTGCAACAGAAGCCTAAGCGTTAGTCCCAGACACCAGCATTCTGGGGGGTGAAGTGATTCACCCTGACTTCAGGATGTATGTCAGTGGTAGACAGAAACTTTCCTTTGTAAGTCAGTCTTAGAATAAGAATGAGAATGCTTGGTAAATCCTGTCTTTGCTCCTTAATCATTTCTCTTCTTGGGACTAGAAGAAGTTAGAGGTGTTTTATTAATGTAAGGTATTCATTTAGACATTCAGAAATATCCAGTTCAGGCCTGCAAGTGTCAGGCACTTGCTAGGCGCTAATGATGCAGAGATGAAAGAAACAGCCCCTCCACTCAAGAAGCACACAGTTCAAGCCCCCTGAATAATTTATAGATAACATAATTCACGTAGCTGTTGAATTATTATTAGTCTCTGTAACAGAAAGGGTCCAAAGAAGGCAAATTGGAGCTAGAAGACAAGAAACCAGAAGGCTTAATAACAAAAGAAGAATAAGGAGCCCCCAGACAATTGTGTGTGGAGACGTTGAATGAGGTATCACTAAGAAACGGGGAAAACGGGTTTTAGACTCTTAAAGGAACAAGAATACATAAGAGCGTCATAAAGAGAGTTTAATATGGGTTGAATCTTTATTCATGTGTCTGTCTTTGGAACACAGACATCTCATAAAATGTGTAATTTAAAAGTGCATTTCTTTTCAACAAATTCCTTTATCTGCATAGGGAAGTTATAACAAAGTATCTCCCCAAATAAGAGTATTCTGTGCACTCATTCAATTTCAGTAAGAATGGATAAGGTTTCGTTTTACTTTATATTGTTTTCTTAATATTAAAAGTATAAGAAAACCACATTTACCTATCTTGAATTTTCATTACTGTAATCCTCCTTAAAAACTTAGAGATTTCAAAATTTTGACCTCTTCTTGGATTCCTTAGAAAAACATGGGTTTGTTTGTTTTAGTTTTGTTCCCATTTAGATGGACGGCCAGTTTTTTTTTTTTGTAGAGTGACTCCTTCTGTTTAGAATCTCTATCTGTACAAGCCATGGCAAACATAACCGAGTGCCCCATGGTGCCTTACGTTCATCAGTCCAGGCATGAGCTGATGCACTTTCTTGCCCTCCAGAAGCTTATAGTCTAAGGTAGAAACACAGCAACAACCATTCATTCATTCAATATGCATTGAGAAGCCACCATGGACTAGTGATGTGAGAATTGCAAGAGTGAACATTTGAAAGAGGGAAATCTGGATGCCTTAGTTAATGACCTTCTACCATGACAGAAGCGTCATTCCGTATTTCCCAGGCTTAAAACTTACTTGTATGTGACTCTTGAAATCCTGAAGCCTTTTTATTTATGCTAGTCAAATTTTGCTTTTTTACAGTTATATAAAAATATTTTATGCAACATATGCAGATAAGAATCGAAGCTGGGGAAGCAAAGAGAATTTTAATCCGCTTACTGGTCCAATTTGTCAATTGTTAAAATTTATATCAAACACCTTCAAAGGCAGATTGCTAGCTATTAATTTTTTAGCTCAGTCTTTTTCCTTTAGTGTAGAGATTTCAGCCATGTATTTGCTATAGAGGATCTTTTCCGCTTTGGCATTCCAAGAGAATTGTTGAAAACAAAATGCACCAAGAAAATCAAGAGGGCTAATGATTCATTCCCTGTGTTTTTAGACTTTTTTGCTGCCTATAATGCTGAATCCTCCTTCCATTCTCTTTCCCTGTACCCATCAACTGCCCCTAGCACTCACTCCCAGCAGGTGAGTATTTCCAAAGATACTCTTTCAAACTTTGAACCGTTATCTTGACCCACCGTCTCTGTGGGGGCAGCACTCTATGTCAACTCCTGTTGTAAAGTTCTCACTGCTAATGCTCCATGTTAATTAAATAAATATTTCCTGAGCATCTACTGTGTGCCAGGCTTGTATTAGTTTGTAAGGATACAAAGATGATTAAACAGCAGTTCTTGTCCTCAAGTTGGGAAACACACATATATAACACTATGATAGTGTAGTAAGGGCTATGACAGCCCAGAGAAAGAAGGGGATAAATCTCATTAATAGGGTCAGAGAAAAAAAGACTTATTAATTGGGACATGAAGGATCTTGCCAGGAGAAGGGCCAGGAGGACATCACCATCTGAGAAAACAATGAGAGTTAAGGCACAAAGGCATGGAAGTATATGGCATGTTTAAGGAGCGGTGGCTAGTCCAATAAAAATGAATGGTAGAATTACAGGAAAGGGAGAAGATGGTGGTAGCCTAGTTGGTTGTGCTGAGATTGCACGGGGCCATGAAGGAATAATCTTGTTATAGGTATTAGGGGGTGAAAAGGGATTTTTAGTAAGGCCATGATTTGATTTTTATCTGAATTTTGGAAACAATGGTACAGTGGTAGAGAGGATGGCTACACGTGAAGAGCCAAGAGCCAGGAAGGCTCCATGAAGTCATCCTGGAAAGAATTGTTAGGACAGAATTTAAACAACAGTGCTTAAAATGGGGGAGACCTCAAAAGGGAAATGAAACCAGGAATTTCACTGGATATGAGGCCAGAGGAAGAGAAAGGCATCAGAGATGAGGAGCAGGTTTGCCAGTCGAGGAGGAGAGGTAGGGAATGGGTCCCATTTTAGACCTGTCCCATGTGAGATGCTTCGGAAGCATCAGAGGGCAAGTAATAAGGAACGGTGTGTAAGTCAGATGTGAGCTGACAATATGTATTTGAGAGAGCCTGGCATATAGTAGTGAATTAAATAATAGAAATGTAAAATACCTCCCCCCTCAACCCAAGGAGAGATTTGTAAGGATAAGGCTGAAAATGGAACCATGGGGAACATCTGCAGTTATAAGAGCACATCAGGAGGACCTTCAAGATGGTGGAGGAGTAAGACGCAGAGATCACCTTCCTCCCCACAAGTACATCAAAATTACATCTACATGTGGAACAACTCCTACAGAACACCTACTGAACGCGGGCAGAAGACCTCAGACTTCCCAAAAGGCAAGAAAATCCCCACATACCTGGGTAGGGCAAAAAAAAAAAAAAAAAAAAAAACAGAGACAGAAGAATAGGGACGGGACCTGCACCACCTCTGGGAGGGAGCTGTGAAGGAGGAAAGGTTTCCACACACAATGAAGCCCCTTCGCGGGCAGAGACTGCGGGTGGCGGAGGGGGGAAGCTTCAGAGCCGCGGAGGAGAGCGCAGCAACAGGGGTGCGGAGGGCAGAGCGGAGAGATTCCCGCACAGAGGATCGGTGCCGACCAGCACTCACCAGCCCGAGAGGCTTGTCTGCTCACCAGCTGGGGCGGGCGGGGGCTGGGAGCTGAGGCTCGGGCTTCGGTCCGATCGCAGGGAGAGGACTTGGGTTGGTGGCGTGAACACAGCCTGAAGGGGGCTAGTGCACCACGGCTAGCGAGGAGGGAGTCCAGGAAAAGTCTGGAACTGCCTAAGAGGCAAGAGACCGTTGTTTCGGAGTGTGCGAGGAGAGGGGATTCTTCCACTGTCTGCCTGCGGAAGGCAGAGTACCACCTAAATGAGCTCCAGAGACGGGCGTGAGTCGAAGCTATCAGCTCGGAACCCAGAGATAGGCATGAAATGCTAACGCTGCTGCTGCAGCCACCAAGAATCCTGTGTGAAAGCACTGGTCACTCTCCACATCCCCCGGGGAGCCTGTGCAACACGCCACTGCCAGGGACCCATGATCCAAGGACAAGTTCCCTGGGAGAACACACAGCACTCCTCAGACTGAACACACACTGGCCTCTGCTGCCACAGGCTCACCCAGCATTCCAATTATAACTACTGTACCCCTCCCTCCCCTGGCATGAGTGAGCCAGATCCCCCTAATCAGCCGCTGCTTTAACCCCCTCTTGTCTGAGCGAAGAACAGATGCCCTCAGGCGACCTACACGCAGAGGCGGGGCCAAATCCAAAGCTGAACCCCGGGAGCTGTGCGAACAAAGAAGAGAAAGGGAAATCTCTCCCAGCAGCCTCAGGAGCAGTGGATTAAATCTCCACAATCAGTTTGAGGTACCCTGCATCTCTGGAATCCCTGAACAGACAACGAATCATCCTAAAATTGAGAAGGTGGACTTTGGGAGCAACTGTAGACTTGGGGTTTGCTGTCCGTGACTGATTTGTTTCTGATTTTTACGTTTATCTTAGTATAGTTTTTAGCACTTGTTATCCTTGGTGGCTTTGTTTATTGGTTTGGTTGCTATCTTCTTTATTATTATTTTAATTTTTTATTTTAATAATTTTAAAAATTTATTATTATTATTATTTTCTTTCTTTCTTTTCTCCATTTTCTTCTGAGCCGTGTGGCTGACAGGGTCTTGATGCTCTGGTCTGGTGTCAGGCCTGACCCTCTGAGGTGGGAGAGCTGAGTTCAGGACACTGGACCACCAGAGACCTCCCAGCCCCACATAATATCAATTGGTGAGAGCTCTCCCAGAGATCTCCATCTCAATGCTAAGACCCAGCTCCACCCAACGATCAGCAAGCTCCAGTGCTGGACCCCCCATGCCAATCAACTAGCGAGACAGGAATACAACCCCACCCATTAGCAGAGGGACTGCCTAAAATCATACTAAGTTTACAGACACCCCAAAGTACACTACCAGACACAGCCCTGCCCCCTAGAAAGACAAGATCCAGCCCCACCCACCAGAACACAGGCACCAGTCCCCTCCACCAGGAATCCTACACAAGCCACTGAACCAACCTCACCCACTGGGGGCAGACACCAAAAACAATGGGAACTACACACCTGCAGCCTGTGAAAAGGAGCCCCCAAACACAGTAACTTAAACAAAATGAGAAGACAGAGAAATATGCAGCAGATGAAGAAGCAAGGTAAAAACCCACCAGACCTAACAAATGAAGAGGAAATAGGCAGTCTACCTGACAAAGAATTCATAGTAATGGTAGTAAAGATGATCCAAAATCGTGGAAATAGAATGGAGAAAATACAAGAAACGTTTAACAAGGACCTAAAAGAACCAAAGAGCAAACAAACAATGATGAATAACAATAAATGAAATTGAAAATTCTCTAGAAGGACTCAATTACAGAATAACTGAGGCAGAAGAATGGATAAGTGACCTGGAAGATAAAATAGTAGAAATAACTAACGCAGAGCAGAATAAAGAAAAAAGAATCAGAAGAATTGAGGACAGTCTCAGAGACCTTGGGGACAACATTAAATGCACCAACGTTCGAATTATAGGGGTCCCAGAAGAAGAAGAGAAAAAGAAAGGGTCTCAGAAAATATTTGAAGAGATGATAGTTGAAAACTTCCCTTACACGGGAAAGGAAATAGTCAAGTCCAGGAAACACAGAGAGTCCCATACAGGATAAATCCAAGGAGAAACGGGCCAAGACACATATTAATCAAGCTAAATTAAATACAAATACAACCAAAAATTAAATACAAAGAAAAAATATTAAAAGCAGCAAGGGAAAAGTAACAAATAACATACAAGGGAATCCCCATAAGGTTAACAGCTGATCTTTCAGCAGAAACTCTGCAAGCCAGAAGGGAGTGGCAGGACATATTTAAAGTGATGAAGGGGAAAAACCTCCAACCAAGATTACTCTACCCAGCAAGGATCTCATTCAGATTCAATGGAGAAATTAAAACCTTTACAGGGAAGCAAAAGTTAAGAGAATTCAGCAACACCAAACCAGCTTTACAACAAATGCTAATGGAATTTCTCTGGGCAGGAAACACAAGAGAAGAAAAGGACCTACAAAAACAAACCCAAAACAATTAAGAAAATGGTAATAGGAACATGCATATCGATAATAACCTTAAATGTGAATGGATTAAATGCTCCAACCAAAGGACACAGGCTTACTGAATGGTTACAAAAACAAGACCCATATATATGCTGTCTACAAGAAACCCACTTCAGACCTAGTGACACATGCAGACTGAAAGTGATGGGATGGAAAAAGATACTCCATGCAAATGGAAATCAAAAGAAAGCTGGAGTAGCAATTCTCATATCAGACAAAAGAGGCTTTAAAATAAAGATGATTACAACAGACAAGGACACTACATAATGATCAAGGCATCAATTCAAGAAGAAGATATAACAATTGTAAATATTTATGCACCCAACATAGGAGCACCTCAATACATAAGGCAAATACTAACAGCCATAAAAGGGGAAATCGACAGTAACACAATCATAGTAGGGGACTTTAACACCCCACTTTCACCAATGGACAGATCATCCAAAATGAAAATAAATAAGGAAACACAAGCTTTAAATGATACATTACACAAGATGGACTTAATTGATATTTATAGGACATTCCATCCAAAAACAACAGAATACACATTTTTCTCAAGTGCTCATGGAACATTCTCCAGGATAGATCATATCTTGGGTCACAAATCAAGCCTTGGTAAATTTAAGAAAATTGAAATCGTATCAGGCATCTTTTCTGACCACAACGTTATTAGATAAGAAATCAATTACAGGGAAAAAAAAACATAAAAAACACAAACACAGGGAGGCTAAACAATACGTTACTAAATAACCAAGAGATGACTGAAGAAATCAAAGAGGACATTTGTCATTAGAAACAAATGACAAACCATGATGACTCAAAACCTATAGGATGCAGCAAAAGCAGTTCTAAGAGGGAAGTTCATAGCAATACAGTCCTACTTCAAGAAACAAGAAAAATCTCAAATAAATAACCTAACCTTATACCTAAAGCAAACAGAGAAAGAAGAACAGAAAAAAACCAAAGTTAGCAGAAGGAAAGAAATCATAAAGATCAGATTAGAAATAAATGAAAAAGAAATGAAGGGAACAGTAGCAAAGGTCATTATAACTAAAAGCTGGTTCTCTGAGAAGATAAACAAAATTGATAAACCATTAGCCAGACTCATCAAGAAAAAAGGGAGAAGACTTAAATCAATAGAATTAGAAATTAAAAAGTAGAAGTAACAACTGACTACAGTCCTACTTCAAGAAACAAGAAAAATCTCAAATAAATAACCTAACCTTATACCTAAAGCAAACAGAGAAAGAAGAACAGAAAAAAAACCAAAGTTAGCAGAAGGAAAGAAATCATAAAGATCAGATTAGAAATAAATGAAAAAGAAATGAAGGGAACAGTAGCAAAGGTCATTATAACTAAAAGCTGGTTCTACAAAGGATCATGAGAACCTCCTACAAGCAACTATATGCCAATAAAATGGACAACCTGGAAGACTGAACCAGGAAGAAACAGAAAATATAGACAGACCAATCACAAACACTGAAACTGAAACTGTGATTAAAAATCTTCCAACAAACAAAAGCCCAGGACCAGATGGCTTCACAGGTGAATTCTATCAAACATTTAGAGAAGATCTAACACCTATCCTTCTCAAACTCTTCCAAAATATAGTAGAGGGAGGAATACTCCCAAACTCATTCTACGAGACGACCATCACCCTGATACCAAAACCAGACAAAGACGTCACAAAGAAAAAATACTGCAAGCCAATATCACTGATGAACATAGATGCAAAAATCCTCAACAAAATACTAGCAAACAGAATCCAACAGCACATTAAAAGGATCATACACCATGATCAAGTGGGGTTTTTCCCAGGAACACAAGGATTCTTCAATATATGCAAATCAATCAATGTGATAAACCATCTTAACAAACTGAAGGAGAAAAACCATATGATCATCTCAATCGATGCAGAAAAAGCTTTCGACAAAATTCAACACCCATTTATGATTAAAAACCTCCAGAAAGTAGGAATAGAGGGAACTTACCTCAACTTAATAAAGGCCATGTATGACAAACCCACAGCCAACATCGTTCTCAGTGGTGAAAAACTGAAACCATTTCCTCTAAGATCAGGAACAAGACAAGGTTGTCCACTCTCACCACTAATATTCAACATAGTTTTGGAAATTTTACCCACAGCAATCAGAAAAGAAAAAAGGAATAAAGGAATAAAATAAATAAATAAAAATAAAAGGAATCCAAATCGGAAAAGAAGCAGTAAAGCTGTCACTGTTTGCAGATGACATGATAGCATACATAGAGAATCCTGAAGATGCTACCAGAAAACTACTGGAGCTAATCAATGAATTTGCTAAAGTAGCAGGATACAAAATTAATGCACAGAAATCTCTTGCATTCCTAACCTAGGAATAAGCCTACCTAAGGGGACAAAAGATCTGTATGCATAAAACTGTAAGACACTGATGAAAGAAATTAAAGACAACACAAATAGATGGAGAGATATACCATGTTGTTGGATTGGAAGAATCAACATTGTGAAAATGACTCTACTACCCAAAGCAATCTACAGATTCAGTGCAATCCCTATCAAACTACCAATGGCATTTTTCACAGAAGTAGAGCAAAAAATTTCACCATTTGGAGGGAAACACAAAAGACCCAGAATAGCCAAAGCAATCTTGAGAAAAAAAAAAACGGAGCTGGAGGAATCAGGCTCCCTGACTTCAGACTATACTACAAAGCTACAGTAATGATAACAGTATGGTACTGGCACAAAAACAGAAATATAGATCAATGGAACAGGATAGAAAGCCCAGAGATAAACTCATGTACATATGGTCACCTTATCTTTGATAAACTAGGCAAGAATATACAATGGAGAACATACAGCCTCTTGACCATAAACACAACAAAAAGACAAGTCTCAGAATGGGAGAAAATATTTGCCAACGAAGCAACTGACTAATGTTAATCTCCAAAATATGCAAGCAGCTCAGGAAGCTCAATATTAAAAAAACAACCCAATCCAAAAATGGGCAGAAGACCTAAACAGACATTTCTCCAAAGAAGATATACAGATTGCCAACAAACACATGAAAGGGTGCTCAACATCAATCGTGAGAAAACCATAATTCAAAAAGAGTCGTGTACCACAGTGTTCACTGCAGCACTATTTACAATAGCCAGGACATGGAAGCAACCTAAGTGTCCATCGACAGATGAATGGATAAAGAAGATGTGGCACATATATACAATGGAATATTACTCATTCATAAAAAGAAACAAAATTGAGTTATTTGTAGTGAGGTGGATGGACATCAAGTCTGTCATACAGAGTGAAGTCAGTCAGAAAGAGAAAAACAAATACCATATGCTAACACATATATATTGAATCTAAAAAATAAAAATAAAGGTTCTGAAGAACTTAGGGGCAGGACAGGAATAAAGATGCAGACGTAGAGAATGTACTTGAGGACAGGGGGAAGGAGAAGGGTAAGCTGGGACGAAGTGAGAGAGTGGCATGGACATATATACACTACGAAACGTAAAATAGATAGCTAGTGGGAAGCTGCTGCATAGCACAGGGAGATCAGCTCGGTGCTTTGTAACCATCTAGAGGGGTGGGATAGGGAGGGTGGGAGGTAGGGAGACGCAAGAGGGAGGGGATACGGGGATATATGTATACATATAGCTGATTTAGTTTGTTATACATCAGAAAATAAGACAACATCGTAAAGCAATTATACTCCAAAAAAGATGTAAACTCATTCGTCTGTCTTGCAAAAAAAAAAAAGCACATCAGCAGAGACAAGGGGACAATGAGAATGCAGTAACGGAAGTCAAAGGGGCAGAAAGTTTTGAGATGGAGGAAGAGGCCAGAAATGTTAAGAGGGCAAGTAGCATGAAAACTGAAGGGAGGTCATGAGAACTGGAGCTAGGTCATAGGATTTGGCAGCGAGGACACCACTGGTGCCCTGTGGAAGGTCCATTTCAGGGGGCATGTTTTCCCAGGGGATCATTACGGGACTGTCCCGGGGCAGACTCCCAGGCTAAACTCCAAGCGGAGGCTGCCCTGCAATCAGTACCTGGTAGGGTGTGGGCAGAGTACCCAGAGCCCATCAGTCCCAGGACCCTCATCCACCCTGATCCTTGGTTCCTTAAGTGCCTAATTCCCTCGAAATAACGGCCTATCCTGGGATCCCAGCTGACACATTTTCATAATTTTAAATCAGAGGACTCCAGATGATTCTGTTTCATTGTTGAATTAGAGATCTCTGTCCTTTTACCCTGAAATCGTCTTTGACTCCTCTTCCCCCTCCTCCTCCATGTTTCGTTGGTCACCAGTCTTCGTGGCTCTTCCTCTGCTGTCCTAGGACTCCGCTTTCTGACAGCTGCAGAAACCACTTGCTAGCTGGCCTCCTCCCTGTCTTTGTTCTCTGCCCCTTGCATCTGCCCTGCGCGCTGATGTCAGACTTGTGGCCGTTACTTACCGTCTGCTAAATAAAGTCTGAACTCTGTTCTCAGATGAAGAACTGTCTTGATTTGGCCACAGTCTTCCTTTCCAGCTGTATCTCCCATGTCTTCTCTGGACTTGTGCTCCAGCCTATAAACCAACTTAAATTTCCACCAGATGCTCCTTGGACTTTTCCACCACATACCTTTATTCCTATCACTTTCTAGAAGCCTTCCTCTGTCACTTCTGGTCAAAAGCGCACACCACCAGTTTGTCCCCGCCGACCTCTCTGAGGGTCTTTCCCACCTCCCCAGACCTGTGACAGTTGATTTGGCTCCTGGGCTACAGGTGACATGCTGTATTACCCTCCCAAGCCTTAAGGTTTCTGAGGACATGTGTTCTTTACACATCCTACAGTGCCTTCAAGTTCATGGTCACTACTAAGTAAATGTTGACCAGATGAGTGCACTGAGGAACAATAGGATCTTTTCAAGTTGCTTAGGCCTCCTGAGGTTCAAGGGCCTTTTTGTAAATATTTATTAAATAATTAATTCACAGAGCCATGTTCCTTTCTTCATCCCACTGTTTTCTGTTGACCTCCCCACTTGCCATTGTTCTCAATAGTTAAGAGAGTCCCTTTGAATTGGACCCATTGTCTCAGTTTAAGAGAATGCAGACAAATGGAGAAAATTAGGGCTCCATCTCACCCATGAGGTGAGCACCTATGAAGATAAAATTAGGAAAAAAGCATTTATTCTCAAGAGTCCCCCCACCCATTAGACGCCTGTCTATTTTCTCTTTGCCTCAGTTGACTCCATCTGCTTTTTTTCTTTTTTGTTTTCTTCTCAGTAATGTGGCAGGCAATGGACAAGGGCTGGGAAAACATATTTTAGAGTATCTACAGCCTCCTCCACGATCAGGGAGAGAGGGAAAGTCTAGGGCAAGCAGCCAGATCTCCTGGGCAGCATGCCTGAATCACCACCGCCTGAACACACAGACGAATACTTAGACCCATAGACATGCAAACACTATCCCTCCTCCCCTGCCTGCAAGTGCAGTGGCATAAATAAATGAGCCATCTTAAGTGAAAGAAGCAGATAGGGAAACAGCAAGATCGGTTTTCAAGTCCAAAAGGTTAGTCACCTTGTAACGAGATAGTCTTGCGTAGAGATTGTTCTAACTTTGGGACCAGTTTGAGGCATTTCAACATTTAGTTTTCACTTGCTGTCTGAGCCTGTTACCAACAAAACTGTAAAGGGAAGAAACCCTTTAAATTCACAAAGGGTTTGCTAACATAACATACACATGAGCTTAGAGTCATTTAAAAGAAGCAACGAATTCTAACAAGGAAGCCAAGTATTTCCCAATTCTAGAATTTTTTTTAGTAACTTTCATATTCAATTGTAAGTTTCGGGAGACAGGGAACACTAGACGGTGTCAGGCACATGGTAAGTTCACGCTGTGTGTGCTGACTGGTTGATTACAGAATCCTGTGAATTCATGGCTCCAATGAGTAGAGTAGGATCATCCATCTGAAATGATGAAGGATGAGGTGAGGTCGGATCTTTCATGGGGAGTGATGTGCTGTGACAGATTCAAGCTATAGTGTCCCTGATAGGCTTAGGTGCCCCTGAGAGGGACATGGACTAAAGATGGTAGAAGTCAGCCCCACAGATTTCTTCCACAGCTCTTTGGTGGCTGGTTATGTAATTGATCATCATGGGATATGAGAATAAGCCAGCCTAAAGTTTAGCACTTCTCATTCAGGAGGTAACAAGCAGAGCAAAGGATACAGGGTTTAAAATGTGCCCAGACAGATCTGAGCAAAGGAAACCAGGACTGGATATAAGGCAGTGGTTCTGATGAGTACTTTAGTAATTCAGATGTTAGTGACTTCGATTGAGATAACTAATTGTTAGACCTGCTTGGCCATTTAAAAACAACCATATGAAGTTGAATTTTTCCCATTCAAAATAAAGAATTATTTAATACAGGCCTCTGTAAAATAACACCGTTGGTTAGTTGAATTTTAATGAGTTCTATTAAATAAGTGACAAAGCCCTTTTTTACTGGCACTCAGGGACTTCTGGTATTACAGGATTAAAACACAACTGAACTCAGTACATGTGTCAAACTTACTTATGAAATGAAATTAATTATTCCAGCAGTGATCCAACCATAAGGTGTGTGATGTTTTCTGGAGGTCAAGAACAATTTTAAGAAGTTGCCAAGAGGATGCTTTTTAGGTGGCCAAGGGGAAGAGTCTGAACAGAACTCTGACCTTAAGAATGCAGTCATTCCCAACTTACAAGCAGATCGTGTTCGGAAAATGTTTGACTGTAGATGACATTTTGGAACTCGAACTTCATTTCTCCAGAGAGAAGGCAACACAAGTAGAAGCTGTGAGCCTAGTGGCTGTCAATAAAGGAGGTGGGTTGGAGTGCCCCAGTGAGAGAGGAACCTACACATCCTCAGCTCTCCAGACAGGGGCAAGAGTCCTTGACGTTTCCTGAGGTGCCAGGACAGGCCACTCATGGGAAAAGTGTGCAGTTCTTTGAGTAAGATGCGAATGAGACTCAGTTCTATCTCTGCTGCCTTTGAGCTGTTCGTCTTTGGGCAAGTTACCTCTCTTAACCTGTTTTCTCATCTGCAACAGGAAAAATGACACCAACCTACAACGCAAGTTTCCTCCCTCCCTCCCTCCTTCCCTCCCTCCCTCCTTCCCTCCCTCTCTCTCTCTCTCTCTCTCTCTCTTTCTTTCTTAAGGTACATACAATGCACCTCTAGCCTTAATCCTCTTCAGTCAATCAATTAACCACATCTGATCGTTTTTACCTCTTAAATCTCTCTGGAATGTTTCCATTTCCCTCCACCTCCCCTGCACTACCCTAGATGGAGCCACACCATCTCTCTGACCACAGGACCTTGTAAATGTGCCCCTGTCTCTCCTCCCTGGACATTCGGCTACGGGGTGTCCCTGCTGCCATTACTGTTCACCTCTCAACCATTGCTGACAGGGTAAGAGCTCTTCAGAGCTTTTTAAAATGCAGATCTGATCCCCTGGGTTCCAGCTTAAAATCATCCAATGGCTTCTCATTGCGCTTTGGGTAAAACCCAAACTCCTTAACTTGAATTTCAAAACCCTGCGTTATGTGACCCCTGCCACCTCCTCCATCCTCATTCATAAGGTCCTTCCCTCCAACTCCACTTGGCTGCTATGCTAACTTGTTGAGGTCCCTTCAGAGCGCCATACGTGCTCCCTCCTTCGTGCCCAGCCATGAAACAGGTGGTCCCCTTGCCTTGGAGCACTCCCCTCTCCGTGCCCCCCTCCTTCCCCTGGCGAGCTCCTGCTCATCCTCAGGATCTGACTTCACTACCTCTTACCCCCTCTGTAGGGTGCAGGCCAGTCTTGACCCCATAGGTTGTTAGCATTCCAACAGCAACATGCAGTACTTGCCCTCTCAGAGTACTCTGCTGTGATTACTAGCTGAATCGTGTGATTTCCCTGCAGGTTAGAAGGCCGGTGCAGTAGGGAAGGTGGCGGTAAAGAGTGCAGAGGTTTCGGCCTCCACCCTGTATTCGCTGGTCAAGTTGCTTATCATCTTTATGCCTCCTCATCTATAAAATAATACTGCTTGCCTCACAGAGTTATCCTGACAGTTAAATGAGATGATGTGTGTGTGTGTGTGTGTGTGTGTGTGTGTGTGTGTGTGTGTATGTGTATATGCATATACGTGTATATATTGGGTTGGCCAAAAAGTTCATTCGGGTTTTCCTGTAAGATGTTCCGGAAAACTCAAATGAACTTTTTGGCCAACCCAGTATATCAATATAAAAGGTTTAAATGCGTTCACTAGTCCATAGAAAGTAAGTCTTCAATAAACTGAGATGCACGCGTAATGAATACTTAGTAAACGCAAGCTTTTTGTTGTTGCTTTGTTTTGTTTTGTTTTTTAAGCTGAGTATTGCTACGGCTGTTTTCCTGGGAGTGCACTTTCTCTTTTTCTTTATGTTCCATTGGCTTGGTAAGATTAGAGTCCCAAAAGTAAAACTGCGAGTACTGTGTTTGCTTTCCCATTTGCTCATTTTTTCCCAGTCTGCGTAGCCTGTAGGAGTGATGTAAAGACATAAAGTGATGTAGAAAGTGGGCAAAGAAAATATTATGTTCACAAAGCCTGTTCTCCGGTCAACTCCTAGGGGATCCCCTGCCTTATTAGTTGTGGAGTCTGCCTCTGCCCACAGTTCTTTAGTCCTTGCCTGTTTCAGAGCCCTTCCTACGAGAGGCACTGGCGGGGCAGTGCAGTGCCAGGAGGCCCAGGCATCAGGCTCATTCAACAAAGACAGGACCATAGAATGCAAGCAAATTAAAGCACTCTCAGTGCTTCCTACTTCAATCTGCCCAAAAAAGCCAAAAAAATAGGTGTGTGCGTGTGTGTGCATGTGTGTGTTTTAGATGGAGTCACCAAATACATTTCAAAGGCAACACACAAATTAGTGCAGCATGAGTTCTGTGACATTTGGTAAAGGTCTTTGGAGAAGATGACAAAACCAGGAGTTTCCCAGTTCCATGGCCCCTAAGGTTTGGTGCAAACACTGTGTGTGAAAAATCACCAAACATGTACCTCACCACTGAATGTTGTGAGGGTCGACTTATTACCCCTGTTACCTGGTAGTCTCCAGGCTTTAGAAGAGTTCTTGTCACTTTGATTTTTTAGATGAGTCATGGGGTTTGTTGCCCCCAGAGGCACTCCGTTATGATTCAGGGTAAAGCCCTGAAAGGACTCGGCTTCCGGGAGTTAGGGGTGGGGTGAGGGCCGCAGTGGTTCCGCGTTGGCATGAGGCTGAATTGACACCTTTGATGTAGCCTAAGACAGAACCCGCACCTCCCACTGCTGCTAGGAAGACGTCAGCCTTACGCAGAAAAGGCATCTGCTGAGGAATCCTGCATCTCATTCAGCCTGCTCTGGGAGCAGCCTTAGCCCTCATTAACTAGTCCAACCGCCTCCCTCCTCCTCTGCGGTGCTGGGCTTAGTGCTAAGAAGGGATTTCGCCTCTCGCTCTTGTCAGGTTAGGCACTAAGGCTGTGTCCATGTTAGAACTCATAGAAGGTAAGTTAAATGCATGATCCCTCTCCCTCACGGAAAGGTGTTTATTTTGCGCCCTGGAGGATATTTGCGTCTCATTGCTAATCCTACTTCGTTGGCTGTGGATGTAAAACATGTAAACATGTTGACATTTTTACAGGCAAAATAGTGGCGATCTGATACATCTTTACAGAGTCATGTCTTTAAGTGTTTTATCAATTCTTAGAGGTGGCTGTTACTCAGAGAAAAGAATGGCTTACATGAGTTCTGTGGCTTTGATTCCTTTTAGGGATAATGTTTAAAAGTCTTGAGAGTCAGGGTGATTCTCGTGATGTAAACCTATTAAAAAGCAGCTTTTATTTTCGACAGCAGTACAGACTACCTGTGAGGGGTTCCTGAGTGTGCCAGTTACTCTGTCTTGCTGGAGGCAGGTCCTTCTGAGTTAGGCTGGGGGATGTATAGGGCACAAGTGGATGTGGGAACTTCTAGAAGTGAGTTCTTAACTCTAAAAAGACAGTGATCTGTTTTCACAAGTCACTGGGACTATCACTTGTGAGCTGTGCTAATATTTACTCTCACTGGGTTGTACTGGGAAGCTAAACTAAAGAAGGAAGCATGAAGTCCATTGAAAATGTCTCAGAACCGCATGCCTAAAATCTCCGTGGGCACAGTTAAGAGCATCATTCATAAATTCATCAGGAAAGTTGTGCAAAGTACATTATTATTCTTTTTAATGTAACCTGCTGCTATATTCAACACTGGATTAACAAAGCAGTGAATTTCTGAAGAAGGTTTCTCCCAGAAGCTATTTTTCAGGACTATAGATAAAAAGGTATCTGGAATTTTAGCAAATGTCCCTCTTTAATTGTTTGTTGCTCTGAGAAGATGATTTGTTGTGAGAATTCTTTAATAAGCCACTTTTTCTCTCTGTGATTCTCTGTGCTTCTAGTTAATGGAACCCCTGGTAGTCAGCTCTCTACTCCGCGCTCGGGCAAGTCTCCAAGCCCATCACCCACCAGCCCTGGAAGCCTGCGGAAGCAGAGGGTAAGGAAATGAGCAAGCTCCTTGTTTAAGACCTGTCCATGTCTCGGTGCAGATGGCACAGGTGCCAGCAAATAGCCCTCTCATATGATAGCGCTGCTTGTCTCTAAGGAAGAACCAGGCGAGGGTAGGAGGTGACCGACCTTGGGTCACTTATTACGGCTGTGGTTTCTCTTAGCTAGGACTCGGGGCTTTAAATGTCCCTGTGAACTTGTCCTGATCTTAATTCCAGGAAGAATAGACAGTTGACTGCTTCACTTTGAAATACCTCACTCTTTTTGTCTCGAGTGCGCAAAGACGTTAATGGCGCTGGATTGTAAGCTTCCTTAGCTGAAATGAGTTTCATTAGAGACATCATCACTGGTCACCAGCCTTCCTTAAGAAGGAAAAGGAAAAGTGCCTGGATTGGAGGTGGGCGGGCCCTGGTGGGAGTTGCTTGAGGGCAAAGGATGGTGGTCCAGAGCCCCTGAGGGTTTGTGCTGCAGAGATGGTTGCATGTGACCTGTGTTTTTGTGAATGAAACCCACACGGAGCACCTTCTCTTTCATCATGACCTGCATTTATCTTTGAGCTTCTTGTGTAATAATGGAGAAGTTGATTGAGCTTGGAGACCAAAGTCAAAAAAGTTACCGGGAACAGTGGTCGTTTTCTCTATGCTAAGGAAGGGGGTGGGATTAACTTTTCTTTCAGGATGGAAGAACTGCTGTTTGGAACCCCTCACAACCTCTGCGGTTTGTCTTTTCCAGTAAGACCAAGGCAAGAATCAAAGGAGTGGGACGGGAGGAGGGGCACGGTACAGTGGAGGCACCATTGTCCTGATTTCACAGGCAAGGTGCGGAGGGAGGTGTGCTCTAGGTTTCAGGGTGCTGCTCCCTGAACGTTGTAAGAAGCTAGGGCTCTTTGGCAGCTTTTGAACTCAAAGATTGGATTCATGAATTTCATTTCTTGTACTGTGTGCTTTAAAATGAGACTTTATGTTCCTTACATTTAAACTGCCGCCAAGAGGGAAGCTCCTCTTGGCCAGCCTCCTGCCGAGGTTGTGTCCACACACCCTCTACAGGGGTGGGGGGGTGAGTGAGGCAGCCCCCAGTCCCCTTTGGAGCCTGGCCTGCCACTTAGCAGGTTGTGCTGTCCCGCTCCACTGAACCTCCTGGCATCAGGTCCAGCTGGTTTTGATTACTGGATGAGGCCTGGAGCTGGGCACCAGCTCCTCCACTAAATGGCTGTGTTATCTTTGATAAGTCTGTTATCCTCTCCCGGCTTCAGTCAAAACAAAACAAAATAAAAGGCTCTTTCCAGATAGAAAACCCAGTAATGAGACTCCAGTTCCAGCTGAGTGTTTTCACTATGGTTTCTTCATGGCCACAGTCTAATCTGGCATTTTAAAGTACAGGAATCATTAGTGAACTACTAGAAGAATGGGCGAAGTTCATTTAATCTCCTAAATGTCTGTGGCTGAGTGGAGGAAGGGCTAGTGGAGTGAGTGACGCTTTTCTTATAAATGTTACCCAGTGAGGCCCCCATCTGTAGAGGCGGCCATTAGAAATAGGGCAGACTGGGACTTCCCTGGTGGTCCAGTGGTTAAGACTTTGCTTTCCAATGCAGGGGGTAAAGGTTCGATCCCTGGTTGGGGAATTAAGGTCCCACATGCCATGTGGCCAAAAAACCAAAACATAAAAGAGGCAATATTGTAACAAATTCAATAAAGCTTTAAAAAAAAAAAAGAAAAAGAAAAAGGACAGATAGGGCCCTCTTACATAGAATATCTCTCTTTTGAGGTGTGTACTTTGGAGACTACACCTGGCATAGAAATCCCTCTGCATCCTTTGGGCTAATTAAATTAGATTCAGGATTTAGCTCATGCTTCGTTGTTGAGATTAGATTAGAATGAGTGAGACTCCCTGCTACAGATCTGAGCTTCCCTCCTGCTGGCTTATGGTGGAGACTTCCATCTTGGGGGGAATGTAAAGCGCTTGGCTCAACTGTCCCTTTGTTGTCAGAATGAGGCTAGAATTTGCTTCTTCTGCCCTCTGCATTCCCTGCTTCACTATGACTTTGTCCAACTGAGGCAGAAGATTTCCATCCAGCTCCCGGCAGCTGTGTGGCCAATGGCTTATGTAATTAACACTGCCAGCGCTTGGGAAATGATTATAAGGGATGGTTCTCTTGTAGATTCTTCATTTTGTCATTTAAACTACCAGTGCAAGCTCCGTACTTGACAAGGAAAAACAATCTCGTTTGTTTTAAGGAGACAAAAGGTTTATCATCATCTGAAAACATTTATTAAACACATGTTGTGAGCAGAGCACCAGATAGTTTAGAGATGGTTCAGTTTCCAGGCTTTTGAATTGAGGCCGTAAATGAACATCCTCCATCCATGTACCATGTCAATGAGTAGAAACATTCCCAGCTGCTTTAGTGAGAGGAGCTTTCATCTTGGTGTGGAGGCAACTGCATCAAATAATCCCTCCCAGTTAAAATGAGCCTAGAATATCCCTAAAAACTGATCCTGTTTCAAATTTGGTTAATATTCTTCTCAAATGGCTATACTCCTATGCAGGAAATACTGAAATAAGTGAAAGATGGCAAGTGCTAAAAGAAGACACTTCAAAGAATAAATTAACTCTTTTTATTGCAAATTGGAAAACAGTAGCTACTTCTCTTTTTCTTTCTGTGTTGCCTAGCAACATGGCCAGGAAAATGAGTGGGCTGCCTCTCCCTGCAACACACACTCACACTTCCTACCTCATTTTGAAACACAGGAATATAAGCTGCTTTTTTTTTTTTTTTTAAGGAATATTGAGACATTTGACCGCTTCTTCACAAACAAGAAAATCTATATTTTTATTTATGTTAATTATGATCGTTTAATCAGCTTTTTTCCTTCCCTTAATATTATATTTTTGTTACCTCTTTTGGTATTTTAGAATAGTCCTATACAATAGGAGTCTGCATGCCAGATATTTTTCTTCTTGAAAGCGCTGATGGCAGTGTACCAAGCAACCGCCCTATTTTGCCAAAACACTGTTATTTAAATTGCTGTCTAGAAGCGTTTGGTCACAGATGCAGATCCGGGAGGATCTTTTCCATCCATGAACTTTCTGGGGTCCCATTTCTTAATACATCAGGAAGAAAAGTGTTGCATTGTGTAGGTCGAATGAAGCCCCCCCATGATACTCCCACATGGCTGACTTTTGTAGATTATCTGATCAGTCAGATGATGTGAAGAGTGGGTGGTTCAAAACAGAAAAGAAGCCAGGATTCTAGACACTCTGCAGATATGAGCTCGTTGCCTGGTGACCAACAGGGCTATCTCATAGCAGAAAAGGTTGGAGCGAAGAAGAGGGAAGGTGATGGGTGAGCTAGCGGTTGGGGAACCAGGAAAAACACTGGGAAGGGAGCAGGGAGGTCAAGTTCGCATCCTTTCTGTCTTCCAAACATACCATTTTGAAAAGGCAATGTTTATTGGGTGTATGCAGGGTGCAAATGCAGCCCTTGAGTTGCTGCTCTGGGACCAGAATTTGCTGAATGCCAGCTGGGACTCCTAATAAATTATTGCCTGAGGTAAAGCACGTTCCTCTTCTACCCAGAATGGGAAGGAAATGTTCAAGGAAGAATTGCCTAGATACATAGTAGCAGAGTTGGTGTTGACAGACCTCAGGGGCTGTAGAACCCAACTGGACACAAAGGAAGGCAAAAGCTTATGAGCAGATCAAGCCAATAGGGCAGAATAAGCACCCTTTTCATCTATTTAGATGGTTTCACGATCTTTCCTCTTATCCAAATTTGACGACTCTAAAGGGTTCAATGACATCAGAAACCAAGGATGCCCATTCAGTGTTGTCCCACGCCTAAGAGAGCCACAGGGCATCTAAGAAAGCCAAGTAAACAAATCTATACTGCCCTTCATCTTACAGGACCTGTATCGCCCCCTCTCTTCGGATGATTTGGATTCAGTAGGAGACTCAGTGTAAAAGAGACAATGGAGCAGTGTATATGGTTTGTGGTTGGGTGAAGGTTTCACGTTTCCTAAGCAAAAGCCTAACAGCAAAATACGCAAAAGAGTTTTGCATACCTTGAAATTATGAAGCCTAAATCATATAAAAGGAAATATCCAGGCATTTTATATTAATCCTTGAAAGAGATATTTTTTTATATCTCCCACGTTGATTTGACCGAGGGAGCTTGAACACAGACTGGCTCACGTGGCGAGGTTTTTGTGCCAGGCCTGGCTGTAGATGAATTTCATTTATGGGCCCGATCTTAGTTTCAGAACATGCTAATGGTGTAGCAAGACAGTCATAATTTCTGTAGATGGGGTTTTCATTTTGATCATAAGTAAACACATGGATACAAATTTTCTGTACAATTCTGTACAGATTTTCTGGCTGAGCAGATTAAAATGCCACTAGCAGACATTTTTTCTTAAAGTTAGAGTCTTCTTAAACTTTACATTGCTGATTTTAAAGTTCTTTTATTGCAAAATAATCAAAATATTCAAGTAGGGTTCTTCTTCTTCCTAGACAATATTCAGAGCTACTTGTCATTTTGTAGGTTAGTATAGGTGAGGAAAAACACCCATGTCAAAGACATATCTCATGAAGACTCTCTTGGTAAGCATAGGAACTTTCCTAATTTTTGTTGTAAAAAGTAAATTTTACACTTTAAACTTATCTTTCATTGAAAACAGCGTAAGTATAGCTTAAACATGAAGACTTTGTTCAATGGCATTGCTATAAATTATATAATTCCTCTCTCCAACCATATATATAATTTTTCAAATATGTAAATGCTGAAGCTAGGAAGCTTTTTTTTTAAAACATACAGACCTAAAAAATTGTGTCTGGACTTATTCCAAAAAACCAATTGGAAAAGCAAAATTCTTTTAAATGGTACTACATAAATCAGGTCCCAAATATCCAAATCTCTACTCGGATAAATCCTGGATCTTACTGGTATTTTGGAAATTTTCATATGCAAAACTCCTTTGTGTTGAACTATGTTAGTCTATGATTATAACCTGTTGTTAAACATTAACCTACTAATTCTGCTTTCCTAGTCCTCTGTTTAAAAATTATAGTCAGCTTTGCTTAAACATAAAACAATTATTTTTAATCTGAATGTTAAGAACTAATTTAATGTGTATGGTCTATTGTATTTAAGCCATACCCTAGTGATCATTTAGTTTTACTAGTTCAAACACTAACAATTTAAGACTTGTGTAGCATGGTTTTGATATTTTACAGGCTTGACATATCTCAGTAGGTGATAAATTAAAAATGTATGATGCCACTTGGAGGCTTTTACTTGGGGTTCTTTTTTCAAATTTTACTTGAAGATTGAATTTAAAAACAAAATGTTTGATTCAAAATGGAGAGAATTTCAGTTGTCACATACTGTTTTAAATGTTATCCATTTATCTCCTTGATAAATTGCTCAACTATCAAATTTTACCATCTGGTTTATAGTTACATATGTTACTATCTCACTTTCCAAGTGAATAAAATATTCCAACCATAAGAAGGAGACGAAAAAAAACAGTACAGGCAACCTAACAGCATTTGAAAACTTAGCCTTATAAAAATTAGTGCCTCATTATCCTGTCTGTTGCAGAGAAAGACACTTCTCTGGCAGGTTATTTGAGAACTGCAAACTGAACCATTCCATCTTGAAAGAACAGTTCATAATACCTGTTCCAGACTTCAGATTTTAAAACTGTTTCCAATAGAAATGAACAGAGACTCCTGCTGAGATCAAAAGGCTGCTTTGTTTTAGCTGAAACAGTAAACATCTGTGAGGTTGCCTATGCTGGTGTCTGTTCTAGTTATGTCTTTGTAAGATGCATTACTTAATACAGTTGAGTCCATAAAAGATTAGTATGTATTTGACTGAACTGTCAAAAATGCAAAGAAAGCAGTGGAACAGTTAACCTAAATCTGGTGGGGTCAGATGGTCCAGAACAAAAAATAAATTCCGATAATTTTAACTTCCCTGAACTGTCAGTCTTATGGACAACTACTGCTTAGAAAGGTCCAATAAACGCTATTTGTTCTGGGTAAGTGGCAGATATTGCCAATTGATATGAAGCCCAGGGCTTTGTTTAGACATGGCAAAAAGAAACTGGACTTGTACTAATTGCCGATAGATATCATGGCCAACTTGCCATTCAAGCAGTTCCGAGGGAAATGCTATTCCACAGCATTTAATCTTTTGAACATATGACTTTTATTAAACGACTGTTCAGGGGCAATATATATCATTTACTTTTGAAACTAAAATCCCTCAGAGATTGAAACAGCACACCATTTATAGACTTTGAGATCTCTTCCTGCGCAGAGCATAATTCCATTACACTAAAGCAGAAATTAAAAAAAAAAAATCCTTAGCAACAAACCAGAAGTTTTCAGTTTATTGGTGGAACTGAATTGATGATTTATAGGCACTTAAGATTTACTTACTTATAGAATTCTTTAAAAAAAAAATGAGACACCGAATTTTTAAATTGTTCTACTGGGCAGAAGAGACCTCCAGCAAAAGCAATGCATTGTTGTCCTCATGGTCGACCTTAAATGTTCTGTGAAGACATTGCACTCTAGGAAAAATTTGATCATTGGCGCTTACATTTTCACTGATACAATAAACATATCCCTGCTTTCAGCATTTTAGAAATGCAAAACCTAATTATATATCAAGTATAAACTTCAGTGTGAACTCAAAAGACTGGTTCTGAAAGCCACGTGATTTCTTTCTTCTTTGTCTTGCTTAATTACGTGGGGTGGGGCAGGAGTTCCCAAAGTTTTCATACTGTCATAGACTTTTGAGATGTGGCAGGTCCACACCCATTGACACACATCCCTGTGTTCGTATATTGGCTCGTCTAAACGTTAAAAAAAATCAAATACTATCTTCTAAAAACATTTTGAACCAGAATTCATGTGCCACATGTGTTCCCTGTGTTAACCAGCAGGGGTATTTTGGTTGCATCCACTGCAGATCTGTACATGATTTTTTTTTTTCATTTAAAAATAATGAAATCTGAAAGCCACATTTCTTAATACAAATGAATGAATATATAGAATAATATCCCTAAAATATAATTCCATATATTTTAGCTATTGGACTACTAAATTTTTCATATGTGGCCATATATCTACCCAGGTGTGTAGGTGTTTATGTAAATTTGCAGGGCTCAGTGTGTATATGGGTGTGCTTATGTAAGTATTTGTGTATGTTTATAGACCGTAAATAGTAGAGTATGGTATTTGTGACACAGCCTTATAAGTTACTGGCTCTTGTGGAATTGTATGTAAAACCTTTCATGTCATAAATCATTACCCATGACATATTAATTGAGGCATATTTATTTAACTTCAAAAGTAGTTTGCAAAAAAAAAAAAAGTTTGCTAAACTAGTATGGCAAAACGGTTCGAAATAATAGGCAGATGTACTGATTTATTTTAAACAATTTGGAATCCAGTTAAACAAAAATTTCAAATTCAGATAAATCCAATATTGTGTTAACTATTAAATATAAGCATACGTTAATGCTTATATTGTTATGTCCTGATATTCTATTATTAAAATGATTATATACTATCACTGATGTTTCTCTAATGTGTATGACATGTGGTGATAGTCAGTATTCACTAAAAAAAGGAAGTATTGATTTATAGGGTCGTGAGTAGGTGAGTAATTATATTGAAACATAAATCGAAGAGAATCCAAACTGTGTTTGTTTTTAAGTAAATTGAATTGCAAAGCCAGATGAACTGTAAGGCAGTTTTGTATGTTCTTTCAAAACACGATTCTAAAGTATTGATGTATTTTAAGTAGTAACCCTACTATACTTTCTGTATGTGTGTAACAAATATACACACTCCTGAAAATGTTAATTGAATGAATATATTGGGAATGAACTTTTTGGCCAACCCAATACTATATATACATACATTTCCTATTTATGCGTATTTGCATTAGCCTGGCTAGCATCTCTAACTGTGCATGTCAGTGACAATGATATCCCACAGAATTATAGTGTGAAAATTAGAGATATATTGAATTCGAAATACCAATTGCCTGATGCAGTTTGTTATACTGTCAGCTGAAAAATATTTGTAACTTTGTGCCTGTAATGCATGTGGAAAAGATAGGAAATCTGAGGCCCTAGCTGTAATTTTTCAGGGTGCATGATATATAGTGTCTTTAAAATGTGGTTCATTTTAGTAAAGACGATGGATAAATTCCAAGATAGTATAAATGATGCATGTAATACATGGGTGTTTGTTTTATATATGGCCACAAAATGGTTTTGAAGCCAGGGTAGTAGGTATCTGAAAGGTCATAGGCAAAGAACTATGAAAGTTAATTTTCTTGTGATGTGTTTCTTTGAGTTTATATTCATCAACAAGCAAGGAATTGGGTTTATTTGTTCTAAGGACATTTTACTTTGAAATACACTATGAATGTTGTAAATTTGGATAAAATTTTTGTAGAGAGGTTGACATACTTCCTGCTTACAGTTTGAGTTGCTCGGATGTGTATTTTCTTAAAAAAAGCATTTGGTGTTAAAATGTTTTAAACAGCAACATGTTTTTAAAATCCATCAGGTGAGGCCATCAGCAGAGTTTTACAGGGAGAAATGATGAAATGTTTCATTGACCTACCCAATTTTGAAAGTTCCATCACTTTGTACTGTGGCTTCACTGTAAAATGTTGTACCTTGTGTTTCACACTGGACCATGTTATTCCCCTCAAAGTTAATGTTGTGACACTTAACCACCTTAAAAATAACTATAATAAACAGGAAAAACCACCTATGTTGTTCAGTGAGTTTCTTTCAGAAAACTTGATAAGTAGACATTGAAATTGAAATGACTGTGTGGGGTAAGGGTTACATTCATAATCATATTTATGGTGTTTTATGATGTAATTAGCATCAGCAGATGATACCTGAGATACTGCAGAATGACATCGCATGACATCCAAAGTATGAAATACTGACAATAACAATGAAATAAGACTATTTGATGAAGAATTCTGTTTTAGTTGGTTATATTAAAATCATTAATACACTTTCCTCTCAGGGTTGCATTAATGGTGACTATGTCAAACAAATTGGCAACTGGTTGAAAAAAAGAAATTTTACCCATAGTAACTTCCTCCTGGGCATGAAGGCATTTTTCCCGAGGTCATCTAATTTGCAGGGGGAAAAAAATGTGCATGTGTATATAGGTGCATGTGTGTGTATGAAAGGTATTTTAAAAGCGCTAAATAAATAAATATATCATAAAATAGCTATAATAACAAACTTGATTACCCAACTTTAATATAGAACAAAAATCCATAATCTGTTTCATTCTTAATATGGTATATAAGGGAGAATAGAAAATTCTACTGGCCTAGTTAGAAAAAAATTTTTTACATTAAAATTATTATAGAAGTCTAAAATTCTGGTTTTTTAAATCTAACATTTTTACTAGGTTCATATTAACCTTAAAATTATAGTTTGCTTTAATTGGTTCTCTTGTTATTTCCATGATAACCTAAATATAGTCAGTACGTAAAGCAATAATGGTACAGCTGGAAGGGATGTTTACAAATTTATAAAATTCCAAATTGTGCTTCTACTTTCTGAATATAATAGACTTCAAAGTGAAATGGAGCAGGTGCCTGAAAGAGTAGTGCTGGGAATCCAAATTGAGGAGTAAATCATGGAGAGAATTATTTTACTGAGAGGAGATTCCCCTTCCAAACTATGATTTCACAGCGAGGAACTCCTAAGAGGAGACCTGGTGCCCACCAAGACAAATGGTTGAGATTCTAAATGTACAGATCCTGGCTTTAAGTGAGCATAGTGACTAGACGGTAGCAGCAAAGCAGACTGCCCCATACAACAGAGTCATCACTAAATGTGTTTATTTTTGATATCTTGGCTCCGTGGTTTCACTAACATAGATTTAATGCCAGCATTCCCATTTTCATTTTCTCTTCCTCTAAGTAAGCCTATTTTATGAATGACAGTTCTACAGTCCTTTTAAAACTTTGACCAAATGTTTATAACTTTTTACGCATTTCAGTATTCATTCTGAGTTATGCACGTGTTTGCTATGCTGTAAACTTTAGATTATGCATGCTATGGAGAATGCAGACAAGGGAATTTGGAAAAAGGAATTACTTTTGTGCCTCGTTTCAAGTAATGGAGCCTTATTAGTTATTGTAGATTGATGTCATCAACTTATTGTTCTCTACCCACTTGGAAAGTAAATGAATGTATGTTTTTTCTATATACACAGAGTCCCTTGGATTTCAAGCTCTCTACACAGAGGTTATGATTTAATTTTGTTATATGAGATCATCTTTAGACATTCTATAGGCCTCAAGTCAGGATCACCAAGACAATTATTTGAGCTTGTTAAATATTTGTTGGTTGTGTTTCCTTTATAAAATTGATCCAGTTGATTTCTAAATTCTTTTACTGCCATTTTCCAAAAAAAAAAAAAAATGTTAACAAAGTAATAACTGCATGCCAAGACAGAATGTGAAGTGGAAACAATGTAATTATCTAGACAAAGCTAAAGTTATCTGGTGAGATTTTTCTACCTTGATTACATCAGTTGGATCAATTGGATATTTTTGTAGTCATTGTTCCGTGTGGACCCCAGCTGAGTGCCATTAATACAAATGGCAGGAGGAACTCGTACCGTTTATGTTCGAAATGAACTGTTTTTTACTACATAGTCATCAGATACATCTTGGTAAAATGTGGTTAGAACTGTTATGTCAGCTTTCTCACTTACTTCAAAAAAGTGTGACATGTTCTCCATCTGTTACATGATCCAAAGCTAAATAGCTACACTTAGGATGTGTTCTTACTTAGGCCAGTGCTTTTATGAAGGTGTGCCATAAAAGCATCCAGGTGCCAGCAACCTGTCCACCTGGTTCCCATTAAATCTGCCTGGAAGCGATGACATTTCAAATGTCAGAATATCTCTTAGAGCAGCTAATTGCATTAAATTCTAAAATAACTATGTTTTGCACTGTACACCCATATGCCTTAGAATTCGCATACTGACTGAAGCAAACACAAAATCTTATCATCATGTATCCTATAAAATGGTTTATCTTCTCCGAAAAACCAAATAAGTAAATTGATTTCATTTATAAGCATGCAAAAATATAAGTGGGCCTTTTAGCTTCTGTAGGTCACAGATAAAGGCTGATTCATCTCATTGGGTTAATTCTAAAGAACAAGAACCTACACATTTTCCCTTAAGTATTTTCAAAATCCTTCAATCAGACTTGCGGGCAATAATCAAAATGTTCCCACACTGTCTAAGGTAGTATATTTAGGAGTAGTAACCAGGGTACTCAAAGGGCTGTGGTGATTACTGAATGACTTCAACTGGGAGAGACAGCAAAAATGTTAAGTGACGAAATCAGAATGCAAAAATAACGGGCTGGAAGGATATGAATGTAATAAATATGACATTAACATGAGTAAATGAGAAGTCTTAGACTTGATCCAAAACACCAGCCTCTCAAATACAGAATAAGGATATCTAACACACTGTGAGCTCAGTGCAGGCTTAAAAGTTAATGTTGTTACTATTAAGCCAATACGATCTTAAAGTGCACTAATATTCTATTCACAAGGAAGAAAGCTCTACCCTTCTCTCTCTGTGCTGGTCAGGGCGCACCTAGAATATTGCATTTGTTTTGAGCACCAGCATTAATCAGAGAAATCGACAACTGGAGGGTCAAGGGGTCATGGGGCCCTGTCTGATGACTGACAACCCAGAAAACTGGGATTATCGAAACTGAAAAAGAGAAGACACAGAGGGACCAAGTATCTCTTTCCAAATATCGGAAACATTGTCCTATTGGGAAATGCACTGTACTGGGTGGCTCCAGAGGTGAGAGCTAAGAACAACAAATGGGAAATGTAGAGGGGCATCATTTGAACATAACTTAGGGAAGAACTTTCTTTGCCTCATTAACAATTAGGGGGCTGCCTTAGGAAGTAATGTGTTCAGTATTGGAGGTGTTTGGACAGAGGCCATTTGACCACATGCCTGGGATTTTTGTAGGGGCATTTGGTCTCTCAGTGGAAGTAGGGTAGAACAGGTAATATTTAAGGTCCATTTCAGTCCCTGAAATTCGCTGAATCCATGAATGGTCATTGTCTTGGAAAAGTGTATAATGTTAACTGTCTTACTTCTTTGGGGAAAAGAAGAGATAACACCGTTAGAAATTTAATACATTTATTTTACGCTATTTGAGCATAGTAAATAAAATGAGAACTTTCCATTTTCAGAGTACCGTGTTTGTAATTAAATGTTTTTCTCTTACAATAGTCTGTTACCTTCAGACAGTATGAAATTTGAAATGACTTGGAGTATGTTTTCAAACCTAAAGTTGAAAATAAGCAATTTTAAACATAAGCAGACTTGTGTTAACCCTACTTTTTTTTTTTTTTTTTTTTTTTTAACCAGAGCCTTAAAAACTTTAGGGGTTTTCTGTTCATAAGGCAGAGAAAAACACAGCTGGAACTATGGCCAGCTTTCAGGGCATCAGACATTTGGTGGCACTATTGAAAATGCAATTCATTAGTTGATAAGGCAGTTTAGTGAATAATATCCAGCAAGTTTATTAAACATTACAGTTTAAAAGATGTTTTCATATTATTTGGGTCAGAATTCTGTATTGTCTGATGTTCTTATTAAAAGAAAAAGATTTTGGAATTGAGTCCACAAGTCGTGGACATCTTTGCTAGGAAATATGCTACTAGTCTATTAATTTGAATGCTTGATTCTGAAAGAATGTGTCTTTGTATTCTAAAATCTAAAACGCCATATGACAGGACAGCACCTGCCATCCCAAACCACAGTGTGTCTGCATTATTAAACACCATTTGTGATGCTGCTGGAAGAAATTCAAGGATCAGAAGGCCCAGAAGAAAAAGTCTACATTTTAGACATTTCCTTACTGCTTTTCTGCTTGGAACACTGTTTGTCTACAGCACAAGCAATGACACAAGGGATAAAAGATCTCCCTGTTCTGGAAAACACACACCTTCCCCTCAAATGCGGTAGCGTTAATGTTTCTTTTCTCCAGACCTCGACATCATAAATCTGCCTTGTCTCAGCCATGTATTCCGATATTATAAATATCAGGTTTTCACAAACAAACATCCGTAAAAGTCAGCAGAGCACACTTAGAGGCTCATACATTTATTTATAGTGCCTTCGACAGAGTTGGTTATGACAACACAGTTAGTGTCCCAGCAAGAAAATCTGTTTCAGGGTCGCAATCTGAATCCTTTCTGGCCTGCCACAGGACAAATGCGTGCTTCTGGTCACAAAGGGAGTTTGAATGAGAGAGGATGGAAACAGCTCAAGTCACCAGGCTGATGGATTGGGGGATTATTACAATACTGGAAAATAAAAGGCACGTCCCACAGACTAGGTGACCTTCAGGCATGTGGTGTACTAGAGTAACCACAAAACTTCTAGGAAGTCCTATGAGGAAGCAGATGCATCAATGCCATGAATTTAACTTTTATTCCCATCGTGTCACCTGTCAGCTTTGATGAACTCGTCCCATGGAACGTGGTCATCTTAGCGCACCCAGGAGAATGTGCTATGGCAGTTGACTCAAATGGCGCTGCAGTGACTGAAGTAGCGTCTGCCCGATTATCTTCATCCTTTGGGTGAAAACTAAAATCTTTGAATTTCCTGATACTGTTGGGCATGATGACAGTACGTAACACTTCTCTTCCTCCTTACTTTGTGCACAGTTAAGGCTGGATGGAATGGGGAGGAGGTTGAAGGGAGACAGGTAAGCAGAGCAGAAGTGGGTCAACTTTGCTTCTCGCCACCTCTTCATTATTAATTCAACTACAGATGCTCTCTCCCTTCTCTCTGCTCCACAGACAGCCGGCCCCATGAGCCAATGCCGCCCCTCACTGCCTCCAGGCTCCCATCAGGCCAACCAAGTGGATAAACCCAGGCAAACAGAAGGAGGATCTTTTAGGACAAGCTGTGTCCACTATTTAGAAATAGCACTGAAATGTGCAGATTGTTTTCTCAGGGAATAGATAGAGGAATGGATAGATTCATTGTTAAAGTACTGCCTCGTGGCTGATCACAGTATTAAAAATTTGCTATTGTTTCATCCTCTGAGCTTTGTAATATAGTTGTTACCCTGTTTGCTCTCATGGGTCTTGGGTCCAAATACACCCAAAATTTACAAAGGAATCACAGGCTTAGGCTTTCAGTTCTATCTTTGCCTCAGGAATACAAGTAATAATAAGTAAATGTTTCTTGCTATGTAACATTTAATGTATCAATAACTTGCTTAGCGCTTATGCCTTTATCTCAAAGTGGAATTAAGAAACCCACGCTTTAACCTTTCTCCAAGGGTGTAGCAAAGCTGAATATTTTTTAAAGGATATTCCATAAAAAACAAACTGAAGAAAAATTTTTTCTATGGTAAGAATAGAAAAAAAAAAGAGATCAGAATGATCCCTTATCTGAACTGAAGGCTGTTTGCAGATAAGAGTGTGGAAGAGTGAGGTGAGATACCTCAAATCTGCCAGACCTAAACAGGGAGCAAAAAGGATGCTAATTTTGAGAGAAAGAAATAAAAAGTCATGGAACATCCAAACGGACAGTGATGAGCCTGGCTCAGTTGACGCCATCTGTTGTTGGGTAATAGGGTGAGCGGAGAGGTAGTCCTCACTGAATAGTCTAAGAACCTCCCTTTCCGAGTGTTAAGACCAGTTTCTCCCTGGTGGTGGGTACAGTTACCTCCCGAGATTCTGGGCTGGGCACAGCACCTGGAGACTCGGGTTGTGGGACCGAGGATTTTTATTCTCTGTTTCTGTTTCCCCCCAGAGCTCTCAGCATGGCGGCTCCTCCACTTCACTCGCATCCACCAAAGTCTGCAGCTCGATGGATGAGAACGACGGACCTGGAGAAGGTGGTGAGCTTTGGACTTAGTGTCTGAGGAGAAGGCTCAGCCTGTACTTGGGCAGAGGATGGGCTGGCTAAATTTCCACCCACCAGGAAACTGTCCCTTCTCCAGCAGGATGAGCCTGAAGCAGCTTCAGAGGCTCACAGCAAGGGGGTGGGATTGCACGTGGCTCCCACCAGGGACGGTATCTACCCTCTGGGGCCAGGAAGAGGGAGTTAGCCTAACGTGGAGACGGTTCCCATCCTCTGAAGGTATAAGCAACCTAACAAGGCCAGCTGTTGCCCACTTTGCAGATAAAAGGGGGTAGTTGTTACTTTTGTTGTTCCAAACTCTGTTCACTTTTGGAACAAGAGAGACATCTTTACTCTTTTGCTTGACTGTGATAGCCCTGCAGAGGTACTCTTAACTTAAGTGAAGTCAAAATGTGAAAATCTGGCTTTACAGAAAGAATGAATTGACGGCAATTGCAAAAATATTCTTTGGACCTTAAGTGAATTCACTTCAGAAAGTGGTGAGATGGCGGGGATTCCAGAATAGACTTTTTTGCTAACTCCCGGATTGTTTTAGATAAGCTTCTTCTGCTCTCCACATCTCAGTTTTTCTTCTATGAAATGGAGATTGTAATATATGCCCGTTTCCTCCCTGGGGGTGATTATCAGGCTCAAATCAATTATGAGCAAGTATTTAGAAACTAAAGTATCAAACTGATATGATCAGGCCACTGTTACAGAATCAGCACCCCTTATTTGTTTTAAATAATATGATTTAATTTTCCAATAAAGTACCATTTGGGGGAAACACTTTTATTATGTTATGTGAGATACCTGACTTACCCAAGGATTATTATGGGTATTATTTCCTGACTACCGTGCAATTTTGGTATTTCCAGAAGTATGAAATTCAGCCATCCAGAAGCCTCTTTTGTTCCAATGTGTTTTATTTACCTAATGAAATGAAATGGTCCTTGACGGAGCCTTTTTGGCTAAGTCTTCTTAGCCAAAAGCCTAAACGATACATTTTTATCAATAGTCAGGAAAAAAATCCCAAGCCGTGTGCTCCAGATGGGTGCCCAGTGGAAGGAAGGATGGAAGTACCTCCCTGCATTTCCCATCTGAAGCCAGGGTTGCCTCTGACAGCTAAGGATGGTTACTTTTACCATCTGTGTAGTAAAGAGCCTTAAGACCGCGTCATCCGAGAGATATTTTGTAAATTCGGGTGCTTTGCAGTGGATCTGAAACTTCTCCAACCATTTTCTGTCATAACCATGGGCTAGACAAAAATCCCCAGGCTGAATCTTTCAAACGGAGGCAAAATTGTGGCTTCTTTGGGGTGAGATGGAGGGGGGTGGGGGGGAATGGAGGTAAGTCTCCAGGTCTCGCTTTATTCCGGAGACCACTGAGATAGCTTCTAGTGGGTTAAACGTAAAATGTCACCGGTAAAGAGGTGAAGAGGTTGCACAAATGACGAGGACAAAAGCAGCAGCAGCAGATGTCCTACATTTGTACACGCTTTCCAGAAATTTCCTCCACTCTAGAATCCAGAGTGGTGCAGATTGGAAATGATCACAAAACCAGAATAAGTAAGGGTCCTAAAGCGTAGATGTCTGCTGATTGTGAGTTTCCATTTCCCGTTCCCCAACCCTGCAGACTAAACTCAATGAGAACACGGAAATCACCAAGAAAGCCCATTTGCCACCTACGGTTTTAATTTTATTTTGAGAAGAAATGTTTAGTCTCAGTTTATGATTAAAGGTCAGAAAAGGAGCACATTTAGAAAGCACACTAGGCTTCCATCACATTTTGTATTCAGGTTGCCTGAGGGAAAGCCAGGATTTATAACTTTAAAGCATGTAAATTTTAGAGCCCAGCTATAAAAGGCTTTTTATACCCCTAAGATGTTAAAGGTTATCCTCTATATTTATGTGACCTAAGTGTGGCTTATTTAGTTTTATGGCCTTAGATATTTAAAGCATTATTAGGCATTTGTAAAATATTTCAAAATGCATTTTAAGGGGGAAAATGCGTTGTGTTAGTGGCACTAACATAATTGAAACTACAAAACTGTTCTGTTCACAGACATAATAGATATTTTGCAGTTTTAGCTCAACATCTGCTGCTCAGGTTGCTGGTGAGAAATTTGTCTAAAATCTGCTCATTGATACTGGGGAGGGGTGGCAGTCAGTGCTTAGTTCATAAGGAATTTTACGGAGGTCTCTATTTCAGGATGCAGTAAAGCTAAGTGTCCAAACAGCAGGCATTTTTCATGCTTGTACAATGTCAGGCAGCCCAGAGTCCCTTACGAACTGCGTTTTCCTCCCTACCTAGGAATGTCATTTCTCTGGACACCATGGGTATGCGGTAAACGCTATTGATCAAATTGGCATGAAATGAAAAGTGAAACTTCCTCCTCAGAATCCCCACTGCAGCAGAAAGCATAAGTTGCTCTTACCTAGGTGGCAGTGGACCCCATACATTTTACGTTTCCTTTTAGTTTATCATTCGTCTTAGTAATAACGGTTGATGATGCAATGTCGGCAAGGAGGTGGGAGTCGGGGACTGGCCTCTCTATACAGAAAATGACATATTGACGCTGAATCAGTTCCAGTCTATTAGATGATACTTCTAAACGTCTCTTTTGTGCAACATCTGTGTTCCCTTTTCAACCAATAAAAACATACTAATGATTCTTTCAGAAGTGCTGGAGGAAGGCTTCCAGATTCCAGCCACAATAACAGAACGATATAAAGTCGGAAGGACAATAGGAGATGGAAATTTTGCTGTTGTCAAGGAATGTGTAGAAAGGTGAGAAGGATATCATTTGCATTGAGCTTTAAAGGAAGCACTTGGCGTTATGTTTTCCAAGACAGCGTCTTTATTTGCGGTCTGTGGCACATATGGAATAGGTTAATGTCTCAACTCCAGATGTAAAAAATATTTAGAAGAAAGAAAAGCCCATCTAACAGCAGATTTGAAAAACGTCGTGATTCCTGGGGACGGTCTATAAATTAAGGACTTTGATTTTTTCTTTTTTAACGTACTCAGCAAAACTTTGCCAGAGCCTTCAGGTAAGTCCTTTTATTTTGTTAAAAAAACCAACCAACAAACAGAAAGAACTATTGAATAGTTTTTTCAGCACATTTTTGAGACATTTTGCAAAGGTCAGAACATTCTTATATGGGTTGTCTATCTCTAACTTATAACTTTCATAAAATTAAATACAGTAACATCAAGAAACTTCAACATGTATCTGTTCTGATCCTGACAAAAACAGCATTTAATGCATTAAAATGTTTTAAAATGAATGAGCTAGGCGCTCTTGTGGGCCAAAGGGAAGGACTTAGAGTGAAAGGTTTATCCCTGGGACCTTGATACCTAGTCAAGGACAGTAGCTGGGGCTACTAGTTGGAGAAGTGACGAGTAATAGTCATAGCCCAGATCAAGCCCGCCTCAAACCCTAAGCCCAGCATGAGATTTGGAGTTCGTTTCTCCAGGGGGACCCGGCCAGCCAGCGACTTCCTCTCAGGGCTGCTGAGCAGAGTGCCAGGAAGCCGGGGGCACCCACCTGGTTCCTTCAGGGAGTGTGTCCGCTGGCTTCCCGGGGGCCGGTCTGGGGTGAGCACCTTCCCCATTGCTCTTCTCTGCTCCCCTTCCCCCGGCTCCCTGGGAGAGGGCCCTGTGTGCTGCCCGAGTTCTCAGCGCTGTATGGAAGGAATGCTCTAAGCTCCACCTCCACTCAGAGAGGATGTCTCAGACTAGAGGCTCTGTCTGTAAGACCCAGAACTTATTTTTCTCCAAGTCCTTTGACTTAGAAATGAAGATCCATGCCACATTAGAGCTGGACGTCTGCCCAGGGCCTCAGACACCGTGAGGGTCCTGAGTTTGGCCAGTGTCCGCTGATTTGCTTCCCTTCACCCTTTGCCCGACTAAGGTAGTGGAGCCCTCCTTAGGCTCCCCTGGAGCAGTGGGTCTCACGCTTCGCCCCACTCACCGTACCAGCTGGGCCAAGCCATTCCCGAGGACGGTGACAGCGACCCCCTCGAGCAGCCGCTGTGTGTCGGGGACGGGCATGAGTGACAGGCAGCTTGAAAAGTCCTTTTGCTGGTCCTGCGAGCCCCGCTTTCCCCCTCTCCCCCTCGTTCCCCCACTCCCACCATGAAGCCTGACCATGTGTTGCCTGACGGCGAGATATAGAAATTTTCCCATTCCTTTCCTGGGCCTCACCCCTCCTCAGACAGGAGCAGCCACTGTCTACTGAGCATAAACTATATACAAGGCCCTTAACTTACGATACTTCGTTTAATTATCATCATAATCCCATAGTTATGGGATGATTATATATAATCCCAAACTGTTTCCATCTCCTATAAAGAACGCCTGGAGAAGCTAGATGCCCAAGTAAGTAAGTCCTCAGCTAGTAAGTACTTAGCAAGGCATGGATTCAAGTTCAGCTCCAAAACCCACGCCTTTGGACCACTCTGCACCAGTGCCTCCTGCCTCAGACCAGGGGTCTTCCGTAAGAAAGGGGCTTCGCTGAGCCAAAGTCACACACAACACGTGTCCCTGTACAAAGAAGACAGCAGTTAAATCGGGAAAGCCATCCCCAAAGTAATGGGTGGAGGTGTGTGTGCGTTTATATAATTTTATATTTCATTTATACTTTTACTGATAGCAACCCCAGCCCTTTTAAACTTAAATTTCCCCTGCAGCAGAAAACCCCGTGTCTAGCAGACCCTCGTGCCCTTACCCCGCGGCGCCTGGTCCCTTGCCCGGGTGCGTCAGCTGCTGAGTCTGGAGTGGCGGCCATGTGCTCGTCCGTGGATCACGATAGCACCTGAGTCCCGCAGTCCTGGTCTTCCCATGATAGAAATTTATCACTTCTCCATCCTGAATTAATTTCTTTCTTTCTGGTTTGGATTGTGCTCGTGCTGCATGAGTTCACATCTTGGGTCTCATACGAATCGTCAGAGTCTAAACAGCAGATTTGCTCCCCAAAAGTGTTAGTATTCCGTCCCCGCTGAACAAGGACATATGGCATCTGCCCTCTCTCCCCAGAGGTATCATGAAACAATCTTTTAATATTTTCCAGAGGGCCAGGAAAATAAAAGGGAACTAAGAATGTTTTGAATGGCACACATTGCTTGCGGGGGTACATTCTGTCATATTTTAAAGGAGGAATATGTATTAAAAAGAGCAAGTACGCCTCTCCTCCGTTAATAATATGCTGTCACAGGGAAGGTTTTCCTGCAATAATGGATGCAGTAACGTTGCCGCAGAGGCCGTCCCTCCCCTGGTCCCGTGCCAGCGCATCCCGTCGTAGGGGATGCCAGGTCTGTTTCAATTTCTGCCCGTCTCCCCATAGCAGTCTCGAGTGGCCTCAGGAGCCCTGAGGACAAGCTAAAGGGTGTTGGTGGACTTTGGAAGCTCTTTTGTGGAGCCTTTCGAAGCCCCAAAGAAAACTCAAGAAGCTGAAAAGCACTAAGAAGAGGTCCGAGCACGGGCAGAGAGCTCACAATGAGATGCCTTTCATCCCTGGCTTCCTGGCTCCGTGTGGACTAATTACCGTTCAAGCCACGGGTACCAGTGATGCGATCGTGAGCAGGGACGGTGTCTCAGGTGGCTCCTGGCCCTCCTCCCCACCTGCACTGCTTGCACGTTTTGGCACCGTAGGCATCAGAACTGGATTAAAATTCTAGCTGCTCGTGATTCCCTCTTTCTGTCCTCCACCTGTAAACCCAAAGAGCTAGACAACAAAAGCGCTGGCAATGAAGGTGGGCAGGCCCAAACCCACCCGAACGAGCTGAGACTTTAGTGTCAGAAACATGGGTTGCGTCCACCTAGAAAATCTTCAGAATTTTCAAGAACCGGGTACCTATAGTTGGAAAGCATTTCCTTCTGAAGTGGGATTTGGAGGATGAATCAGCGTGAAGAACGTTAAGTATCTCTCAGCTACCTGACAGCGTTCTTTCCTCTTTCCTCCTAAAGATGCTCTGGCACCTGATAGCCATAGGGCCCAAGTTCAAATTCAACATAAAACTCTACTCTGAAGATGTTTGACAAGACACTCTGGGATGCCTCAGTTTTCTGCTTTACAGAGGAGGCTGAGATTTAGCTTTATTATGATTACTTGGTAAACAAAGGGTGCTGTTTACCAACCCCTCTTTCCTGGGGGAGGGGGTCTTTCTGTCACTGTCCTAACTGCCACCAGCCTCTGGAGTTTTCACAGCTCCACCAACATGTTTGGAGCCCCTGCTAGTTGAGGCCTATGCTGGGCCATTTCCAGGGCTACAAAGAGAGTCAAGACAGGGCCCCTTTGCTTGAGAACCTGACACATAAGCAAAGGATTGCCTTGAAATTCAGTAAATGCTATGTCAGAGGAACACCTGGGAAGCCACATTTCCTCTTCCACATGATCTTTATAAAAATCTTCAAAACAGAGCAAACAACCAAAAGCACGTTGGTCCGGAGCACCCTTTTCATAAACATTCTGCTGCCCTCCAGGGCTGAGGGAAAGGGTGAGAAGAAGACTGCCCCAGGGCTGAGAATCATTAAGTTAAACAAGACAGCTTTCTCCAAACCATTTTTAGTACAAACCTGAAAAAGTAGATTTAGTTCAAGTTTGTAAAATTCAGACATTTCTCCCTAGTAGTTCGAGCTCTAGCCTTGGGTCAAACTTACTAGGAAAGGGACTTTACAAATTGAGTTCCTGGAGACGAGGAGGAAAACAAAGCTTGTTCTGCTGTTGCCGCTTTGGCTGTGGCATTTGAGGTTTCTGTAATTTCATAAAAGGTCAAGAATATAATTTCAGGAGCATAAAGCAAATGGCCTGGATGTTCCACAGCAATCCAGGTGTCTTCTCTCCTTCTCGACACACGGACCTGTAGACTCCTTGAGGTCAAAGACCAGGTCTCCATCACCTCTGTAGCCACCAAAGAACCATGCTCGTTACTGCTTGCTCAATGATTACCTGGGGGCAGTGGCCCTCAGAGCTTAGGGTGGGGAGGAAGGCAGATATTTTATTTGAGGTTTTATTTCTTGCCAAATGTTTTCATTTACCAACTTCAAGCAAGCGGTGAAGTTTTTATTCTTATGGTGTACCTTTAGTCCGAGCACCTCTTTTTAGTCTCATTTTCCAGATTCAGCTACTTTCCTATAAACATGCACTTCTAGTAATTAAGGATTTTATTGTAACTTTATAGTTCTGTCCTCAAGGAATCCAGAAAGAAACCTTTCGGTATTAATTTTGGTGGTCCTCCACAGGGCTCACTGTCTGATACAAAATATGGGTAAATCTAATTGAGTGTTTAACCCTATTTTGCAAGGTTCTGGGTAGTCAACCCACGAGGTCCTTTTTCCTAGTAAGCTCTAGGGCCACTGCAGCCCAGGTTTGCCTGCATTTTCCCCTCAGCTGTAGGCTTAGCATCATCTAACCTGATTGTTTGGTGTCCTGGAAGCCAATACACCCTCTCGCTCCCTGGGGATTCTGTTCCTTGTCTATCCGGCTGTAGAGGAGGATTTTCAGCCTTCCTGGGTCCCACACCAGCTCTTTGCTTTGAGTGTAGCAAAGCTGAAATGTTACTCATTCTAGGGAAACAGAGGATCGACTGGTAACCATGGGGAGGACAAAGCCAAGAAATTCCTTGATCTTCTGACCAGCACCATCCCATCCATATCCATCCCCTTTGTGGAGGCTCTGAATCCAAGTGTCGGCTCCATTCTAGCTCGCTGTTCCTGCCTGGGACTGCTGGCTTTTATCAAAGCTGTCAGACCCAGAGTCCAGATTCCCTGCCATCAAAGGAAACATCTTAAACTAGATAGGAAATTGCTCATGTATTCCAGTCTTAGATTTGCTTTGTCCTAACTTTTAGTGATTCACGAAAAGCGGAATCCAGAAACACTTCAGCTTTTAGTTTTCCTCTTGATTAAATATTTTCAAATTTGCAAACAGACTCTTCAGAAGCCTCTTAAGAAGAGTTACTGAGGGCTTCCCTGGTGGCGCAGTGGTTGGGAGTCCGCCTGCCGATGCAGGGGAACCGGGTTCGCGCCCCAGTCTGGGAGGATCCCGCATGCCGCGGAGCGGGTTCTGTGATGCGACGGTTCCCCTCGTAGATGAGTAATTTCACGTTCTCATTTATCTGTTTGCACGTACATTTTAAATTTCTAATGGGAAGTATTTTGTTGGCCCTCTAAGTGAAGTGCTTTTTCTCCACACCCCCATCCCATAGTACACACAACAGCCTTGCTGAAGGTCTGGCGTTTATGTGGGGTTATCTAGCACCCCAAGCCCTGCATTTAGCCAAGGCTGACTCAGGCTTCCTCCATCATGTTCTCTGCCCACACGGGGGCCTGAAGAATCAACAGAGGCATACTTGGGGCTCTCAGTCCATTTCTTCACGAGGCTGAGGCAATTCGGGTTGCTCTGGGTACCCTGCACCCGGGCAGGGGAGCCACCCTGAGGCAGAGGGGTTTAACCTCCTCGCATCCGAACCACAGCGCTCTCTAGTGGAGAAAATCAGCTTCAAAATGGTTGTTTCCATCTAGTTTCGTTCATCAGATACAATTGTAACAGCTTGGTCAATGTTTATTGTTTTCCCGCAGGCTAGTACCCTGAAGGTCCTGGAGGTGTAGTGGAAGAAGTATTTTTAGAAGTAAATGGCATGAATGGTTTCTAAGATGCCCTTGAAACACGCTGTTAATATCTGGCCTCATGATTTGTTTGGAGACTCATCACTCTCTTGTTCTTGCCATAATGTACAACCAGGAAATTCTCCATACTGAAAATTTTAAAACCCTATTTTAAAATGTTGTTCTTGATCACCTTCACTCCCGTTATATTCATTTGGACCCCTAAAATTGGCCTTTATCTGTAGGTGACGGCGAGACTCTCTTGGTTTCCCCAGCAGATATGAAATGGCAGTGCTTGTGAAGTAGAGGTTTCTGATGATTATTAAGTATGCGTTGTGTCCTTTGACGGTAGACCTGTTGTGGTGGGCACTACAGTGTCTCGGAAGTGGTAACACAAGTGAGGAAGCTGTTTCAAGCTGCAATGTGACTAAGCCCTCCTTCCCACACCCACCACGGAGGAGGGCCAGCGTTGGCTGGGCTGCATGCGAAGCAGAGACCCCAAGGGCTCAAAGTTCTGATGTTAGTGCTGCCGTGAGGCTTTGGCAAAGCGAGTTTATTTTCATTGTCACCTCCATTTCACTTCTATCAGATGAGACAGCGATGAAAGGCCCAGGAGGTCACGGGATGCTCAGTTAATGGCTGCATCCCTTTCTGTATTCATTGAGCGCCTCATCCACTAGTTCTCCAGCGGAACGCACAGGAGTGCAGACAACCCAAGTCTAAAGCGTGTGAACTGCTTCCTGAGAGTTGTCAGTGTGGCCGTGAGAGCCATTCAGAAAACTGTCACAGCTGCACTTTACTTCGTGGAGAGAGAACTTCAAGAGAGACTGGGAAGAAGAGGGGCAGGAACTCACATCTTCTCCACATCCTGACCACTTCAGAGGGAGGGGCAGAGCACAGCCACCTTGCAGGGGGAGTTAGGCACGGGACTGGCAATGGCAGCAGTTTTATGACAAGTGTGACAGTGTTAGCAGTTTGTGAATGTTTCTGTGCTAGCATGTTCGTTGTCCTTACACTTGGTCAGCCCCTTAAAGTTCACTTATTTCTTTTAAAAAAGGAAAAGAGAAATTGTTTACAAAATAGTTACACCACAATGCAAGATCAGTGTGGTAAGAAATGAATCCTTAACAGGATGATTCAACGGATCTGAAATTAAGTTGTTTTTGTTTTTTTTTTTAAAAAAACTTTCTCTTTGCAGGTCGACTGCTAGGGAGTATGCTCTGAAAATTATCAAGAAAAGCAAGTGTCGAGGCAAAGTATGTATAAGGTTTATTCTTATGAAAATACAGTGTTTTGGAGGCAGAACGAAACGCAAAGATGAGCTCCCGAATGAACGTCAGTTTACGCTGGTAGTTGTGTTTTGGTGGAACAGAATGTTATATACGTATTAGGATATAACTCTATTCTATAAATATTCCTGGAATAAAAGTTAGTCGGAATGATTGGATGTTATTTCTGTTCCTTCTCTGTGTTTGCCTGTTTGCTTACTTCTTCTATGGCTTTTGTGATCTAAGTTTCATTGCATCCTTCTATATGCAGTTATACTTAACATGGTAGGTTCTGAAATTACAAGCATCTTCTAAGGACCTTCAACATCTCTTGGCAATGCTAGGCTATGTGAATATCAGAATTCAAGACAGACTCCTTATATTTTACCCAAAATACATCTCCCTTGATCTTCAGATAGTATAGTTTTGTTCATTCGCGTTAGCTCCTCATGTCTTTTGATGTGTATCTTGATTAAGGTAACTTCTGCCTTGAACAGGAGCACATGATCCAGAACGAGGTGTCTATTTTAAGAAGAGTGAAACATCCCAATATCGTTCTTCTGATCGAAGAGATGGATGTACCAACTGAGCTGTATCTTGTCATGGAATTAGTAAAGGTGTGTATTTTGGAAAAAGAGATAAACCTGTACAAGGCACCCCACTCTTCTATATAATAGAGCTCTCTCCTTTATTTCCTCCCACCAACATCCAGTCTCTGATTTCTGTGCATTGGCATGATGGTTAAGAGTATTAGCACTAGAATTATACTCTAAAGTTCAAGTCCCAGCCTTGGCCTGAATAGCTCCCTGATCTTAGGCATACCTCCCTGTACCTCGGTCCTCTCCTATGTAAAATGAGAATAATAATCGCTAGGAATAAAAATGGCTAGGAATGTTACTGTGAGGGTAAGAGGGGTGTCTTTCACCAGCTTCTGTGACACAGAAAGTATTAGATGCCAATACAGTTGTTGTTATTGTTGTAGTAGAAGTTGTTCACTTTTCCAGGAACTATATCCGGAAGTATCATTATTGTAAGAGCGAGCTTTAAACTCTGAGACACACCACGACAGACAAAGAGCACCGTCTTAATGCGAATGGTCTACCGCCTTTCGCTGAAGGTTACAATCCCATCCTGTCACAGAAAATTAAGTTTTTATTCTACTCAATCATGGAATGTGGGAATGGCCAAATGTTGACGATGGTTGAGTCTAGGTGAAAGGCAACCCCCTTGTTCCCTCTACTTCCATACTTGAAATTTTCTTAATTAGAAGCTTTAAAAAATCGAATGTTTCCTTTTCATGAAGTCGTAGTTTTCTCCAGCCTTTTCTATTATGTTACTCTAACTGAAGTCGTAAGTCATTTCTTCTTTGGCTGTAAAGTGATATGTTAGTCACGTCGTTTTCTCCATCAGCGGGGTGCCAGTGAGCAGCCAGGGCTACAGGAACCCTGTTTAGAATCGCTCACCTGAGCTGGTGGTGGGAGCCAGTACCCTGGAATGTGGGGTTTCCTTTTGTAAAGATTTAAGACCAGGCAAGCATCTAATCAACTGATCTGTTACTATATAGGAGAATGTTCGTTCTAGGGCCTGTAAACTTTCATTATTCAGACTTTCTTTGCTTTACATCTGTTGGCCTTTTTTAAACTTAGTGGTTATTTATGTTTATAGATGAAGCCTGTTCTTTTTCTACTTCAAGTTAAGATGTGTTTCTCTGAGGGTGAGGGCTTTTTTGTTTGTAGTAACACAGGTTACTGTCACGTTTGAGAATAAGGGAGATAAAAATGCTAACCGTGTGTTCCAACAAAGAAAGGTCAGTTTCATTTATTCAGAAGATTTTCGTGTTGGCACTTAATGACCAAATATAGTTTGGTCATTACCAACATTGTCCATTAAGAGCCTCTGTGAATTCTCTCTGGGTGACCAGGATAGCCTAACAAGGCCGGACTGTGTCTGCGACGTCCGGCACTGGGACTCCTCAGTTGAGCCACTATATCGTACCTTTACATTTAGTCTGAGCGAGATCCACCGTGAGGCCAGGTCTGAAAGCATCCCGAGAAGTGAAGGCCAACCCCAGGCCTGACCTGAAAGTCTCCCACGACATCCCCCCTGAGGAATTCCGCTTGGCCTGTGCTTGTCAAACCCTGAGAGGCCAGCAGGATGCCCAGGAGGGCCTGAAGCTGTAGGATAAATGAGGCCTGTGTTCCAGAAAACAGTGCAGTGACAGTTCTTCAGAGTGAAATTCCATAATTACCAGGAGCGGGACTTTAGACTGCTGGCTGCAGACGTAAACACGTGCACACTGCTTGTGTGTTCAGAGGAAGGGAGGCCTGCGGACGGGGTGGCCCTGGGGCCCGTTCCTAAGGGATCATCAGGAGTGAGAAAGACAAGGGAGTAGAGGGGACACTCCAGGAAGCGGCGCTACCGAGGACGGGTGTGGAGTGAGGAGGGAGCCTGACCTGTTCGGGTGACCAGGGAAGACATACCCTACCTGGAGCATAAGCGTAACTGTCTAGGTAGAGGCAGGAGAGGAGCGTAAGCAAGCTGGAACGAAGGCTGGGGGCAGAGCTGGGGGAGCCGTGGGCAAGGAACGCTGATTTCATGACAAGGGAAAGAAACGTCGAGCGGGAAGGTGGCAGTCCGTGCACACAGTGCTTTGGGTAAAGGGCCGGGGGATGGCCCCGAAGGCTGTGTCAGAGGCAGGCCTTAAAGGGAGGACTCCTGGGATCTGTTGACTGATTTGCTGAGGGTGAAGAAGAAATGAGATTACAGGCTGCCTGGAGCCCAGATAACCAGGACGATGGTGGAGGCTTGGCAGGGTCACCCCACACGGCCCTACACAGGGTCCGGAGTGCTGTTCACGCGAACCACAGTGAAAACCCCACCTCCCGAGGTGGCGTGGAAACAACCGCCAACCCGCACGTAGCAGCCTTGCCTTTGCGAGAGACAGAATGTTGAGAGGGAACGTGTTCATTTGGAAAAAAATGTATGTATGTGCTTCGCTTGGGAACTGCTGCGGCTGGAGGGTCAGTGGGAGACACTCCCTTCACCTGAGCAGAGATTATAGAGTCACAGAGGGCCAGGTCAGGATTTGAAAATTGTCAGCCTACAAGTGCTCTATTTTGCGTTTGCTATTGAGAAAGAAAAATTAAATCCCTTAGCCCATTAGGTAATAGATGAACACAGTCAGCCACTGGGCTCGGCTCTTTGGGACCTCGTGTGCAAGAAGGATGCACACATTGTCAGTAAATCAGACCCAACTTCGCTGAAAGCGTTTCAAATAAATGGATCTAAAATTGGAGCCTAAAATCTTTGTTTCACCAAATAACGATAAATTAGCCAGGAACAATGGAAACAAAAGTTCAGATGAATAATGGTACTAGAAAACTTTCTTTGAAATATCTCCACCCTCCTCCCTCTCTTTCTCTTTCATCTTTGGAGTGACAGTTTCTGGTCCTTTTCTCTGTTCTTACAAAGAAGCACATTATTGAAAAAGAAAACACTACACCCACTCCAAGAGACCTAAATCTAGAGAATGAAGTGTGTGTGTGTGTGTGTGTGTGTGTGTGTGACCTAAATCTAGAGAATGATGAGAAGTGTGTGTGTGTGTGCGCGCGTGTGTGTGGTGTGTTAATTTCACAAGGCAGCAGAACATTTTGTTAAGGGTGCAGTTTGCAGTGTTACCTGTTTCTCATTTTGGGAGATTTGGGATTATGAGTTTGACCTTCTGCTGGCAGTTGGCGTGAGGCAGGTAGCACATGCCACCAGGATTCCCAGGTGTCACAAGGCCTCTGCCCTGGAGACCTGGCTCCGCTTCCCCTCCCTGGCTGGGAGTTTAAAGGCAGAGAATCCTCTCTCTTTCCTTTGAGCTCTGGAGGAAATGTCACTGGCTCTCACAGTGGGGAGAGAAATCACTATAAGGTCTCCGGGCCTTTGAGAGAGAGGTGGCAGGAAGAGCCCTCGGAACCCAGAGACCCTGAACGCCTCCTTCACTCCCTTTATAGTGTGTCAGGCGCCTCTCCAGGCAGCCCCATTGGATCATCTGTTAATGTGCTTCTCCTCGTGCTGTTCTCTCTCAGGGAGGAGACCTCTTCGATGCCATCACTTCCACTAACAAATACACTGAGCGAGACGCCAGCGGGATGCTGTACAACCTGGCCAGCGCCATCAAATACCTGCACAGCGTCAACATCGTCCACCGGGACATCAAGCCAGAGAATCTGCTGGTAAGAGAGATTCCAGGACGTCTTGAGTTCCAAGCATTCATGAGTGAATATGAACATTCCTCTCTTTTTTTCTTTTCCATTTTCTTTAAAAAAAAAAAAAATGACCCTAAAGGCTGTTTTCCAGCTGGCCTTCAATAACTAGCTGGAAACTAGTCTTTTAAGTTGATCTGTCAGGGTTAGTGTACCATTAGGAGCATTTAATTTATTAGCAAATAAAAACCCGAGGCAGGGGGACAGGAACAGAGCTCAGCAAGTCTAGGGCTACGGTTAAGACCATGGGCCAGGCCAGCCATGAGGAGCGTTGACACTTACATTATTTATCAACAGCACTTTTGTGTTAGAAAGCTTCTACTTGGAGAAAAAAAAAAAGATGGAAGCCTTTTTAGATTTTGTCTCCCAATTTACATCCTAATAATCTGATCTAAGAGCTAAGAGAATAAATCATTGTGAGTTTTCAAGACACCAGCCCCTCAGCATAAAAATAACCATGATGAAGACAGATTTAAAGATCAGAGACATTTTGTCCTCCCTTTAGGCCTGTTTGGTTTGCTTTCCATGAACTTCGTATCTCTGGGGAAACACTGAGAGTTCTCCATGCAAGCAAAGGAGGATGCCGTCCTAATTCCATTGTTAAGGGGACAGTATTGAAAGAATTCAGGAGACAGAGGCTGGGCATCGGGGAGCTATAACTAGTGAATGTGGGAGTATCATAAATTTTGTTGGCTATTCAGGGTGGAATTTTAATGAAATATATTCAGTTTCTCACCCCCACCCGAGATGCTAGTTCTTCTTTTACTTTCATTATCCAGCCCCAAGAGTCATGTATTATATGACTGTTAGTTTGGCCATCTCTTCAGAAATCTGGGAAATGAGGATTCTCTTTCTAAAGCAGTGTTTCTCCAACGGTGGTCCAAAGACGCCCTGCATCAGAGTTACTCCCAGATGCCTGTTAAAAATGTAAATCTCTGAGCTTCCCTGCAGCCCCACCAAATCAGAATCTGGTGACTGGTGACAGGGTGCGCATCTGCGTTGCAACCAGCTCCCCACGTGAGCTGGATGAACACTCAAGTTTAATGGCAGCTGAACAGCCCAACTCCCACCACCAATAAAGGCTGTTAAGACCTGCTGTTGTGGGACCACCTGTGCTCACCCCATGCTAAGGGCTTCACACTCGGTATTTCATTCCATCCTCACAACAGCCATACGGGGTAAGGTCTATTACTGTCCCATTTCACAGGTGAGGAAACGGGGCGCCTAGAAATTGAAAGACCCACTCGAGGTAATCACAGCTCTTAAGTGGAAGGGCCAAAGTCACAACCTATGTCCTACTCCAAGGCCCAAACTTTTAACCACTAGAGTACATAAAGCCATGAATTAGGGAGAGAGGTTTGCTCTGTGCCATGGACTGCGCCAGGGAACAGAGAGGCATATGCCTTCACGGAGGGGCATTCAGGTAGGAAAAGTAGGCATTCAAGAAATAAATACACAAGCAATTAGTTAATTGCAATTAAGTTAGTAATCTTGTAGCTACTGGCTCATGAAGGTGGTTGAGGTCAGATGATGGAGTTCTGACTTAATTGCCCCTCAAATTCCACATCTCCACAGTAGCCTAAACATTCTCTTCTGCACAGTGCCTTGTCTGCCCTCATTCTTCCTGTGTCCTGACTTATGTAGCATTGTCTCATGGGAACGGACTTACAACTGAGCCTTTGTTTAGAAACTTCTCTAAGCTCCGAAAATTCAGTGACTGAAAATTAACGTTTCGTTTTCCTTTCCGCTTTTGCAGTTCAGTTTTGTGTACCCATTGTTCAACCTGCTTTTCACCAGAGCACTGTTTCTATAAATGCCATAAATGGTTACCTAGTAGTGTGCTTTTACTAAAAAGACAACTTGCAGGATACTTTTTAAGTGCTGTGCTCATCTGAACATATTTTACTTTAAATTACCCAAAAAGAAAAAAAGTTCTCTCCCTTTTTCCTTGCTTTTCTAATTTAAGAATGTGAAAAATGTATATATGCACATATATATGTGTGTACACATGTATATAGACAAACACAAACACACCATTGCAGTCATTCATAATGCAGGTTTAAAAAATATATATGAAAAACTAAAGAAATTCTGCTTCTCCAGTAATTTTTTTCTATAGGAGAGTGGTAAGGATTGGTGAGGTTTGCAGGGATAAATCCACTATAGGATAAAATAGGTAGAAGAATAGAATAATTTTAACAAAATTAGAATGACATCACTAATTGCACTTGAGACTTCTATTAACGTCATATTCTGTTGACCTTTATGTGGAAATAAGAGAGAATTGTCATGGGAAGCACCAAATCACATACTCAGTATTTATAGTCAGATGGACAAAAGTTCAAAGCCAAGGGCTTCACACTTCCAGTGTCTAGTCTTCTGACCTTGAACAAGATACTTAACTTCTTTGAGCCTCCTTTAAGGGGACTGTATGAAGATAAAGAGATACCAAGGGACTATTAGTTCCCTTCTTTTTTATTCCCCTATTATTTGTAATAAAAATTAAATTATCCCTAAAAATAAAACTGTTTAACAGTACAATGTTACGTTGTAACAATCATTTTTCATCTTTTTTGACATTGCTTTTAAAATGTTACTGTCTTCCCAGGAATGGATTTGCCATCTCCTGGCAGAATGTACAGCTAGAGACTATTTTTGGAAAAATGCTATAATAAATTTAATGCAGAGAGTTTCAATCCATTTTCTAACTACTGGGAAACTGAAAGAAATAAAAAAGGCCTCACTGCGCACTTTGCATTACTGTTTTATTAAGAGACCTCAAAAAACCCCTAAATTGTTAGACTGCCGATAAATTTTTGCTAATTATGTGTTTAATGTTTGTTATAAGTAGCAAAGAATTATTTATAAATGTAGACATTTCAGCTATAGATTTCATTTTATATAGCATCATTGCATATGCAGAACTTTTAGAATTTTTTATTTTTAATTCTTATAGAACAATATACAAATATCGTAGCTTGGTCTTAAGGATCTATATTAATCATATGGATGATTTATTCAAGTCTAAGTATTTGATCAAGTCAAAGCATTTTAATGAGAAAATTTGACTTACAGTGATGTTTCCAGCTACATTTTAGGCAAAACTGGGAACTGACCCAATAGGAATAGCTCTTCTAATTTTATTATTGCATTGTTACTAAGGGTTTTTTTTTTTTAAATAAGTTAATCATGCCATTGATTTTACGTGATCCTTTCTGCTTTAATCATCAGGCCTGGTGCTTAGTGATCGTATGGATGAGTGACAGGTGAATGAGAGGGTGGATTAGATAAGAGAGAGAGCGAATGGTGATACTTCACATAATAGAGGACAGACCCACCGTGACAAGCCCTAGTCATTTCTCAATTCATCTATTACGTTGAAGACTTATGTTGGCCGCAGACTAAAACTCTCTGAGTAGGGGGAGAGATTACAGTGCTTCCCCAGCTGCACTTATGCATGGAACCATTTTGTGTGTGTGGGGGGCGGGGGGTGCGAGTGCCATGATAGTTTATGACAAAAAGGAACCTTTTGCTTTAAAAAAAAAGAACAAAACCCATAAATTGTCTGAGATCAACCGCTTTCAGTTTACATGAGTTACCACTAGATGGCAAGCTTGTACCCTTGGCAGCAAAAATCAGTAGCAGCCTGTTTTTTGCACGGAGCTGGGAGGGTCTTTTTAAAATGTGTATTCAGATGCCTCCTTCTTAGGAAAATTAAATTCTTTATGGCAAAAAAATAACTTACATCACTAGTTTTTATTAGATTCCAGAAATAAACACAGTAATTTTCTTGAGATATAAAAATTTCTGTTCAAAAACCTTTTTGCTTCCAAACTCCTTAATACCGTCCGGGAGAAAGCAGTTTCTCAGGGTTACTGCTTCTCTTGGTCAGAAATCTTCTTTTAGCAACTCTCTGTCGAGGTGTTTGTGCCTGTTCCTCACTGCCCATCAAAATGGCATGTGCAGCTGATGACCCTCATTTTCATGAAATGGGTTGAATCTAGTAATAACTTAGCTTGTTTTCCCCCGAGTGATGACCATAGGTTGTGCTCCAGTTCTTCTTAGTTTCCACTTCAAACCAACACTGAGCTCACCAGATAATGGATTTCCTTCTGCCTTAATCCCATGACGCTTAATCCCCAGATAAACCCATTTTGTGACAGGATCACTAACTACGCTGTTAGATAAGGCCAGTGCCACAGATGGACCACTAGAGGTTGTAAACAAAAACACAGTTGAGTATATTTGTGGCCAGTCCACTGAATGATGAACTTGAGCCACCAGAGTGCTGATGAACGGACTGGGGATCCCCCTAAGGAGGGAGCTGTGGATCTCACAGGAGTCTGTCACTAGCTCCGCCCTAATCAGCATTGCCAGTGAGCCGAGATGAAGATGTATTCTATATATCAAAGGACAGACTTGAGATCCAAAACTATCTTTGGCTCCATAAAGGCCCCAAATCAGTAAGGTGAAATTTAACAAGAGATAAACATAAATCTCTACAGACTAAGTTGGTTTCGGTATAGTTGTTTTAAGGACCATTGCAGAAAAACGGTGATGGGAAAATTGGGCCCAGTTTAAAGGCTATTCACTGACCATAAGTTCACTGTGAGTCTTAGTGTAACATGACTGCCAAAAATACCAGCGTGCCCTTAGACTCCTTTCACTGAAAGAGTGTCACCATCCAGAGAGTCCCTGCCCTGCTTATACCACGTGACGCCAGGTGGGAGGGACCCGAACACATCATGTCAGGGGCCTGGGTTCAGCCCAGAGAAGGGACGGTGAAAGTGGAACAGCGCGGCTCTCATCAGAGGCTGCCAGATGTAAGACGGGAGGACATTTTTGTGCTGTGTATGTGAGCGCTAGACTCAAACTAAAGAGAAGACATTAATGACAGATTTGAGGTTGACATAAGGAAAAACTTTCTAACAATTACACCTGTTTGAAAAGTCAGTGGCTTATATTACAGGTCACTTGTAGTCATTAAAAATGTCCAAGCAGAAATGGAATGATCGTTTTTCATAGGTGTTTAGAAAAAAATTCCTTCTCTCTGAATTTGGTTAAAAGTTGAGGGAAAATAGAAGAAAAAGAACATTTTCCCCAAACATGATTTAATAGAATAATATGCCAGTTACTGTACTAAGCATTCACTGAGGGCCCTTCTCCAAGGATCTGTGATTCCATCCGGGGAAGAAGACAGGAAGTAAAAGTGTAGCGTGTCCCCGGGATTGATCAGCATCTCTCTGCTCCGCTAGCCATTTCTTCTGTCATTTAGGACTTGAGTATCATTCACTTCATTTTTTTTTTTTACATTTTTATTGGAGTATAATTGCTTTACAATGGTGTGTTCATTCACTTCATTTTAAAATGACATGGCCTTACTGGACTAGCAAAGATTAATAATAATGATATACTGGGTTGGCAAATTTATGAGGATACCAATCATCTCATATGAATCAGTGCAAGATTAACTTGATGGAACCTTTCTGAAAGGTAGTTTGGTAGTATGTAACTAAATCCTTAAATAATGTGCACCCTGTGACCAAGTAATTCTACTTCTAAAAATGTAACCTAAAGAAAAAATATCAGATATGTATACATACATAGGGATGGTCATCTTAGTGTTTTTTGGTATGGAAAGAAAAAACATATATATATAGAAACAACTTACATCAGGGCACTGATTTTTTAAATAATGACATGATATGGAGGCAGGCGGACATCCTGGTTAGAATCATGGACTTGGACATGCTCGAGCCTAAGTTCTGGCTCTGCCACTTATTAGCTGTGTAACATTTGTCAAGTTACGTAACATCTCTGATCCTCAATTTTTTTCTCTGCAAAATAGCAGTAATATTACTTAATGGTATTGTTGTGAAGATCAAATGCGATATAGAGCATGAAGTCCTAAACAGGAGGCCTGGCAGGGGCTCAGTAAGCAGCAGTGGTAGTAGTTTGGGGGATTATTATTATTATGGTGCATCCGTACGATGGAGTATCCAGCAGCCACTGAAAATCATGATGTAAATATATGCTTATTCACTTGGGCAAACATTCAGGATATATTGTCCAGTGAAAAAAAGAAAAAACAGGAAAGAGAGAGAAAGAAAGCTCTTGGAAGTTTATACCCCAAAGGTTAACAATGGTTATTTTTAGGTGTCAAGATTATGGGTGAGTTTAATTCCTTTCTTTCTGTAATTATCTGTCTTTTCTAATTTTCCTACAATGACATATTGGATATTACTTGTGTGACAAAAATGTAACAGTTTTTAAGAATTGCAGTGACATTGAGTTCCCACAATTTTAACAAAATCCTGGGATGTACAGTTACTACAGAATCCAGAATGTGCATGTTTTGTGCATCTCACTGCAGCTGCATAGAACTCCTTTCTAGATAGTTTCAAGACTGTTTTAAAGGAGGGATGAGAATCAGGTTTCCTGGAGTTTCTATTCACTTCTCCATCTTCCCAGATATCTCTAGGGTAACACTTTGAAAAGCTATTTTATTTTTTCTTCTAATGTTGTTGCCCCTCTTCTGACTTCTGTACAACTTTTATTATTATTATTTTATTATTTCATTTAATTCTTTGTTTCATAAAGGTTTTACATGTGGGTATAAAATGAATTTGGTTTTTTTTTTTTTTTTTTTTGAATTTGGTTCTTTTAAGAGTTACTTTTTTTTCCAGGAGGTTTAATTCGAAGTATGGAGACTATAAAGTGCATTTTGCAAAATAATTCCCTGCATAAATGTTGTTACACTTCACTTCTTAAAGATTAAAGGTTAAATTTAATCCACTGGTTTTAGGAAACATCATAAAGGCCAAATACCTTGGCTAGAAGAAAATCAATGTCTTTTTTTAAAAGATACCATATTTGTTAAAAAGTAAATTCACTTTTTTTTCATGGCTTTGTCAATTTCATGCCAGTTTTGTTAAATTCTATTTGGTGAAATAATTTTTAGTACCTCCTGAGCTCCTCTGTGAAAACGATTTCAGTGGTTACTAACGATTCATTAGCCAGCATTTCAACAGGGTTTTCCTTGAATTCATACTATCATTGAGAATTGTGTTCGTTCCAACACATCTGTTATATTAGTCAGCTCTTAGTTCTCTATTATGGGAATCTCAGAAACCGTTTGACTGGGTTCACGTTATCTGTGAATTTTCACATTATTTTATGGCCACCGGCTGCATTTTATGACTATATTAAATCTTTTATTTTTTTCAAATAACTTTTTCAGATGGTCTCAGTTTCTGATCCAAGGGAAATCAGGCATATGCCCAAACATCTACTGTTCAGCAAGTTACAGCCACTGCGAAACCCCAAATAAACGAAAAAGAAACAAAAATAAAACTTCTTTAAAAAAGAAATTCCTGTGTGAAATAGCAGTATGCCAAAAACCTACGTACCTAACCTTTCACTAGATCTATTCTTGGTAGGACATGCCTTCAGCTTTTAATTGGAACCTTTTTCATAATTGTTGCCATTTAACACATTTAGTCTGTCAAATCATGGGATGTCTTTATAGCCATATAATAAACCCTAGAGAACAACTTTTCTGACTGTAGCCATCTGCAGTGATCACAAGAGTAGCTTACAAAATACTGACAGTCTTTATGGTAATAGGATACATATGGCAGCCCACAATTATGTGTAGCTGCATTCAATTAGTGTTGTACAATTACACAGTTTTATTGCTTAGTTAAAACAGTGAAAGCACTACATACTGGGTAATTTGCACTAATCCCCGTCTCTTTAATAGCCCCTCGTTGTTTAAAACGTGGGGGGAGCATCTACAGTATTTAAAGGGCGTGGGATGAACATAAAATTATATCTCATGTTGTGAATACTCTTTGACTGGCAATTAACGTACCCCACCTCACGTGTGGCGCGTATGTTATGGAGGCTTTAAAATACAGTCACAGCAAAAAAGTTCTTCTTACACCAGAACCCCACTTGCTGGGTCAGCCTGTCCAAGCTTATACTTGCGGCCTGTTAAGGTTCTTTCTGAAAGAAGGTCAGGATGAGGAGACAAGCTAAGGAAGTCGATTCAGAGAGTGGGAGAAGCCAAGGACTGTGTTTTGGATGCGAATGTGTTAGAAGCTTTTCCGACTCCTAACGTTTAATTAAAAACTTAGTTCAAAGTGAATTTATAGCTGCCATTTGGGAAAATACTTTCTGGAGATGGTTTTGTGAGGATGTGTGTGTGTGTGTGCACGTGCACGTTTGAAACACATGTATTCAGCAATCTGTGATTTTTAACAAAGTTTTAATTACATTTTGAAATGGCCTCAATCCTGCCCCTCTGTAAATGGCTTGGTAAGAAATAAGAGTGAGCACACTTCAGGCGGCGGCAGGCGCTCTGGGGAGTCCAGTTGTGAGGTGGGCCCATTGCAGCACTTAGGAAAGGCGCTCTCCCAGGGGAGGAGAGGAAACACTACAATATATTCTTCTGTATCCTTCTCCCCAAGTGTTGACAGAGAAAAACCCAAAGCAACCTTGTTTCCTGCCCTGCCTGACGGTAAGTTAAGTTAAACAGAATTCCAAATGAGAGGCCTGGGCGTTTATTCACCTGCAAAAACATTTTGCTGAAGCATTTCAAATGTACTTGGGTCTAGAAATGTTTTCAATTATGTGGATTAGGCCTTTGTCTCTCAGTTCTTACTGTCTCTCATAAGCATCACTTTAACCTCTTTATATGTTCATGAAAATTCTACTATATGGTTTTCAAAGCAAAAAAAAAAGGGATATGTAGAAGTGATTAAAGAGAGATGAAAAGAACATTAAAATGATAGATTCTACATATTTCATTTAAATGATGCTGGTTTATTTTAAGAGAATTATTACTGTTAAATAATCTTCATTTTCTTTAGGTAAGTTTTTAGTGCTTTTTTTCTTCGTTATTGAAACTTCGAACTTTATTGCTCAGCTATATTAAATATAACTGGCATATGGCTATATGTAAGATGGAATTCCTATTAAAATGTAGATGCTTAAAAAGAAAGCCTTTGGTACATGGAAGAGAATTATGTGGTCATATTCTGAACTAAAATGTGACTTATTACTGCATCTGCCAACATCTGCTTTTGTCCAACTTTGGAATAGAGTTGGGTGATTATGGATAGTATGTTTAGAAAAAACGCCACAGAATCTCTGTATAAATGGAGCTGTGTAATTTGAAATCTGCACCACCTCACAAAACATGCACCATGAACGTCTGGACCTAACAGAACATCAAAGCAAGAGGTTATTCTGTATTTTAGAAAGGTTATTGGTAACAAAATGGAATTAGGGAAGTAAACAATTCTGCTCTGTCTGGGAAATAAACTAGATGATCTACTAGGTATTTCCAGCTCAGATTTCTTTTCATGAAAAACATTTGCTTGTCTTTTGAATGACCTGAATGGCTGACATGCTAAGACTACAATTTAGGGATTTCTTTTGCCTGAGAGCATTTAGACTGGGGAGGATATTGTGTTTTGTAGCTCTGAGGCCTAAAAGTCCATGACTCAAACTTGTTTATGCTGACCAGGGCTGGATGGCTGCTTCATTAAACTAGGGAGGACAGTGTCCATCTAAGAGGACAACTGGGCAAAGCCACATCTGTGGGGGACATACAGCTGTCCTTGCCCTAACAACCCAGGTGCAGGTGGCCCTGAAAGCCTCTGGATACCTGCCCGAGGGCAGCCCAGACTTGATCGTGGTTGAGCCCTCAGGGAGAGGACTCCATGTTCTGAATGTGGAGAAAATGTAAACAAATATTTTCTGCCCAGAAGTGACACAGTCTCTCCAGAGAGGAGGATCTGACTGCCTTTTTTTCTGCCAAAACAGTTAGATCCAAATGATCATTGCTGATACTGCAGCTTAGCTGGCCAAACATCTGCACTTGATGCTGCAGTGAACTGAAAAGTGAAATCTACTTCTTCCAAAGGAAGGCAGACATGGTGTTTGAACGGTAGCGGTGCTCCTAATGTGTGGAGATGTGCCTCGCTGTGCGTGAGGTTCAAACTGCTGTAGCAAGTACAAATGATCATAGAGCGATAACAGGAGAAAATGCAGGCCTCGACTGGCTGGATGAATTATTTTGATGTACGTGGAAAACTTCGCCATTTCCTTGAGGCATCTCCTGGCGACTGCCTTTTACTGTGGCTCTCTTTTCTGTATCTCTTGATTCCAGTGGAGGGCTCTGAATTAGAATTCTGAATGCCCTTTGATCGTGTCTTTGAAATAATAGACGTTGTTTGGCATACCTTTTAGAACAGATCCATTTGGTTTGATTGTGGGCTAGAATTAAAGCAGTTTAAATACTTGCCTATGGTCACATGCATCCTTTTCTTGATTTGTTGGGTGAAAGACTAGAGATTTTTACTGCCTTAATAAGGAAACCTGGACAGAATGCTGACTCTGCACCTGATAAATCTTCCCAAATTGCCACAGGTGAAATGAAATGTTAATATCCCTTTCAATTATTAATAAAAAAATGTAAATGGATCTTGTTGGAAAAGTGGGGCACTGAAAATAAGGTATTTTAATAGACATGTAGATTTTTTGTTCAATTTACTAAAGAATTGCATTTTTAAAGCTTCTGATATATTAAAATGAAGAGGTAATTATTTTCATAAATTGGAGATTTTACACTACAAACTTGCTGTAATTCATTGTATTCTGCAAATCAATTTGAAATGTAGCAAACATCAAACACAGATAAGCAAAAGGAAGAAAAATCTCCTGTCATCTTACTACCCAGAGACAGACACACCAATATGATGTTCTTCCAGACGTTTTTCTTTGTACATATTTTTTTCTTTAATAGACATTTTATGCAAACCAGTCTGAAGTCTGTCCTCACTTCCCAAACTTGATTCATATCAATAAATGTAAACCCACATCACCATTGTAATGGTCCTGTAGCCTCCCATTGTATGAACATACCGTAATTTATTTAACAAATTTCCATTTGCGGGTTCCTCACCATGTTTTCAATTCTGCAGTAATATAAAGATGTTCTTGTATGTATATCCTTGCACAATTGCCTGATTTTTTATTTTATAATAAATACAGGTAAAAAATTAATATACCAAAACCTCAATTAAATAGAGTCAGGAGACCAGAAGCGGCGTTCTCACTCTGTGTGATCATAGCAGAGCCCAACAGGAAGAAGAAAGACTCCTCTTTTTTCCTGGCAAGGACTCAACCCATGAAAAGCCATGGACTCCTCGTTTTCTACAACCCTCCCAACTTCCTTTTCCTCTTTGTAAATGCATCTCCCTCCCTTGCTGTGTGGGGACTTGGACATGACTTGCCATGGGTGCAGACCCCGAATTGCAATTCTGTGCTGATCCAGAATAAACCCATCTCTGCTAGAGAAAACACCTGGCAGTCTATTTGTTTTAGATCAACATATATTAAATTTAAACCACAGTGTCCTTCATTTCTTCAGGAAAGAACTTTTGAGCTCTTGGTTTTAAGGCAATTTCACTTTTTACTTTTACTTTAGGTGTACGAACACCAAGACGGCAGCAAATCGCTGAAGCTGGGCGACTTTGGACTGGCCACCATTGTAGACGGCCCCCTGTACACCGTGTGCGGCACCCCGACATATGTGGCCCCTGAAATCATTGCAGAGACCGGGTAAACACTTCTTGTGTATTTACTGCAGTGCTGTGCTTGCAAAAGAGCTAGTTGGCTTCAAGGGTAGAAGAAATAGGAGTGTCCTGTCCCATCCAGACAGAACTAGTTATCAGATAGTCTTCACTTGTTTTTTTGTTTTTTTTTTTTGACTTGAAAGTGGGAGCCATTTTCTCTGTTTTCCCCATCAAGTTGCCAGTTACTACAATCTTGTTTAAGGTTTCCTTTTGGCCTTTGTTAAAGGTAGAATGGCAGTTATTAACCCCTTAGTAAAAAATGTTTGGACTACCAGAGAAACATACAGTGATGGTAATTAACTAGCTATTGGAGAAAAAAGAAACAGACACCGCTGTGTGCAGTGAGTACAGTCTACTGTGGTTACTTCTCTCAGCTGTCCTTATTCTCCAGTTCGGGTCCCATTTTGGGTCCCATTTTGGTCCTCTTGGCAGTCCATTGATTATCTGTGGAGTGCAGCTACCCTCAGGCATCTGAGGGCCACTGGGAATTGGCTGGTTTCTGAGTGCAGCTGACACAGATGAATGAAAATCTCTAGAATGGGGGGAGATTGTGGGGTGGCCTAATGCTTACTAAGGACCTACTACTATATGCCAGGTTCCTTTAGTTAATTCTTACTCTTCCAATAGATGATATGATTCCCATTTTGCATCTGCATAAACTCAGTCTCTGATGATTGACTTATAAGCTCATGACTAGATGGTAGCTGAGTCCGCATTTGAACTCAGGTCTAGGTGAGTAAAAGGCTCTTTCAGTAAAGAGCCTCATTTCTTGCCAAGGATCATCAGCAGGGTTCTGAAGCACTGTCCTTAAACAGAAGGTTGGGGGAAGGGTGAGCCAGCAAGGAGAGACAGCCTATTTCTTCCATTGGTGGCACCAACCCAAACCTAACAATCTAGGTAGTATCTTCCACTGTGACAGGTGGAGATAGTTTTTCTGCTTGTACCATAGACCAGAAAGGCAGAAATACAGAACAGATGAGAGGAGAAATCCCCAGAGTGAGATGTGAGGTAATGAGCACTTTTTTATTCATCAAATTTGAGTCAATTGCGAGCCCACAGTCTATGGCCATGCCTGACCTCCCTCGAGGCAATGCCATTATCTCTGGTGGGTGCTCTGATGGCCTGCTGCGAAGGAGTGGTGTGCGGTTGAAGGAAGATTTGGTCCGGCTCTTGAAAACCTTGGCTGGAACTCAGCTGTGCCACTAATTGTGAGATCTTGAGCAAAATTATTTACCCTCTGAACCTCGGGTTTCTCTTCTTTAAAATAGGCAGTAATATTTGTTCTGTACAAATTACAGAGTTGTTGGGAAAACAAAATCAGATAACGTATGTCAGTCGGTGCTTTATAAATTGGAAAATGTCTTATGTGTAATTATTATTTCTAAAATTCAGGAGTGAAATAGTCTCAGGGGTCCATCTCTACCTGAAAATTGATACGACTATAATAAACATTTTTGCTGAAACCCTTCACTTACTGATATTTAGATATGAAGGTAGGCATATTTTTTAGTCATGTGCCTTAGATAGTCTTTTTTTTTTTAATTCTTTTCTTGAATTCTGTTAAGCCAGTGGGTTGTAGTTTAGTGTTTGTTGTGGGTTTTTAAAATTTTGCTTGGTTTGGGTTCTGGTTTATGATAGAAGAGTCATTTATTTTACCATGCCCCATAATTTGTCCTGGCCTGACTTTGCTAACTCTGACATCACTTACTTTTTTCAGATATGGCCTCAAGGTGGACATCTGGGCAGCTGGTGTAATCACTTACATCCTGCTCTGTGGTTTCCCTCCATTCCGTGGGTACGGGCAGCGATCTTTTATTCAGCACCAACAAAGCATTTCTCCCTTCTATGAATGATCCATTCGGCCTCCCCGCACAAAGGAGCCTACAGCTGGAAAAGAACATAAGAACTTGTTATTTTTTCCATGTTGTGCACGCTAATTTACATGCCTTCCATAAATCTTCCTCATATAATTTAAAAACTCATTCCTTCTTGATTTGCCAAAACAGTTCCATACTGACATTTTGAATTGCTTAAAAACACACATTTTACACATTTGCGGGGAAAGGAAGGGCTTCAATGCGTAAGAATGAAAAGATATACCCTGACTTGGCATTTTCCTGCTGTTTATTCCTCGTTGTTGTCCTTCATCTAAACAGAAGCGGTGATGACCAGGAGGTGCTTTTTGATCAGATTTTGATGGGGCAAGTGGACTTCCCTTCTCCATACTGGGATAACGTTTCTGATTCTGCAAAGGTAGGTTTCCAGTGCCTTCCTCTTCCTTACAGCCTGTGTCTCAATGGAATTATTGATTCTGAATCAAAGAAACATATGATATTGTAAATATGATTTCTGTATGCATTTTAGTCATAATTACTAACTTTCCCAAGAGCTCACATTCAAAAAGTCATCTGTCCATAGCCATCCCAACTCATCAACTCCTTCTGCTTCCCTGGCTCATCCCTCCCTGTGGTCACTCCAGCTGTATTGCTGTAGCCTGTAGTTATGCCCTGCCCACACCTGGCTTGAGCCCACCTCAGACTTCTGTATAGCTTATTGCTTCACCTCTCTTGGGTCTTGACTTAATGTCATCTTCTCAGTGAAGCTTTCCCAGACCCTGTTTCCAACTGCAGCTCTTAACCCCTACCTGGCTGACCTTATCGTCCTTTGCTTTATTCTTCTCTGTAACACTTACACTCTATGTCCATCTGGTATACCATCTAACTACCTCTCTGTATCTGTCTACTTATCTAGATAGATACAGATAGGTGGATATATTGTATTTATGTAGTTTATTTTCTAACGCTCCTCACTAGGGTGTAATTTCTATCAAGACAAGGATTTTTGCCTATTGTATTCATTGCTGTATCATCAGTGCCTAAATAGTGACCAGCAACTAACTGATGCTCAACGTATATTGAATGAATGAATGAATAAATGAATGAGTGAATTAAACAGTTAATCAATTAAAGTGGAGAAAGCACAACATGGGTTAAGATGATCAAGAAAGACATCATGGGGAAGCTATGATGTAACTTGGACCTTGAAAGATAGCCAGGATTTAGAGGCAGAGGAGAACAAAGCGTATGGTTTTGGTCCCATTAAACTAAAAGATCAATCTCTAGGAAAATTGCAAAAATCTCACACAGAGACATTAGTAGACCCTGAAATAGAAAATGAAAACTTTTAAATTGGTCCCTTAAAATTATGTCTCCAAGCATTGACTTAAATTTTTTGGAAAACTGATGTTGAGAACGAATTATCTTTTGATTATTCAATATTCATGCCTTTCCTTTTGCTGTGTCCTGAGTATGAGTTCAATTTAAAATCTGACTCATTAGGCCTGGCCACTTTCCATGGAAAATGATGCATACTGGGCCCAAATCTCTCCTTTTCTTCAACTGTCCAGGAATCTACCTCTAGCCATAGGAAAATGTGGGGAATTGAGAGAAGTGTCAGAGAAAAGCCACAAAGGTAAAAGGAGATGGGATGATACAGCCACAGAGGTGGGGCTGGAGGTGTTTTCACCTGTGAGCAGACAGTTCAGGAACCTGTCCCAAGTCTCAGTGCTGTCACTTCATAACTCAGGGGCTCGAAGTCACTGACAGATAGGACTATCTCCTGCACCCCCGTGGCGCCTGCAAAGAGCATCACACATAGTAGTTGCTTTAATTGAGTCCTGGCCCAAGTTAGAAAGTGAAGGTAGAAGCTCTGCATCACTGGAAATAAATCATCCGTGTCACGGAGCGGTACTCAGAGCCTATGCATATGAGGGACCAGGTAACGTGCACCTAACCATTTTGTTACACGGGAACTTCTAATCCAAAGTAGACCAAAGTAGACAGAATCTGTCTGACAGACTCATCATTAAAGCCAAAGCCGTGCTTTTCTGGTTCAAATAAATTTGAGCTCATGGGGGAGATTCATTAATTTCAGAACCATTTAATCATTTGCTTCATAATGGTTCTATTTTACTTTCATTGATTGATCTGGAAATTTCTGAAGCATTTTTAACAGATTTCCTCTGAATTCTTCGGCTACTAAAGAATAGTTTCTATTTTACCAACTAGCTGTTGGCAATTCCTTATGTCTTTCCTCATTCCTTTCTTTCAAACCAAAATATGCCCTCTTGCAGTTAGAAGGAAAAAAATCCATTTTTCCTTTCAGCTGCCAAAGTGAAATTTTAAAGTGTTTTAAAAATGTGATTTCTATATTAAATAATTTGGAATCTGTCTTTAAAGTGCAAAATACTTTATTTCCTTTCTACTAAAAATATTTTTAAGAAATTGATTTTAATATCAATTTATTTTTTTCTCTCAACTACAAGCTATATATTTATAATTCCAAAAATTCACCTTTCCTTTAAAAGGTGTTAGGTAGCTATAGGTAAGTTGAGTTGATATATTCAAGGTTTAGCGCTTTTACAGATGTTTTCCAAATGAAAAGAGAACCTCTGCTCTTGAAAACGCCCGGATTTTTACCTTCAATGTTAGACACAAATGGCATTGAATGTTTCCTTTCACAGGAGCTCATTACCATGATGCTGTTGGTGGATGTAGATCAGCGATTTTCAGCCGTGCAGGTCCTCGAACATCCCTGGGTTAATGTAAGTAACTTCCTCCCTTCCCTGTATTTACTCCAAACATTCCTTTCTCAAATTGCAGCTTTCCTAATGATGTTGCCTCCTTTTTAAAGTGTGGTGTTTGTGTCTGTTCCTCCCTCTCAAACATGCCAGAACAGTTACAGGATCTCAGCCTTGTTCCACAAGGCCCTCTGATGTATCTGTGCTGACATGTGTTCTCACGGTCCCTTGCACAGAGCATTTCATTTGATTCAGACGGGACTGCCTTCTACCGGGGAACTGCATCCTATGGTCCAGATTAGGGCTGCATCCATCAATAATACAGAGCAGATTTTCTGAGTCAGTGCTGCTTTTGCATCATTTCTACCAAATATAGCAGTGACCCAAGGGTCCCCGCATCAGCGCTGGAGTTCTCCAGTGCAGCACTTCTCAAACTTGTCTGTGCTCACAAGTCACGGGGGCGGGAGCGGGGGGATGCTTATTAAAATGCAGATTGTAATGTAGTAGATGTGAGGCTCTGAATTTCTAAAAGCTCCCAGATGCTGCTGCTGCTATCTGAGTACAAGGTCTGATGAAATTTCTTTAGCTATGAAAGGATTCTCCAGAGCAGAGTCATTATTTGTTGTCTCTCTCTCTATAACTGATTGAAAAGATTTGTTTTGAATAACAAGAATAATAAATACTTAGAGTGCTTAGCTTATAGTGTCTGCCCAAGGACCATTTAAGTACCTCACTTACATTAACTGATAACCCAGGGGCTGTTGGAACCCCTGCTGACATGTGTGGAAGTTCCATACCTGGGTCTAATGGTTCTTGCTACCAGAATAGAAGACAGACATAGATTTGGATATAGGTACGTACAGACATGGACAGGTATAAAATCATTAGCTCATTGATATGAATTTTGCCAGCTGCTTCGAGGGATCTGGCTGTAAGATGAAGGCAACAAAATGTTCCACTTCTCTGAATTATCACTTCGGTGATTAGTCAAGTGTATTTTCCCAAGATAACTAATGACTGAGAATGAAGTGTGGTTAAAAGCACAGTGTTGAGACAGACTGCATCTGAGGTGACAAGAGCTTGGGATCTTGTTCATGTTCTGCCACTTGATGCCCATGGGCCTAGGTTCCAGCACTTTACACGCCTGAACCTGGTTCCTCCCACCCCACTGGGAGGTTTTATATATATATAAATATATATATATATATATATATATATATGACAGGAGAATATACAGGAATGCGAGCGTGTATAGGTATACAGCTAAGGTTTGTTAAATATTTTTACACAGCAGAGCTTCCCAACTGGTGTACAGATGTGTGAAGATGTTAATCCCCTCAGCCCTTGGGATAGTCAGGCATGGCTGCCAGAGTCCAGGAGCTGTCACCTCCAGCCTTACGACCTTTGCATTTACCCCACGGTGCTGAACATAAGTTATCCTTTTCTATGGAGTTGGAAAGGTTAGGAAGCATCTCATGTAAGCCTAATAATAAGCCTACAAAAGAGGCAGGGTGGGTATTATTGTACCCATTTTACAAATGGAAAGACTGAGGCTGTGATGGATGACTCTTCCAAAGTAGCTGTGCTTATGGCTGAGCCAGAATTTGCAGGCAGGTGTCCTCACTTCAAGTCCTGTGCACTACACTGCATCACCCTCTCTCTGTTCTACATGAAAGCACTGTGAATCGTGCAGAAGAGTGCACTATACGTACACCAGCATCATTATAATGATTGTTCATACAAGGTCGCAGTCTTTCCAAAGTAACTTACCTGGGTCGTGGTGCCTCTCCCTTAGACGTGCGGGGTGGAAGAGGCACAGGCCAGCTGCAGGCTCTCCTAGTGGCAGCAGCTGGTTTGGACTGATCTACATGCTGATTGGTCCACAGACTGTCAAACTGCATGTTAGTGCTGGAAACACTGAGAGTGTGACCACACAGAATACAGTGGAAAATCTGAATTTGAAACACGGCCTTTGAAGGCTCACAAAGAGCCGTGGAGGAGAGAGATTACAAATAGCCATTTTAGATTTTGAAATACATTTTCATCAGAGGACACCCCTGTCGGGCCTGCTCTCCAGGAGCTCTGTCTGATACAACAGGCAGTCACATGGCAGTGAGAGAAGAGCCACCCCAGCTGGCCTGTGTGGGGAGGGTGCCCTGGAAGGCTTCCCAGAGGAGGAGATGCCAGAGCTTCTTCCTGGAGGAGGCTGGGAAGAGATGTCCCGCAGAGCCAGCTCAGGCAGGATATGGATATTTGCTCTAAGATAACTTTGTGAATGTGAGCACATTTGTCTATACATGTGAGGGGCCTGGGGTGTTACTGGAAACAAAATAATCCCTTACCCTGATTCCAGACCAAATGACCCCATATCAATATATTCCAACTCAGTTGGGTAGAGAAACAAAATTAAGACGACTTCTGGCTGTTGCCTTTGAAAAATTAGGTTGTTCGTTTTCCTAGGGCAGCGTATCCATGTCTCAGCGGTAACTTTCTTCCTTCTCAACCTGCTTTGTGCACATGGTCCCACTTTGCTGACAGTTAGGTTCTACAGCTCCCTCTGGACCTTAGACTTCTGCTGTCATTTTAGTTTTCCCTCTCAGATTCCCTAAAAACATTTTCTAAAAGCAAGGATAACATTTAAGGCATTGTCTAGGAGATTTAAAATTTTTAAATACCCTTTAATATAATTCTAACAGACCTTAGATTCTAAGGGGAAAAAAGATAGCGATTTTAGCAAAAAACAAATAAAGTGATTGCTTAACTTTTGAAATTACATAGAAAACAACTAAGTTAGAAAATTGATTATTTTCTTTATCTCAAAATAACAAATGAAAAAAATATGTATATAAGCATTCACAACCAGCATTTAGTGTTTGTTGAGGTCTCGAGTGCAATAATTGAACAACCCAACAATCAAAATAAATAAATTAGGAATGTCAAAGGAAGCCCATTTAACAAGACATGTTGCATTTGGCAGTCACATTATATCTGATCACTGCAGAGGGCGTTACCTAAGGGGGGAGAAGTAACAATAATTGTATGAGCCCTAAAGAAGTCGTCAGAAAGCTCTTCCCACGTTCCCGTGTGTCCTGATTTTCTCTATCGCATAAATGATGGCCCTTTTCACCTGGCGCACTTGGAATTGAAAAGGCAGTCTCGTGAAACAGAGAACAGAGCACAAGGGCAACAGAATAGAAAAATCTAGTCAGCAAAAGTCACTTGCTTTAACCTTACTCCAGGTGCTTCCTCTAGGCCCCCATTTATTTTTTTATACACTCTGAGTGCTCTTTGGTGTCCTGGACCTCTGCTCTGTTATCGGAAGAGCCATGAGTGAGGCCTCTCAGTGGATGGTTCTAACCAGCCAGAAGGACAAAGGCAGCATCAGCGTGCAGCCAGGTGTCCGGGAGAGGGATGTAGACCCCCGGAAGGAGTGCCCACTCACCTTGGGTAACCTTGGGACAGTCATTTCATGCCTTTGAACCTGTTTTTCTGTCTGTGAAATGGGAGATAACAGAATCAACTTCTCAGGTTATGAGGATGGAGAGAGGATTTTATATCTGAAAGCCCTGAGCAGACAGTCTTAAGTGCTCATACGCTGTAGGCACTTGGTAAATATTTGGTGAATTTGAGTCTGAAGAAGGCCGAAACTCCATCATCTGTGGCTACAAGCTGAAGAAATGGAAACTGTGATCAACGCTGGTGTGTGAGAAACTTGATTAAGGTGGAAACCCCTCATCCAAAAAAATGATCCTGTTTGTGTGCTCCGAACTCCACGTAGATAATGTGATTATCAGCTTGTTGCGTTCTCCAGTGTCACAGCCATCTCTTAAGGTAGCTGCAAAGTACCCACAGGAATTGCCCTAGCTAAATTTATTTACCTTATTACTCATATTGTGGAGAACCATATGATTTAGGCACATATCACATGAGAGTGGAATAGGCAGTAATAATATATCTGGATCATTCCAGGGATTAGGGAGAAGGTTGAGTCACTTTCTCCCCAAATGATATTTTGTTGGTAGGAAATGCAGGTTGGTGATTAAGTTCATAAGCTTAAATGACAGTTCCAAAGTTTTTTTTTTTGATGTGTAATTAGGATTAAATTATCAGCAATCTTTTTCAAATAGATTACTATTATTGGATTTTTATTTTCAAAGTTTTGACCTACCTTATCCCATTGTTATTCTCCTCATACCATAGACTGAAGGTCCATCTCAATACTACAATTCTACAAATCTGTGTTTTACCTTCAATGTTTTTCCTGATGAGGAAACTGAGGCTCAAAGAAGTCTTTAGCACGAAGCTCAGTGGGGTCTCTAGCACGAGGTCCGATTCCTGGGTTTTGCCTGTAGAGATTCTGATCCTAATCTGCACTGGCATCTGGGCATTGGGAATTTTAAAAGCTCCCAGGTGACTATAATGTGAGACCAATATAGAGAACCTCTGTCCTACTGGAAAGGACTGGTTTAAATAAGTCAAGTGTAGTTACTTAGCTGGTGCAAGACTTACTGTCATCTTCCTGGCCTTTAAATTTTATTTTACCTCCTTTTTCTCACGTACCTACTCTTTTGAAAAGATACTGCTAAGCCAAGATATTCAACAAGAAAAAAAGAACCCGAGGAAGAAGAAAAAACAAGAGCCTAGATATATGTTTTTTATTCTATGCTCATAAAAATCAGTGCTACCCATACAAAAATATATAAGCATTCCTCTAACTGTTGTTAGAATTTAAGAGAACCCCCAATGATACTGTAATAATAAATAAAACCACTTATCTGTATGTACAACTTATAAATAAAGTTGTAAATGATGACATGGAATTCCACTTTCCATTTGGGCATCTCATCCTCTCCTTTCTCTAAGGTGGATCTTAATTTACTTCACATTTTCTCCCCGAGAGCAGAGTGAATTGTAGACATAAAGGATACATAGGGCCAAGCTAAGAGATTCAGAAATCCTGGGATGTTGCCCAGCTGGGGAAGGTTAACAAGAGTCGAGGGGGCACACCCTGGCCTGTGAAGTGGACCCGCTACTGGAGAGTATGCTAATGTACCTGGGAGTGTTTAAAAACGAAGTCGGGATATTCTGGTAGTGAACTGCTCAAGACTGCCATGCTTCTCATAAATTTATAGCTATTATTAATACTAGAGTCTGGCAATGAGTAGACTGAAAACCAGATCCATGATTCAAAAACAAAACTCCATGAAGGGAGGAGGGTTTTCTAAAGCATGACCCCTGGAATGGTTTCCTGGAGGAAAGAGAGGAATTCACTCCGCTGAATGACTTCACAACCGAGCCCCCCAGCCCTCCTGATGGCTCCTCCCCAACATCCGCTAGAGGAGCGGAGACCAGGAGGCTAGGTCTCCTCCAGACAGCTGGGAGGGTTCATTTTCCATTTTGCAAACTAGTTTTGTTCTTGTCAGTTGCAACGCTCTGCCAAGGAGTGGATGGGGATTTCTAAATCAAAAACCGCTAACAAACCACAACCAGCCCGCGTCAAACTTCAGAAACTACTCCCGGAGACTACACACCAGAATGTATGGTAATAATACTAGAACTGTTTGTAGCATACTGCCAGGTTTGTCACGTTTGGAAAATTCATAGCACATTTTTGGCACATAATCTATTCACAATAGTGGCGATGAAGATGTATATATAAAAATGTACGTTTTTAATGGCCCTATTTATTTTATTGATGCAAGATAGTAAGTTAGCTAAATCTCCCTCATCAATCTGGATGCCTCAGGTACAGATTAGGGCCCTGCTAAGCCAGTTGCTTGTCTTTTAATCCAATTATGCTCAAAGCCTTCAAAATTGTTAGAGACTGCAGATTTTTTCGTTGCCGGTGTGTGTGTCTGTGTGTGTGTGTGTGCGCACTCGTGTATATGTGTTTTACCTTCTCTGGCGGAGGCACCTTAATTAATTGGGAAAAAATATCCTGAAATGTTTTAAGATTTATGAAGTCAAAAGCATCCCTGGCAACTTGTAAGGATTGTTTCACTACTTTCGTTGCTTCAACATGAACTAATAACCCATGGGAAGCTAAAACCTTCACTAGAATTTAAAGCTGGAGGCCTGAACCCCCAGGCCCCAGCATCTGAAAGAGTTGCTAGGAGTCTGACAGGAGATTAGGACCAGGACAGAGCTGGGAAATGGTAACAAAGTCCATTGTGAGGTTGGCGAGAGAGACAGCTTTTAGCTGGAAAACTGGCAGGAGAAAAAAAAGAGCCAGGTAAAGGGAAATTTCTGACAAAGATGGCAGTGGTGGGGGTGTGAGGAGATGGGACTGCAGTAAGGGCTGATTCTCCCTCAGGAAGTTAAGTAGAGGCTGCTCCGACGGAGTCCCTACTGTTTGTTTCCTCCATATTTGCCCTCATTCAGTCACAGGCCCACACTGTGACCCCAGGGCACCTTCCTGTCACCCTGTGTCAGCCAGGCCTTCCGGCACTGCCTGCTCCGCAGAGGATTCCAGAGCCCCGGCCCTCATGGGCCACATTCCCATATCCCAGATGAGGGGATGCCCAGCATCTCCTGGGCAGAGAAGTTTCTAATTTCTAACTACATTCCTGTGGGCCCCCGGAAGTGATCAGCATCCCTTTTACTGACCTCTGTCCAGATGCTTCCCAGGCTCCATTAAAGCCCTGTCCAAATACTCTCTGTTATTTTCAGCCCCTAATTCAGTCCTCCTTACCATCGTGTGACTTTCATCATGGAAAAGATGACTCATTGCGTCCTTCCATTTCACAATTCTGGACCTCTTTTAGTAACCAGTGCCCCTGATGCCCTTGACAGTGCAATGCAGTGTGGTGGGAAGACCACAGAGTTCCAGCCTGTTTCAGGCCTGACTCAGCCGGTTTCTAGCCCTGTGACCTTAAGCACATTTTTTAACCTCGCAGAGCCTCAGTTTGCTCATCTTCAAAATGGGACTAACAATGCATGTTGTAGAAGGTAATCTGAGGATTAAGGAGATCGTATATGTAACTTGTTAGCCACATAATGGGTTATCTCATGTCACCTTCCTCTCCGTGCCTTTGTCTTTTAACTCTGCTCCCCTCCTTACCCTTTTCTCTCCTTACTATTTTATAATCTAAAGCTCATACAAATTGCTTTGCCTTACGTAGCCTGGAGCTCTATTAAGAAATGACTAGAAGTACCTGTATAATTTGGGGAGTGAGGCCCAATGGGGCACCACTGTATCCGGCTTCCCCCTTTCCTTCAGGCGGAACCCCAAATTATGCCCGAGATATGACACTTGTAAGACTTTCAGTAAAGGCACATCATTTCATCCCTTGTCAAATGTTTAACTCCTCCCCAAAGTCTAATTTAGATTCCAAGGGCTGTTGTTTCATACATCATTAAAAAAAAAAAAAAGTGTTTTACATACGCCATTGAATTCACCCTTGTGTTTAAAACTCTAGCCTGTATAATCCTAATTCTCTGTGGTTGTCCTGCGACTTCTCTTTCACTTGTAGAGTCGGGAAGTGAATAAAGGGAGGGTGGTCCTTCACACTTCCTGCACTTACACCCCTCTTATTTTTTTAAATGTTTTAAATTTTTATTTATTTATTTATTTTTGGCTGCGTTGGGTCTTCGTTGCTGCGCGCGGGCTTTCTCTAGTTGCGGCGAGCGGGGGCTACTCTTTGTTGCGGTGCGCGGGCTTCTCACTGCAGTGGCTTCTCTTGTTGCGGAGCTCGGGCTCTAGGCACACGGGCTTCAGTAGTTGTGGCTCGCAGGCCCTAGAGCGCAGGCTCAGTAGTTGTGGCGCACGGGCTTAGTTGCTCCGCGGCAGGTGGGATCTTCCCGGACCAGGGAATGAACCCGTGTCCCCTGCATTGGCAGGCGGGTTCTTAACCACCGCGCCACCAGGGAAGCCCCACACCCCTGTTATTAAAGAGCACTGCTTGATTCCTAATTGAGACCAAGGCTTCCAGCTCCAGCTGTTCTGGGGACTCATCTGTGGCCAGTTCTCTCCTGCTCTTTCAGCTTTCTCGCCATCACTCTCCCATGGAAACTCTTAACTAGAGGTGGAATGGTTGACTCATTGTTTGGCAAACATGCCTTGTGGCTTCCCACTCAGGCACATCTGTGCACCAACATCACCTCCCCCCTCTCTACCTGTCAGTACACTCCCAACATCAAGGACCTGCTGGAATCCCGTATTCCTCGTGAAGTCTGCGCTAACTGAAAACACGTCCTCTCTCCTCTGAACTCCTGTGTTTCTCGCTGAGCCATGTGGCACACTGCCTGGTAACAGGTCTTTCTTCTCTTATTGGTCTGTTTTACTGTTTGACGTGGGGTGTGCAAACTCGGTCTCCCAGTTAGCCCGCGAGGGTCTGGCAGACAGCGATCATTTCTTCTCCCCACCCTGCCATCCCCTACGCAGCCCTGCATATAGTAGGTACTTCAGTTGACCCTGTTTCCATTCCAAGTATCATCCCACTGGTACCCTAATTGACCTTCATTTTCTGTTTCCACAATACAGATTTTTTTTTTTTTTAATTTCGAATACACTCTGCATCACTGGAAAGCCTCCTTCTTCTAGATTTGGTTTCAGATGTGACTCAATAAGCATAATAATTGTTCCTTCTTCTAGCCATTCATAAATCAGCCCAAGAATATCATAAATTGAGCATCCACTCTGTGCAGGGCGCTGAGCCAAGTGCTTATATTAAAGATTACAGAAAACATGGAAGATGTGGTACAAAAGGGCAAGAGTTCATTTATATAGATATGCATAAAAACGTGTATAAGTTTTATACATATACACACACACACACAATCATCTAACACCAAAAAGAATGTAAATAGTGTAAATATATATAATGAAAACATTAGGAGTTTATGGAAGAACAATTTTAATGGATTGTGCTTAATAGGGGGAAAATGTTTTGGAACAGGTGATTTGGACCCAAGTTTTGAAGAAAAAGAGGGACCACAGGGTCCATAAGAGCAAAGCCCATGAGTATTTTTGGCCACTATTGTTTCCCCATCAGTTACTGTAGTGCCTGGTCCAGCCAAATGCTGAAAAAAAGAGTAAATCCCATATGGAGAGACCAGGTCATGTAAAAGAGCAAGCATGCTGTGCTTGGAAAGCAGCAAATTTATTTTCTTGGATGCAGCCAAGAAATTCCATGCAAAATCATGGAGAGGAAGGAGAGAAAGAAAATGATGAATGGTATTGAAGTCTTGCCAGGAATTTTGGTTTAAATAGATAGTAACAAACACTTATTCATTCATTCACTTATTCCACAAATATGTATTAAGCATCTACTGTGTGCCAAAGTACATGCTAAGACCCGGGGATTCTGTAGTGAACAAAACACACTCTCTGTCTTCAAGGATCATGCAGTCTCTTCATCACACACTAGTAAGTGGTGTTACATACTTATGACTGATTCTTGTTATTCTAACAGTATTTAGCAAAGGAGAGAAATCTGTCCAGTCTCCATCATAGATGGCTCAGGCAGAGAGCAGAAGCCTTAGTTAAAATGAGCTCCAGTGCAGAATATGTCATAATAACAGATGATATGAAGGCAGCAAGGAGGATTTAAAACTTAAGGAAGATCTTTCCACCTGGAAGGTTGTCTGGGATTATAGAATGGATGATCGAGTAGCTGTGGCACCAGCTTGAGTTTATTTACGGGCTCCTGCCTGAGCCCAGGTCCGTCAGTTTCCCTTGGCTTTGGGTCGGTATGATGGGCTAAGAGGATAAAACTCTTGGGTTAGAAAATAAAAATGTTTAGATTGATTTTTTTTTTTGGTTGTCCAGATTAACTTGCTCTTTGACATATGTCTCTAGAGCAATGGCTGAAATCAATTTTATTAGAAACCAAAAACAGAAATAAAATTTTTTATTTAGGGACAAAGTCAGAGGGTAAGACGACACAGCAAATTAATTTTAGAGCAAATGTGCAAATGAAGGAGCCCTTGAAGCAGTACTTGCTACGACAGTGTTTAATGAGAGGACATTGGTTGGTTTCTTCCTGAAATGTTATGAATTTTAAGATTACTGCCTGTTACTGGAATATCTTGGCCTCATTTTCTGTTTATCTCATTTTTTTCTTCTTCTCCTTTTTTTAAATTTCTTTTATTTTTTTTTTCCAGGATGACGGCCTCCCAGAAAATGAACATCAGCTGTCAGTAGCAGGAAAGATAAAGAAGCATTTCAACACAGGCCCGAAACCGAATAGCACAGCAGCTGGAGTTTCTGTCATAGCAGTAAGCATCTGAAATATCTACCTATAACTTTTTCAAAGCACTCCACCTAAGAGATGGGCATTACTCAGGAGATTCCACCCAGAGACAGCAGAATGGGTCATTTCTTTAGACAGCTCGACCATTTAAAGCACTGGGGGAGGTCTGGGGCTTATATATATGATGTGTTTTTGCTGATCATTTCCCTAGGAGTCACATCATTATCCAACACCTCCAGGGTGCCTTGCAGTATATATTAATTTCATGATTTATTTGTTAAGGCAGAAAACCTCCCCCACATTGGACTCTGTGCCAATGCAAACTTCTGGGCTCTGAGAAAAAGAGTTCCTAGTGTCCTTTTGCCAGGACCTGGCAGGGGAGGGGAGGGGAGCTGAAAGAGAGGACATGGCAGAGAGAGACTGGAACACTATAGATCTTTGTACAAGACATAAATAAAAGCCAAAAACATGGCAGGACGCTTACCCAGTGAGATTTTCAGTGAAACTGAATTGCTGTGAACACCCAAAGAAATCAGGATTTCTTGCTCCTTAGAAATTTCTGTTTTCAAAGCGGAGAGTCTTTTAACATTTACCATTTTGTTGATGTGGCTGCAGGATTTTTTTTTTTCTGTTCCATACATGCAGACATACACTACATGCAATTTGATAGCAGCTCTAGGCAAAGATTAAATTGGGCAGAGAAATAATGAAGCCTCATACTTCCCAGTGTCATATTCTAGAGTAAATATATTCAAGTCCCAGATTACTTGAGTTTTAAATAATTTCCTCTTTTTTTCAGAGTACATACATTTTAACAGCATATTCAATGTAAAATCACTAGAGCTGTTTTTCTTTTTTAAAACAAAGAACTTAGACACTATGATCTCGAATTTTTTAAAGTATTTATGCTACTAAACATACATCATGCTCGTCAGCAATACTGAATATTTAACTACTTCTATGGGTGTTTTTCTTTTCTTTCTCTTTTTCTTTTTTGGTGGTGCTAGAACTCCAGGTAAAGCAAAAGATAACTAAGTGACCTATTTGATACAACCAGTCCCAGATCTGGGTTACTAAGTATTTACTAGGAGTTTCCAGAATTTGCAGGTGGCACGAATGCATGCATATACTTTCCTGGACTAGTTGCATTTCAAGTTTTTTGATTGGACCCCTTCAGCAGGGAGTTACATGAGTATGAGTTACTGGTTCAGGAGGACACTGACAGCAACAAGTAGAATGCATACTCTTTCCCCACGCTCCTCAGCGCTACTGGGGATTTACATTGCAAGGTGTTCTTCTGGCCCTCTCTCTCTTTAGTTCTTTCTAAGGAAACTCAGCGCAGAAGCGCAGTGTCCTTCTGTCTTCATCGATCGTCAGCATTCTTTGTTATCAGCTAATTTAACAATCTCATGGTGCTTCTCAGGGAAACCAGACATTCTATCCTCTGTTTTCATCATTCATGTAAGACACAAGTATATTCCAAAATGTTTGTTTCCACAATTTTCTTTTGCAATGGACTGCCAGCACACTTGTCCATGAAAAGAACTGCTTTTCTGCTCCTGCTGAGGGCTTACAACTGCTAGAGAGGGTGCTTTTTCCACCTCTGTCATTTTGGGTTTTGTTTCGTTTTTCCTGGTCTTTTATTTTAACTAGTCTTTGGTTAAGTTTGCCTTGGTTGCTCAAGAATGCTTTGTTCGCAGTATTCTGGGAGTCTTGTAATGATTGAGAGCAGGAACTTCAGGGCAATTCTCCGATGTACAGACAACACAGATGGGAGGGGAAATGCGACTTTAATCAAACCTGGATAAATTTGGAAACCTAATCCATGAGTTTACTAAAACATCATCTAAGTAGATCTCCTTAAAAAACTTCAGTTAGTATTTGAAGATTAAAGGTCCAACTGATTTCTTTTTCTATGACTAGACCATTTTGAATGCAATTTAATATCAGTTTCTCAGTTCATCACTAATATGTTTCCATGGAGACTGTACCAACTGGTTAATATAAATTGTAAAATGGGCTGTGTGATGCTGAGTTGTGCATTAGTTGCAAGCTTATTTAATCTCTTTATCCACTGCAAAGTTGTGAAAAAAATCATCAACTTACCTCAGGCTCAAAATAATTGACTTTTTGGAGAAATATCTGAAAAAGTGCCATGTCAATTCTAAAGCACAATTCACATGTTGACCACTACCATTAATATTTCAAACATGAAAGAGAATATGGCTGTAACTTTCAGGGGCTATTTCAGGAGAAGCTGGCCGGCCATAATATATGCATTTATGCATCTTCTCCAGAATGCTTTTCCCTCATAAATGTCCACACCCTCCATAAGAACCTGGGGTAGGTCACTAGGTGCAGGGCAGGGCTGGGAGTTAGAAACGAGCCAGGTTGGCTGCCTTTGTTATTAACTTTCAGAATAGCACCAGATAAGTCAATGTAAACTCCATAACCATGTTCCCATTCTTAAAGTGCACAGAATTAGACTCAGGGGACCACCACAAGATAAAGGAGCCCTGGCATTAAATAATATCCCCAACTCAAGCTAAAGTATAATTGCAAAGGAACGATATTCTGCTGTGAGACAGAATGTGAGTGAGAGGTAAAAGGAATAGCTTTCATAAATGGTGCATTCTATAAAGATCATATGACAATTTAATAACGGAATATAATTATTGATTCACCCACATGATAGAAATTTCTGTAATTAATATAATACTATTATGACTTCTATTTGATAGACATGGGAAAAAAACCTGATTTCAGCATAGATTTCATGCAGACAGAATTTTTCCCCATGGGCATGAATGCTTTCCCCAGAGGCTATCAAATGATGTATTTTATTTTAAACTGCCTCTGTTACAGGAGTGCTTTTTTGTAAATTACAAACACCCTTTAAAATTAAAATATATATACTGTTTAGAACAGAGTATCAGCTTGTTTTTTTTCAGAAAATCAGCAATTAAATCATTGGTCTTTAACCGGTAGTTCTCTTTCCTTAGTTAGAAACCTCGCTATCTGCTCATAAAGGAATTCGTGACACTTTTTCTTTCTCGGAATGACAAAGGAGAAAAGAGCATACTGTCATAACAAACAGACTCTAATCACAGGTGTAATTTATGACATGAGTGTAGTTTAACATGCATTCATGGTTCTGAACCTTAATGTTTTCTGTTCGTGTTGTCATTTTTTTCTTCTCTTCCTCCCACCCCCTACATTATTAAGACCAAAGAGAGGACAAATGATAACTTTATATTAAGGTCCTCGAGTTGGCTGGGAGAGTAATTACCAGCTGGAGGCTCACGGGCATCATAGAGCCCTTCTCGGAGGAGAAAAGGTATCTGACATTTAGGTCAGGTGACATGATTAGGTGGAAACCCACTGCTGTCCTTATAACTACAACAGTCTGCGCCCATTGTCCTCCCCTGCCTTTCCCAGTGGCCGGGCAATTCAAACCAAACCAAACCAAACCAAAGAAACCCAGAACAGAACAGAGAAAGGGAAACAAAAGGTTATTAAAATGCAATTTATAGACATAAAATGGAATTAGAGATGACATTTTAACGGCGGACTTCTTGAGAGCCGAGGGATGGGAGGGAGGCATTATTAGATTTGCTCAGCTTGATGAAGAACCGATGACTCAGATGTCACTTCCAATTTATTTTTCCTCATTTAATGCTGTTTATTATTTTAACCAACAATTTTCCTAATGCTTTCGAGTTCTTCTTTTGCATTTTGGTCGTGCAAATAGAGCATTTCAGTCTAATTGAACAAATCCATACTAATCAATGTGCAAATAATTGTGATAGTGGGAAGCTTCCTTCTAAAGCGAGAGACCTCTGCTCTGGGGCGTTCCCAAATGTGGAGTTATGGGGTACTTTGCCTGTAGATGGCAATAAAGAGCCAGTTACTGAGGAGCCATCCCTGGGCTGAAACAGAAAGGCAGGCCTTCATCTTCCTAACAGCAAGTGTACTTCAATATTTTTTTCTAAATAAAACGAACTGTACATTTTTAAAAAGATTAAAATCTCACATTGCTGTTCCGTGAACACTGGGATAGATAGCCTAGTTTATAATCAGAATACCGAATCTTCTGAGCAGTTTTTAGTTTGAACAAGTGCCCCGGCATGTTTTTGAAATGCCTTTGTGAATTTTGTAGTAGAAACTGTCATGCCAGTACCACACTTGAAAGCACTCATGAGCCTCTCCAGAAAGAAAAGTGGTCAACTTGCATCCTCTCATGGGCAGAATGGGGGAGTGGGCATACGGCATGATTATTGTTTCTCAAATCTGGGGATTGAATCTTTTATTCCTAGGTAGCCAAAGGCTAACAACTTATTCCAGGAGGAACAACTTTGAGAACTTATCCTGTCTTCTATTTATTGTACCTTTTGTTAATCATAAGCACTTAACTGTACATATGCACTTTTAATATACAGCGAAAATTATTTTTCATTTTATTTTCTATATTTTCTTGGAGAAAATTTACTGTTTTATACCATATCTTTTTAGTTCAGAAATGTAATTGATTCACCTTTAAGAGCAGCTCTGCTTTTGAAGATTAACTCTTAAAGAAAGAAATCCAAATTGCTGTGATTTATGGGGATTCAAAACTTGATTCTTTTCATCTTTTATTTCATATTTATGAAGGCCTCAAACTTAAGCTTCATGGGGTAAGGTTGGGGGGGGGCGTCCAATCTGCTTTCTCTTAGGTGGCTAAAGCTGATTTCAGCACTTTATTGTAAAGCATTTTCCATTGCTCTAGAATATGAAGACGTGTTTATATCTTTTGAAATTGAGAGGATATTATTAAATGTGCATTCAAAACCTCGTTTGACAAATTAGATCTTTTCTAACAAATTGGCCTCCGAGATATTCGTGGGGGATTAGTGTATTTTCTCGCCTTTTTATTTTCAATGTGCAGATTTAGGATATTAGCTAGTCACCCTGCAGAAGAGGCATCGTAACTCTATATACATATATAGTCAATGAAGAACAGCTTGGTCTGGAGTCTTAATACTTTAGCACAATGTCGATCCACTGAGTTGCCCCCATTTCTCTCTGCTCAGCTGGACCACGGGTTTACCATCAAGAGATCAGGGTCTTTGGACTACTACCAACAACCAGGAATGTATTGGATAAGGTATGAGATGGTGCAGCTCAAGTCAGTGTTTCCATGGCAACGTGCTGGCAGTCTCCATTAACCAGTTCCTTCAGTGGATAAACATGCTTTTGATTTGTTATCCAGTCCATATGCTGCTTTATCAGTTTCATTTTAATCTTGATTGAGATGCCACACCCCCTCATTCTTTTTTTTCACCCCATTATTCACACTGACATTTGCCAGCTTTCTTTCCATTGCACATGCTCAGTATCAACTTTCCTTACAGTTAAAAGGACAGTATATTTAGTGTTAATGTCAAAGCATTTGCCTGATGTTGCTAATTAAAACAATGATTTCTAGTGTTTTGTCCCTTAACAAATGGAAGAACAACAGTACCTTAGTATATGTTCTATAGAAGTATATACTGTCATTTTAAAATCATCAAGCCCGATCTTAACCTTAGTAGATGGATGAAACAATGCATTTACACCTTAGTCATAGAAGCTCCTCCCAGCACAGTGAGCTATAGAATGCATTGTGTGTGTTGGTAAGCTTGTGTTTTCAAATTCTCCACCTTTTTGTTTCATTTTGTTTTTGTTTTACTGTTACCTCTCTCCCCCTGGAAATCCCTTTATGTACTAGCTATTGCATGAATTTATTTTTCGATATTTTGTAACGGTCAGATTACTTAGCTGGCTTATCTGCTCAAGCAAAAGGGACTATGGGAGGTATCGATTTTTTTTTAACTGGGTTAAGAATTCTATCCAATCGTTTTCTATTCCAGTCAACTGCGCTGGCATTTCCTTCAAGGGGCATTGTTTGTGTCTCTTTAAGTTGGCCACAGGCAGGATGAGTTTTGATGATATGAGGAATGAACTCTGAGAAGTCCTAGGCAACTTTCCTCCTCCATCTTAATGTTTCTGAAATGATCTCCAGGTAAAGCTCCACGTCTTAGCATTTGCTAAGAAAAAAATTCCACTGGGTTTGGCATTTCCCCCAAATGATGGTGCCTTATGCTGTTCATGGAATAGACCAAGTTGTTAAAAAAAAAAAAAAAAACGGAAAGAAAGAATAACATATATAATATACTATTTAACCCCCAATTATTACTTTTAATTTTTTAATATAATTAGACACTAGAAGCAAAGGCATTAGAGATGCAGAAAAGGCCACCCTTTGACAAACTATCCAAATATCTAAGATCATGATAATTTCTAAGCCTGCTGAAAGCAAGAAAATACCCAAACTTCAATAAATATCAAAGTCAGTTTTACACAGAAGGCTGTTTGTATCTTCTAGACAGATCTGCATGCAGGAGTTGCACACCCACCTTTTTATTTACCTAAATAAACAGCTTTATAGATACAGAAAGAACTTTTTTTATTTTTAACCTTTTTTTTTGAGGGGGGTGTGTGAATCAGTCATGATTTGCCTTTGTGCAGACTCTTTTTACATGGAAGATGATCCATCCATCTTTTACTTTTTCCTGAAAGGTAATATACATTTTGAAGAGTGCACATCTCAACGAACTTTCACAAAGTGAGCACACCACTGTAAGCAGCACCCAGATCAGGCACAGAACATTTCTAGCACCCCCAGAGGACCCCCAGCCCCCAGGGCCCTTCCAGGAGGGTCACGTAGCCCTAAGGGTAAACGCTGACCTGGAGTCTGTCCGCATTAATTAGCTTTGCCTGGTATTGTTCTTTCTATAAATCAAATCGTGCTCCGTCCTTTTTTAATTGTATGTCTCCTAACCTCAGGCATATTAACCAAACATATATGAGTACAGTTGATAAACAATTAAAAATAGGCATCAAATATGTCTAATTACAGTTGTGCATATTTGTATAACACAAATTACACATATAAGCTTCAAAAAAAAAACCTCTAGAAAATTATATTACTAAATTTGTGGGCTTAGGGGTGGGTGCAAAACACCAAATAAACACAGTAATTAATAAACGTAGCCAAGTATAAAAAGGTCATCTGACTAAAATCCTGGCGATGGTTCGCATCAGCAGGCAAAATGACAGGACCCTGAACAACGGGCAGGAGCGGATAGAAGATAACCTCTTCTTTCTTTCACACATAAACTGCTCTGTTTTCCAGCTGGGGGCAGTAACAGCAACGTTCAGAGTTAATGCTGTACTAAACAGCGCACCCAGTATGTAAAGCTAAATTGGAGAAATGATGCTAAAAACTCATCGGCGTATATGCTTAATTAGGAAGTTTTATGATGCCATTTAGCCCGGAACGAACACACTCTCCTCACTGGTTGCAAATGCTCGCCTTTGATCTCCATGGAAGTGGGAGCATTTGTCTAACCATGGTGGCAGCCAGCTTTCCAACATAAACAGTCACTGCGGGCGAAACAGCCCCACTCCCAGTTGTTGTGTTTACAAGATCGGGAGTGGGGATGTTCCTGGCTGTTTTCACTGCTCTGAGCAGAACGCCTGGGAGACGAGCTTGTGTTTTGTAAAGCAGCTCACATCAGGGCAGAGGCTGGGGAAACGGCTCTTCGGGGTGCCCAGAATTGGCATGTCCCTCTTAGTAGCCTTTTTGGGGACTGGAGAAATGGTGGGGGCCATGCCTCCTCCTTGCATTCATCCTCCTGCCTCGAACAGAGGGATGCTTCCAAGCGGTAGCCAGGGGAGCAGCATCCTGCATGGCTTCTTTCTCCGGGAGACCTTGCTCCTGTCCCCCCGAGTCTGGAGGCGAGCCTCTCCCAGGAGTGAGCTGCCTGGGCCATTCCACCCTCTCACACACATTCCTGCCTCTCTCAAGTGAAGTTGTCCCTGTGGCAGGTGCTGTGCCAGCAACACATGGAGAAGAATTCCTGCATCTTCTGCACGCACAACAAGGCAACAGCCAGAAAAGAACCTGATTAAATGAAACACATATCAAAACAAGACATACGCTAAGAACGCCAAATAAGAGAAAATGCAGAGGTGAGCTAGGACAGAAGGGGGGTTGAGGTCAGGCCGGACGTGACTCGTGTGCGTACTAGATTCAAGCACTGTCCTGAAACAGTGAGTGACGAGGCAGCGCGCAGCAGCCGTACGCGGCCCTTGCGAGGCTATTAGGTGCTGTCGTGCTCGGGTGTGAAAAGGAGTGGGGTCAGTTAAATGCATCTTTGCTCGGCGCAGGTTTGGAAGACCGGTTCCCACAAAAGCCAGAGAGGAACCTCCCACGTGGTGTGAAGAGGGTTCCAAAGGCACACAGCAAGTTGCAGGGCACAGGTTGCTTTAGGGACGGTGGCCTTGGCCTTGGCCTTGCTCTGCCATCGGGAAAAGTCCCCCCATCCTCCATGAGTGTAAAAAGTGCTGCAGGAAGGAAGGGCAGGGGCCTCTGTTCTAGGAAGGGATTAACCACCCTCCGTACCCCAGCGCTTAACACATAGAAGAGGCATAGATTTAAACTTCAAAACCATCCAAAGTGTGATTGCAGAGAAAAGTATAGGGGAGGTATGAGGTTTGGTATGGCAGCTGTACTGTGATGCTAAAAAGTGAGTTATTGGCCGGGAGGCTCAAAAGCTGGGCCACAGTACTTTGTATTATAGTTCCACAAATGGTCACTGAGAGAGACACAGGGCTAGGGAGACATCTGTGTTATTTTACCACGTCAAACAGGTTGCTCGCTGTTTGAGGTTTTATTTTGTTTCGTTTTACCTTCAGAGCCCCCTTAAGAGCAGGTCCCAAAAATATATATATTTGTCTTTTTAAAACTTAACGTACTTGCTATTAGAAATGAGAAATTTCCATGGCATTCCAAGACTTACTGATTGGGTGTAAACTGTATATGTTTTCCTGAGATTCCTGGTGATTCGGTATTGATGGACAATTTTGTGGTATCGTATTTATTTTCATCTTGCTTCAGAACCTCTTTCCCTCTTTATGATTTAAAAAGATGCCTACACTCTATTCTATGTATTCTTTCCTGCCATACTTTGCCTCCGTATGTTCCTCAGTGATGTTCACTGATAGGATGTAGGTTTTATCAGGTATAAATGCGTAGGGAAGAATAATCATAAAGAACTTAATCATAAGTATTGACACACTGTTATTCTATTAAGAGTGTAAATATCCATATGCTGACGTCAAACAATTCTCAAATACATGTCAAACACATGACACTTCTAGAAACTAAAAAGTCTTGAGGGCTTCCCTGGTGGCGCAGTGGTTGAGAGTCCGCCTGCCGATGCAGGGGACACGGGTTCGTGCCCCGGTCCGGGAAGATCCCACGTGCCGCGGAGCGGCTGGGCCCGTGAGCCGTGGCCGCTGAGCCTGCGCGTCTGGAGCCTGTGCTCCGCAACGGGAGAGGCCACAACAGTGAGAGGCCCGCGTACCGCAAAAAAAAAAAAAAAAAAAAAAAAAGCCTTGAAAATTGAAATGAAACAAACTTGATTAAAGATTGGCAGCTCTGTGCACGGAGAGTTGCATGGAGAGTTTGTGGCTTTGGTGTCAGGAAGCCCTGGTTTTGGATCCAGCCTGTCCTACTTACTGTGTTGTGACCTTGGGCAAGGTACATGTTCCTCCTCTGATTCTTAGTTTCCCCATCTATAAAAATGAGACGAGTATTATCAACCTTCCAAATCTGTGGTGAAGATGACATGAGTGGCCTGTGCAAAAGCACCTTCATGGACCCAGCCCAAATGAGGAGCCCAGAAAAAACTGTTCCAGGAGAAAATCATCCGCTCCACACCACACGAGAGACAGATTTTCCTGGGAAAACTGATCTCTCTCCAGATCCAAGCATTTGTTATTAAAGTAGAACCGTGACCTTTTTTGATGCTCTGATTGATTGGGATAAACTGTTGAATAACTTATATGTTAGATTATTCATGAATTGGGGGCATTAAATTTTACTTAGTCTATAGCCCCAAATCCTGATGAAGTATAAGTTTAACAAGTTATCCTCTAGGGCAGGGATTGGCAAATTACAGCCAATGGGCCAAATCTAGCTCACTGCCTGGTTTTTAAATAAAGTTTTATTGGCACACAGCCACACCCATTCATTTATAAATTACCTATGGTTGCTTCTACTCTACAAAGGCAGAATTGAGTAGTTGTGTCAGAGAATCATATAGCCTACAAAGTCTAAAGTATTAACTCTTGGCCTTCCCAGAAAAAGTTTCTCAATTCCTGTTGTAGGAGAAAAATGTTTCTAAATTAAAAGGCAGGGAGTTCCCTGGCGGTCCAGTGGTTAGAACTCGGCGCTTTCACTGCTGTGGCCCTGGTTCGATCCCTGGTCAGGGAACTAAGATCCCGCAAGTTGTGCGGCCTGGCTAAATTTTAAAAAGAAAGAAAGAAAGAAAGAAAAAAAGCACCACCTGGCAGGCTTGTTAAAAACTGTATCACCACCAGCTAGTGGAATGCACGGCACATAGAAGGCACTTCAATAAATAAATATTTGTTAAATTAATGAATGATTGAATCTTCCCATCAAGGGACCATTAATATAGAGAAACCTTGATTGTGAAGATAAATGTGTTTTTTTAAGAGTCTGGACAATCAAATCACATATGAGATGCTCTTACAGTAGCATCCCACTACAGCAACCCAAGAGTAATTCTTCGGCAAAGCTAAAAAAATTGCTTTTGTAATAAAAGGAGTTACCCCTTAATCTACCTGCTTAGTTCTAAATTTTCATAGATTTTCTTAAGATAAACTATGCCTACAGCTGTCCTTTCTTTTAGTAGCATGATGAAGGAAAAACATGGCAGCTCAGCTTAGCTTCTGCTGTGAGAAAATCAGGGGCCGTAGGGCAGAGGAAACACATGAATTTTGCCCTCTAGAAACCTGACCTCAGCAAGTGGCTATCATTTTAACCCCCTGATGGGAGGCCACCAGCAACCCTCTGCAGAGGTGGACCAATGTGGGATTCTATTAAGAACCAGATCAGCGGGAGGAGCCTATATTTATGAAGTGGTGGGGAAGCGTGGGACCGCCCTGCCCCAGGAAATGAGGAATCACATTCAAGAGACGGGTACCTAGAAAGGAGCTTTGAAGGCCGCTCGTTTCATGAAGCCTCCTTTTGCCATTTAAATGGTCACCTTCACTTTAGGGAAATACCGTGTCTTAGATCCGGATACTGTGCAGTTCCTGCCTGGTGAGACCCCAAAAAGATATTAAAGCAAAACGAAACAGAACCATAATAAGCATGACAGCAAGCCAAAAAAAAAAAAAAAAAATGAGAAGGGTGGATATATCAATCTAGGTGTCAGTTTAATTTTACTATCAAGCAAAACATTTCCAAAGTGGCAAGCAAATCGTAACTCAGTCCCTACAGAGTAAGGGCGAGCAAAGGAGAGAGCGTTCCTGAGATTAATGCCCCAACAGCTGCATCCCTGGCTCAGTCTCCTAGGTAGTATGAATAATGGATGGGCTCAAAGGCAACATGCACGATAATGTTCTTTTATTAATGAAATGAAGACTGTTTGGGATGGCTGGCAATAAATTAAGAAAAGCGAAAAAGGAAAAACAGTCACCGTTCGCCTCTGAAAAATGCAGTTACTTAAATCCAATAATTACTGCCACGACAGGAAACATCGCCTCCGAACTTAAACGAGGTGCATCTCTTGTGGGTCCTGCACATAGTGCAGAACAGAAATATTTTTGATCCATAGACTGGAAGGCCTGTTGTTTACTAAGAGAAAAACATAACCCATTTTAGTAGATTGATGGTGATATTAAGCATATTCAGGTATTTCATAGGTGGAAGTTTCCTTAGGAGTGAGGCACTGTACCTCAGCTCAGGCTGCAGACTGGGAAATGGCTTGATGTGGTTAGAAAACGTGTCCAAGGTCACATAATCAGCTGAGCTAGGACAAAAAGCTGGTTCTCCTGACTTCCCCCTGCTGCTGCTACCAAGGGGATTACGCTAAAGCTACCAGACAAGGCAAGCATTACACAGATGTGGGTGACTCAGACTTGCAAAAACAAAGTAATGCTCCAATTCATATTCTCACTTCATTCCTGACCTTCCACCTCCATGCTGTATTTTTCCTATAGCATTGCAAAGATAGGCCAGATGGGTACCTCCTAGGTATTTATGCTGATTTCCAAATTTAATGTCAGAAAGAAGGATTTAAAATATCTGAGTACTGCGTGGAGGATAGTGTTGTTTCATTGTAACGGAAAAGGCCAAAGATGTATCTATTGTTGGAATAAATATTCTGGGTATTAGGCAAGCACTGTCTCTGATTCGTGCGTGCTTGGTGTTAAGGCAGGCACCAAAACGGGATGGATATGAATTTCTCTAAGAGCTCCAACTGCTATGTGTGTCGCCCCCGGATTTGCTGAGGTAACTGGCATGATCTTACCATTCCTCGGTTTTCACACTTCATCTAGCACCTCCTAAGGACACTCTGATCACCAAGAGCTTGCAGTCTGAGGTAGGGATATGCAGTGTTTCTTTCATGTAGAGCAGGTTTATATTAGTTTCTCCATGTCATTTTATTTGGTCAGTTATTTGGTCTGTCAGGATCCCCCAGTCCACTGTTAGCTGGCTATAGCCCCGCACACGACATAGCCGTTGTTATTGGGTACATATTTTAAATAACTAGATTAGAGCTTCCTATTTGGTTACTACTGGTCAACTCCAGAATCTCAAGAGATTTCTTGCTCACCTCTAACCTGTGATACTTAGCACCAAAATGTGATAATGCAGGCTTCAGATTCTCTTACGAGCTTTTAATGAAGTGATAACTTACTGAGGAAACACGTGGGAATTCTACTGCAAGTCCATTCATGTCTGTTCCACAAAGCTGCAAACCGTGAGCAAAATAACCAATAAAATAAAAACTCCGTTAGGAAGTCTTAAGTTTTAATGGACCATCAAGACTTAGGACCACCTTACCTTATAAAGATAGGCATTAGGGAGGAGAGACCCAGTTTCCTTGATATCTGGGAAATTTTTGTGATTGAGAAAGAGGAAAGCAGTCTTTCAGAAATGGTTGAAAGGGCCCTGAATTTAAATCTATGATACAGCACTTCAGAGGGGAAGTTATGTTTTGAATGTTTTCTGGGGAGAAAATTATCAGTTGGATAATATATATTTTTATAGCAATACTTTAAAAAATTATGTGTTGGCCTATTATTCTATTTCTTTGCTGAATTCATCTGTCTTGAACTACATGTCGGGCCACAGAATTCAACTGTAAAGTTTTAACTGTACAGATTTTAGAGGCAATTAATTTTACAGCCACACTTAAAATTCTAAAGATATCATATATAACAGTGCTTACTGTGATAAGGAATTGGACCACGATATGTAGTTGTTGAGTAGATAAATATATGAGGTTATTAATGTTATCTACTGTAAGCATTTGATCATATCTAAAACAAATTGCACTCTTAAATATTGGACTCATAATACCTTTAACTTCTTACTCTTTTGTATTATAGAGTTGTTCGGGGTTCTATTTTCTTTTGTCATTGCTATTCGGAAAGTACCTAATCACCTAAAATAATCTAATTCTGTATTAACTAAGAAATATTTAATCTGTCCCTTATATGTGTGTCACAGTTGGCTAGGCATTCTGGAAAATGCAAAGAAGTTTCAGATCCTACCCTAGAGCAGCTTGCATGGGATTTGGGAAGTATGCAAAGGAAAGGTAATAGGCCTGTGTGCAGTAAGTGTCAAAAGTTTGGTCAAGACAATACTTGCCTGAGGAATTTAGAAAGAAAAAGTGCGATGCAGAAGGTAAAATGTGATCAAATCTTGGAAAATAGAGAAATGTGAGCGGGCAGGAGGTGGGAGAGGTGATGTCAGGTTGGTGAACACCGTAAGCCAGGATGCAGAGGTGAGTGTGATTCAAGTACCTTCGGAGAGATATCAGTTAGGACTATTTGGATTGCAAGGGAAGAAAACCCAAACCAAACTGGCTTTCAGCAAAAAGGAGAAGTATGGTTTTATATCATCTGAAAGGTCCAAAGGTTGGGTCTGGCTTCAGTGATGCGTGGATTCAGCACTCGGTAGGGCTTGGTTTCTTTCCATCCCTCCACTCTGCCTCCCCGTGATGGCTTTAGTCTGGAACTTCACGTGGTACCAGGATGTGGGAAGCAGCTCCAGGCTTGCTATCCTCTCAGCTGGAATTCACTGTGAATGTGAAGTCTCAGTGAAAGTCTCCTCATGTCGCGTGAACTGGGTCGGGTGCCCATCCTGAACCAATCACGGGTATTGGCGAACACAGTCAGCACAGGCTTGCTTCTGGGTCACAAGCCCATCTGCACCCCACCCTCAGAGACGGAGGTAGGGTCCCCTCCACTGGAATGACAGATTACGCGAGCGGGAGATTTCCAAAGGGAAACCGAGGCATGGTTAACCATAAGCTAAGTGGATGCTGTGTCCACTAACAGGGACATGAGGTCTGCTGATATCACAGGATAATTTTGAGTAATAACCGGAACTAGACCCTGGAAATTTTTACTGTAAGCACATTGTGACTGTTAGGACAAGGAGTTCAACTTTATGAGGAACTGTAAACAAATCGGACCTGGGGATAACTGACCTGTCAGCTGTGTGTGTGCAGGATGGGCTGGGGGTTGGGTGCTCTAGTGGGAAATAATGTGACCTCTGTTGTGCTTTCTCATATTTCTAAAGCCACAGCATTTGGAGAGTATCTCCTGTGTGCTACGAGCTGGGGGGAACACAGACAGGATGCCCAGACTTGATCTTGCCCTCCACAGAGTCTACAATGTGGCAGGGAAGACAGTGCATCAGAGTCAATTGCGTTGCAGGCAGGATGCACAGTGATAGCTGTACTGGGCTTCATGGGAACACAGAGGGGTTCTTAAAATGAACCACAGTCCATAGAGCCAGAAGCAGAATAAGCAGGAGCCCTGGGAGGAGAGGCCTGTGGGCAGCGATGCCCTCTCAATCATCTTTGGGAGCAGGTCTGTTGGGAGCACCAAGCGTTGCTCGCGTAGCATTTGAGAACGTTGCGAGGACCTGGGTGAGTCAGGAGCTGCCTGTCTGTCAGTCCTGAGACCCAGCTCTCCCTAGGAGTTGTTTACAGGCCCAGAGTGGGATTGTACACGTGGTGGAGGCTGGCTTGCTGTCCCTGAGCGAGCTCTCGGGCCATCAGCCTGGGAATGCCCTGGCCTTTCGGCCTCTGATGCTGCTCGTGCTGTCTGTCTCCTCCCTGGCTCACCCTGGCTGGGATCAGAGGAGGGAACCACTGGAGTGCGGTGGCTCCTCTGAGCTCTGTTTCAGTAGACTTGAACTGGGAAGAAATGGCCTGGGCCTCACGTGGGAGGAGAACTGAGTTCTATTCCTAGTCAGTGATGCGATACGGGCAAGTCTCTCCACATACCTGGGCCTCAGTTTCCCTGCCTGTAAAGGCAAAGCCCTGGGCAAAGAATGCTTTATAAATGCTCTTTCAATTCTAAGAGTCTATACATCCAACAGAAACAACCATCACACCCTTTTCCATGACCTGTGATCATGACATGCTATGTTTCCAAAAATAGCTGCTATGAAGTTACTGGTGAATCAGCACAACTGAAAGCCCAGGAGCATTTGAGCATGAAGGCCCGTCAACAAAGGCCGGCATTTAAAAGCTGCTAACTAGAGAAACTGGCAGGAGTGGCCAGAACTGACTGCTTAAATGGGACAGAGCAAGGGCTGTCCAGGCAGAGGGACAAGTGAGGAAGAGAATATGATTGACCTTATGAGCATCTGGAGAAATGAAGATGAAAATAAGGGGGATGGGACCATCCAAGCCCATGAGTGCCACCAGCGTCTGCATAAACTGCGTTACAGTATTGGTGGAGAAATGGCTTATTTCAGTGCTGACAGCCAAGAGCGTGACTTGGAAGAATTGAGTCAATTATGGGGAGATGAGGTAAATATGGAGAAGGCGCCAGTGAGAGTAGGCAGGGAGGGAAAGTACTCTGAGATAAGTTCTAATGTGAGCTTTGTTTTGCACTGTTTTCCTCTGACCTGCAGTTCCTTCATTTCAAAACAATATCTTACACTGTAAAGAAAACAAAACAAAACACCACCTTCCATTTCTGGGAGTCTTCACCATTTTGAAAGCATTTGCACATCCATTTTTACATATAGCAACTCTGGAGGGTGGGAGGGCCTTATCCCTGCTCCTTATTTAACTGAGAACAGAGTGAACGGTTCCCACGGTCAGCAGTGGACGGAACAGGACTCAAAATTTCTGACTACAAACCCGCTGTGCAATTTTCTCCCCGACACTAGAGAACCTCAGTCCACTAGTCAGTATTAGTCCCATGCCAGTGACTGTTTTTTCTTTCTCAAGAAGGTAGAAATAAAAATATTTTTTATGACCAAGAGAAGCATTTATATTACTCTTGGATTAACTACAGAGTGGTTTTTATGTGTCAGACTAAATAGACGCCTGTTTTTTACATTCAACTCTACACAAACAGAGCATTTTCAGTTTGCTTTGAAAGCAAAATACCATGTGTTTGTTGTAACTTTACAATGTTTTAAATAAAGTTAGGAATCTGGATTTATGATGCTGAAAAATATCATAAAATCGGTGGGTATAAGACCAAGAACTATGTATGTGAGTTGAGGGTCCTTAAAAATTCGACACTTCGAAGAATCCAAGGTAGACATTTCAACACACCAGTTATTGAATCACTGTATTAACAATCTAGTGAAACGAGAAGTGAATTATTAAAGTTTATCTTCCTCATTGATTTGTAACACTGTTATTCAGTGTGTGGATAGTTTTTAAAGCAGAACAGTTCAGCCTGACGAAGCCATTTACTGTACTGGTTTCTACACACTGCCTCTCTTTCTTTATTACTTCATTCTGGAACTCTGCTTGGCCCATTTTAGATCTGAGATTGCTCTAATGCTACGCTGCAATTGTATGAGGGGCTTAGTTTTCACTTTGTTCTCAGAACCCGGCTGGCTATTAATTTTATCTCTGTTCTTTGAAGAAGCTAACAGTAAATTTCCAAGAGGAAAAATGGTGGTATATATCCCTGTGGAGGAAAAGTAATCTCTTAAAAGCAGAATAACCTCCAGGCTACATCCTTTTAAAGAGGGACTTTCAAACAAGGATGCCTTCAACTTTTATATGTGTTCTGTATCTTTCTGCAGGCTTTGTACCTGCTCTTCTGCCCTCTGTGTCAGCTTTCTCTGTAATGATCCGTTCCTCCTCACACCCATTAAATCTGTTATGAAGTCATGCCCTTCCCAATCCTGATGTCATAATAACTTCCAGAGCTATGGCCGGAGAGCACATCCTGGAGATCATAGGAGGTTTCCTCAGGAAAAGGAGGCATAGGGCCCAAGAGTTGGAATACCTACAACATCGAACCTCAGTTTTGTAAATTACCACACACTACAATGAAAATGAACTTTGTAAAGGAAAATCCATGGGAAGGTTTCCATCAGGTTTAATTGCATTCAAAGCAGTTTTCAATTTCAGGCATTGGGTTCATTCAAATTAAACCCATCCTTGCCAGAGATTGAGCCATACTCCCTTATCAACAGATAATAAGATCATTTAGAATGAGGCGGTGCTAAAATAACAGGACGAGCTTGTGGCTCTGTTTCCATGTCTGACAACTTCATCACCTCTCATCTTCTTTATTAGACAGCTGCCTGGAGCTGAATGTTGATGAACGAGACGAGACATGCCTGGTGTCCTCACGTGTCAGACACACAGGCCCGAGGCTCCCATTTACCAGGGGGTCTCTGGCTAGGCTGGGAGCGACTGAGGGTATTGGATGTGGTGCTAGCGGAGGTCTGGGGAGGGCCAGGGAGCTGTTGAACCCACGACATCATCCATCCTGCCTGTGCCTGCGATGTCATGACCAGGGGCCCTTAGGAGCTGCTTCTGGGGGAGCAGAGGGCACCCCAACAGTGGTGACTGTGGTCACCAAAAGTGAGCCATCGTGGACAGGTTAACTTAGCCAGCATATTTTTCTGACCTCAGAAAGTTCCAGAAATCGTTCCTTTTGCCATTTCCTTCAGCCTAATTGTCCTCTTTCTCATTTTATGCCCCTGCTAGACCACCGCTCTTGATAAGGAGAGGCAGGTTTTCCGACGAAGACGCAACCCGGATGTGAGGAGCCGGTACAAGGCCCAGCCAGCTCCGCCCGAACTCAACTCGGAATCGGAAGACTACTCCCCGAGCTCCTCCGAGACTGTTCGCTCCCCAAACTCGCCCTTTTAACAAGACCCTTTTACTCAAAGCCCTAGCTTAGCCCTTTGAGACTCTGAGATTTTTTTTTTTCCAAATTTATGTAAAACAGTTTCATCTGATCTACCTAGCACTCAATGCTTGAATGGCCGAGCAGAACAGTGTGTTTTCTGGTATCCTTGTAGCGATTTCCCTTTGCTGAATGAGACTGTGACTTGTCGTTGGTGGAGATGGCAACTTGCTGCTAATCGGGTCCTCAAAGGGTTAAGGCTATTTTGCAACTTTTTTAAGCATAGAAGCAATGAATGTTTTCATCAGTCAATCTAGGATCTGCAGTGTGTAACATAGCACTTGTTAACCCTCTGAGTGCATAGGATTTTATGGGGAACCCTTGGGGGATTTTTCAGGCCTTTGGGTTTAAACACACGTTTCTTGATTTTGCTGCAGATCAAGGGGTTGTTATTAGATGCTGAGCTGTCCAGACAAGAAGAGCGTCTAGAATGATATCTTGCGTGTCCTTTTTTTGTGGGTTTAGAACATGGCAGGTTTATAACTTAAGCATCAGCACCCCTCTTTCCTCTTCACAATCCTATTAAGAAAGGGGCTTTTTTTGCATTGGAGGTCTAACTGTCAGCTGCCCTGAGTCCTGCATCCCGAGTGGAGGGACTTGGGCCTGTGACCAACAGCCTGACCCAGAATATAGATGGTGCCCTCACCCCCAAATTGCCTCCATATGAAGATGGGCTGATGACGCCCCAGAAATGCTGCTTCCACTTTAGCTGCTGCTACTGCCAGCGCAGACCCTCAGGAAGGCACCATACCTTGTCCTGTGTTTGGTGAGTGAGGGTCTGCCTGCTCAGTATGAGACCTCTACAGGAAAAAACAAACACACACACAACTGGTGGAAAAGAGCAATAAACTGCCAGGTGCTCTATAGGGCTGGAATGTCAAACAGAAAGAGGCAACAAGATCCTGTTCTTTTTCTCACCTGCTTTTTCATGCATTTCAGTCTTCAGTGTGCAATCCACATAGAGTATGGAATCCATAAAAAGGAGGAGCACCGGGGCATAGGAGCCCAGAGGCAGGTGCTCTGCAAGATGGCCGAGGAGAAAGCAGGGTGGCCAAACGATCTAGAATAGTCTCAAAGTGGTTTTTAAAGAAATAAACCATTGGGAAGATCATTCCATGTGCATCTTTGGGTTACCTACATATAGTCTCTCAGGGAGAACAGGATGGGAGACCTAGAGGGTATTCCTGAGGATAAAACTTCCACTCCCTAAGATGACCTTTTTATAGCACTGTCTTTAGCCGTCCAGAGGGAGATGCTGTTTTCTCTCTTTGGACCAAGTCCTGTCCGACACCTGTTTTTTTACTCCTGTTACCAAATCTTTCTCCCTAGCCCTGTGTCTCCCCCAGTGAGCTTCTACTGCAGTGTGTCACGTTCAGAATGGGGGCCTGAGGCAGCCTGTAGTCACTGCGATGCTTAGCGGGGAGGCTGGCCATGGTGTTGGGAGGCAGGGGCCCAACTCGAATGTCCTCCTAAGGTTTGCTCAACTCTGTGGCCTGGGAGACGACCAGTGAGTGATGGCTCGTGAAATTTGCGTCTAGATGGCTGAACAGCACTCACTGGCTCGGCTTTGAAATATACTTCAATACTTGAAAGTCTTGAAATTTGTGTGCGGCACTTCCGCAGTCAGTTCTTACTTTCAAATACGGATGGATCTTTGATGGCTGCTTTTTACTCTTCAACTGATGAAGATATGGTCTATATTACTCTAGATTTTAAAATCACAGCATGTCATGACTTTTGCAAAATTGTTCCCCCAGTTTTTTGCTCTTTCACATTTAGGTTTAACTCTTCGGTCTGTGTTGTCTTGCCATGTATATATTAGATCATTTATTGAGATTCCCCCCCGCCGCCCCCCCGCTCCCTTTTAGAGGGTCCTGAAAGCTTAATACACAACTTCACAAAGTAGCACAAATCAGCTGGGTTTTTTGGGGAGGAGGAGGAGGGCAGAACACGAGGAAGGGTGTGGCCTGTAGGTAGATTCCATATTAGTAAAGTTCCCTGAACTGGTCAGAAACGACTGCTTTCTCTAGAACTCTAAAGCAAAGCACTATTCTAAGTAAGACTAAGGAGTAGGTAAATAGCTTGGCCTCAACTCTAAATGTGGGAATATGAAAAAATCCTATGGGCAGAGACCTACCTACAGTAGACTGTGATTTTCCTTTCTCTGAATTACTGCTTTTCCCGTGGGCATTACATGTATTGCTCCAATATCTAGTGTACAGACCTTACAGTGCATGGCTCAGGCCTTTTTCCATCCAAGTCTTGAAGGACCGTGGACCGTGTGAAGCTGTGGCGTGTTTCCCAGAACACTGCAGAGGGGTAGCTCGGAAGAATGCAGGGCCATTCAGCATGGGGACCCCAGTGCATCGCTGTAGAATTTGAGTGATCTATGCTGAATAAACAGCGGAATGTGACCTGTCAAGTAGAAATATTGAGTAATCAGATGGAATGCAATCTTTTCAGCACTAAGCTATTGAGATCCTGAATGTCAGAGATGTACTCAGAGGGTTAACAGACAAGCACAAGGCATGCTGATTACGTGGGTGTACCCAGACTGCTTTTGCTTTTAGCCAGTACTTCCTATTTTTTTTCACAACATTCTTGGGATAGTTCAAGTTTGAAATAATTAAGTGGTGGTGTTCTTTAAGGAATTTCTATAACCAAATTGATCTTATTTTTTATTTCACTTTATTATAGAATAAACATGTACCATTATGGCAGTGTATCTATCTCTCTAATTATCAATTTAATCATTGCCACAAGTGTCTCCATATTTTTTTTCCTAAGTATTTAACATAGCTCTTACGGTGGTGGCCTGGTGATGGGGACTGTCTTCCCTTTATTGATACATGACCAACCATATGGTATTTTCAAGGGAATTTTAAGATTCATTTTGTTTCAGTTTGGTAGTAGACTTGTTAAGGAAAAAACTTTCATTACTTGCATCGTGTAAACCATCTCTCTAGATGAGAACTGTTCATATTGGTGAACACATTTTTTTTCTCGACATTGTAGCAGAAATCATTTTATTCGTCATAATCAATGAATATGTGATTTGCTCCAGATCATTTGAAGGAAAAGTAAGATTTCAGTCATTGAAAATGTTTTTACTGTAGCCCTGATCTAACTTACACGTGGTGCATACTAAAATAAGCAGAGAAAAAATTGGAAATAAACTACTGAAAATGCTTGGTGTTTTGTGTTCAGTGAGACCTTCCTAGAACCTGCTCAGGGCCCGCATGGGTGGTGGTTAACAGGCCCATCAGATATTGTTGAAAAAAAGCAATATATCCATGAATGAAGGCTAAAATTGCAATCCTGTACCCTTTGAGGTATATTTCAGTTGGAAAAAAAAAAAAAGAAGAAATGAAAAACTGGCTTAGCTTAGAGGGTCACGGAGCTATCGTATGACCAAGGCTCACGCACATTAAATCATGGTTGTTTGCTGGCCAGCAGTGCCCATTAGACAACTCTATCCCCTGTGCTGAAAGGCAATTGTGCTTGAGGGAGAGCTTTCTTCATATTATTGTGTTGCCTGCTAGCCTGTCTCTGGGTCAGGATCTGTCAGCATTTCCATGATGAACTTCTAATTTCAAAGGTTTTTAATTTGACCATAAGAAGGTGCCCCAGGCTGAAGTTTGCTATAGAGGGCCTGTTCCAAAGAGTGAAGGTCTGCTGCCTTCTTTTCTCTGCCCAATTCTCCCGAGAAAAGAACCACCAAAAATTCAGGTATGTCCCCTCATTGTGAATTCTGAATTTTAGAAAGCACCAAGATCCAAGATGGTAGTTTAATGTAATTATTCATTTGGATGTGGGTTTAAAAAAAATTAACGAGTCACCTGGCATATATTGTAGATAACGTATCTTTTCTATAATTTGTAAATCGTTAATTTTTTAAACTGCTATATGATTTGGGGGTGGGGCGGGGGGGAATCCAATCAAAGATTTTTTAAAACTTGAAGTTGGTCAGTTCAAGGGTTAGCCTTACCTGCGTGTTGTCTGCCATTTCCATTAAGAGTTTGGGAAAAAATGCTCTCAGACAGACCCTTATTTTGCATGCAGTGATAGAGGGTCAGATATATGCTTCTTTGGGAGATACGGATTTCTTTATTTAATCAAGTTTCATGAAGCCATTCTGGTCTGTTGAGGAAAATAGTGATTAAAAGCACTTCCAAATTAACATCTTTGTCAATTCGGATATGATAAGCACGTAAATTAACACACTTCACACTTTCTTGGTTTAAAGACAAAAAAAACAGCGAAACTTGAGGACACATTTGATCACTGCAAATGTGCTTTAAAAATTGGCTCAATGGTGCTTATACATGAAACAGTAACAAATGGGGTCCCTAGGACTGTCCGTCAGAAGGAATCTTTCATTTGTATGTAGTTACATACTTGAGGAGGTGGTGCTTTTAAGGCAGTCTTTTATTTTTTAATCATCTCAAATATGCAACCATCCATCCAGTAACATTAAGGATCGTAAACTGGTGGGAAACAGGAAATTCAATGTAGAAGCTGAGAATGCCTCTGCGTGGGGTGGTTTTTATTTTCCCTTTGGTTTTTTTTGTTGTTGTTGTTGTTGTTGTTGTTCTCCGGCTTCAACGCTGAAGCTATGCGATCATTTTTCAGTGAGTGAGCCTCTAACTGGCAGGTGTTTTGATCATGAGGTTTGCAATCTCTTGCCCTTGGAGACAAGTGAGAGCTCTAGTTTCATACTTTTTCATAAAGGAAGAGCAATCTCTACCATTAAACCCTACCTGTAAATGTCCTCAACATTATTTTTTGGTTAACTGATGTGAGACCCTTAATGTTGCTTCAATGTAAAATTGTATATTTTTGTCTGTGATATATACTTTATTAACTTAAAGTAAATAATAGTTCTAAAAGCCTTCACTGTCGGTATTAAGAGAAAGTAGGATTTTAAAAGTGATGATAAAGATGCTATAATGTCCATTCATTCCAGTCCAATCGAATGTGGTAAGAAAAAGACCTTGAATAGTTCTCTAGGGACAATTTCTCACTGACCATTGACATTAATCTTTGATATATTCTCAGAAAAAATAAAAAAGAAATTGAAACTGGTCCAAGGTTAGAGTCACATCCTCGATAACTATTTTTTAAAATTTTATTAGGAAATTAATAATGGTCTTTTTCAATCTGGCTGAAAGAAAATTATTAAAGGATTAGTTGAGTGTGAAATTAAATAGTATTTTGCTCATGCATACTGAAAAGGTGGGCTAGGAACCTGATGCATTTAAACAAGTTTCTGAAAGGTTTCAATTTGGTGCAAGAAAAAAAAAAAAGTGTTTCCTTCAAAAATACTGAATTTATCAATTGCTGCATGGATCAGATGGCACAGGTTAATCTTTGGTTTTCAGAATCTTAATGAAATAACTTTCAAATGATTTGTATCCATGATTAAAGCTGGAATGAGATCCGATTTTCTTCCTCATCTCTCAGTTTAAGCTAATAAATGTAGGTTAATGTGGATGAAATCATCTGTGATATATTATGTTCATTTATCAACTGAGCTTTTTTGATGTTGCCTGTTTTTATGTAAAACATGTTCTTAAAAGTTAATAAAATAATAGTACTTGGTGTATGAAATGCTACGCAATACCCGAGCTCCAGTGTCCACTCCTCAGTTCACTTTGCCATAATGGAGTAAAATTTCATTTTAGTTCAATTCATAATTGACACATTCAGTCCATGAAAGAATAACCCAGCTGTGTTCTTGAGGGGAATTCTCTCTATGCAAGGCTTTAAAAATTAGTCATGCGGTCAGAGTGTAGCTTTCCCACATGTCCTTCCTAGCAGAGTGTATATTTCATGAGCATAATTCAAAAACAGCTATTCTAAAAATGTCCCTTTCCATATATTACCTTCCTGCCTGGGCCAGTGACTTGGATAAACACAAAGAAATCAAACACCATTCAGGCCTGTTTTATCCTTCCACCTAACAAGATCTCCAGAGAAGAGTGTTGTTTTATCTGCTGACCTGTAATTAGCTGCCATTTTTATAGCGATGTCCCATTAGGCATCCCATGTGCAATACTGACCTTAGAGAAAATCGCCAAGCTGTACAAGGGAATAAAGTTCTTTCTTACGTGAGTTGTTCAATGCTAGGAGATTGAGAGTCGGCCAGCAAAAGTGACTGCAGGTCCCCTGGTGTCCTATGAAGGTGCCAGAATATCTCCGAGCACTTGTAAAATTAGCAGTCACCTTCCTGGCCATCTACATGCTGCTGCTACCGCTGTTGCTGTCGTTTTCCCTTTTGCTCCTCTGCAGTGAAATTGCTGGGTCCTTTCTAGGATTTCGGGGCAACTGCTGTGAAACAATAGCTAAAGTGATTGCTTCCTAAGGACCATTACCTTGTTTTATGAGGCTGGCAGCTTTGCCAAAAACCTGCCATCAGAAAAAAACGTGCCCTGACACAGAAACATCAAACACCGGCAACTCTGGGATTGAGGATGATAAAACTGCCACATCAGGAAACTGGGAGAAAGGCCTTCCAGGACTTTGAAAGGTGGGACTTAATGTTCAGATAAGGAAGTTCTGCAAATGGCGGTAAATGGGTAAAATAAAACAGGAGAAGAAGCGTCCCAGGAAATTCCGTACACTACCTCCTTACACAGAAGAAAGGCTTTGCTCTATCTCAGAAGGCAGCCAGCCTCCCCAGCTCCAGAAGGGGCACCAAGGGAAGAGGGGGAGCCCCGCCCAGCCAGCTGGACCAGCCAAATCCATGCTGGCCGCCAGCTCTGTGACAGATGTCCTTGCCAGCTTGCCTGCACATCCAAATCATTCATTCAAATGTTTCTTGAGTAAGTGCCAGCACCATAGAGGGCACCCCATTTGGGCTTAGAAAAGAGAAACTCCATTGTCCTTTTTTTTTTTTTTTTTCCTATGGATTAGAAGACTTTAAAGATGAGAGAATGTGTTTCTAGCTGCAAGGTTTGCTGTTTATCTCAGACTCCTTGTCCAGGGTTCGGATAACCTGGACATCACATCCAATCAGGCTTTGTGATTATGGCAACTTGGATTCTCTCACTTGAGGATGTGTTTACCATCTGCCTGTTCAGTGGTGCACACACCCTGTGCTACTCTTGGCTCCGCTCCTGGCCTCTGGGGTAGAAGGCTCCCAGAGTCTTCTCCGCCGTTTGTAATTAGCATGCGATTTACAACTGTCATAGACGAGCACATCTATTCAACAAGCATTCTCCAGGACCTACTGTGAGTGACGCACCACATGGAAGCTAAGATGAACAAGACACCGTTCCTGTTCTTAAGAATCTCAGATCTAGTGAGAAATCTTCTCCTCTGGATGTCCATGGGTTGGGGCACCTGATTTATCACTCACAGATGGCCAAACAACAGTTTGTCAGGGGAGAGGCATCCCTACCAGCCCGAGACTGGCCCCCTCAGCATGTGTAGACTGTGCTCCTGTGAGCAGGCCAGCCACCGGTCACGTGCAAATACATCTGCGGCCTGCTCTGTTACAACAATTCATATATTCATGCGTCACCCTTAGAAAGCCCCTGGAAGGAGGCGAAGATGGGAAGGAAAGAGGAGACGGAGAGAGGGAGGGAAGGAAGAAATGAAGCCTGCTGACACCACAGTTGCCCCAGTCTTAAGACCCAGTACGTTATTTGGGAGTTTAAAGGGAAGGAAGAATATTAATGTCTCACAGAGTGCTCCTCAGGCCCAGTCCGAGGACGTGCTCTGCGGGGATCATGGAACATACCTCAGTGTAGGTTTAACATGGTCTCTTCCACACTCTTCATCCAGGGGAGTGCCCCCCACCCCCTGTGACAGGATGAATAATAAGGCCCCATTGACAGAACCATCAGTGCATTTCTTTAGGAAGCAGGGGGTGGGGTGTTTCCCAAAAATGTTCTAATTCTCACACTTCACTGTCCATTCTCTCCTTGACTTTCGAGATCCTCTTGCAGGACCCATTCCCTCGAACCTGGGAATTCCTAGTAACAGGAATTTCAACCTGGGGGGGCCCCCTCCGCCATCTGCCATCAGGGCACATCGTCTACTCCCGTCTCCAGCAAGCTCCTATCAGGTGCCAGTCCCACTGCTGGATCCTGGGATCCATCCTGGCAGCATGAGATAAAAGACCTAACCACTGCCTCCCCGACGACTGAGGTCCCGTGCAGGAAGCAAGTAAAGAGAGAGACATCAACCAGCTTGAGCGGGGCCGTGAGAGGAGAGCACGGGGTACTTGGCAGGCACTTTGGAAGTTCATCTAACTGAGATGGAGGGGCGAGGGGATTCAGAGGAGTCTCCCTGGAGCAGATGCCCCTGAGTGAGTGTCTGAAGGATAAGTAGGAATCAGCCAAGAGAACGAGGAACGTATTTTAAGCCATGGGAACATACTTAGAGAACATGGTGGAGCTCAGAATGGGTAAGAGGGAGGTTTAAGGGTGGTCCTAAGGAGGCCAGGGTACAGCCCAGGGAGCTGGGACCCTCAGACCCTCAGCTATCATGCAGGAGAACAGGCATGGAGATCAGCCCATCTCCTCGCTGTGTGTGCTCAGAATGTGGTGGGTAAACTTAAAAATGAAACAGCCCCAGATTCTGGGTCACCAGAGCTGGTTAAGGAGGAAGGGGAGCTGGGTGGGTGACTCTTGTGGGGACATTAGAGACACTTCCCGAAATAACACGGATCCGAATGGACCCCTCACAGCAATTGCAGAGGGCAGCCTCCCCGTGCAAACGGAAGGGCTAGTCATGTGTTAATCCTTTCCTACAAGGACTAGAGTCTCCAACTCACAAAGCTTCTCAGCTCACAGGGGGAAAGAATCACTTCCTTCTCGCCTATGTTGCTTCACTGCTGATAAAAAAAAGGTAAAGAGAAATCCACTGACCCTGAAAATAGCTCTCTCTCTCCTCCTTCCGGGACAAATCCACATTATCACCTTTCCCTCCAGCAGGGTGATAATTAACGTTCCACGCGAGAGAGGTTTCGTTATTCCATCAGAATTACCTATTAATTTGCTGGATTCTTCTGATGAAGCGGTGAACTTGTCATGATGGGAACACTGTTCAGAATGTGAAATATCCTTTCATTTTCAACAGGTACGTCAAAGCCCAAACCAACCTAGACGTGTTTAATTTCCTCTCTCGACATGGTCCCCTCTGTTCTCACTTTTGTGGATGTTTCATTTTTCAACATTTTCTAAGTTCTCTGCTCTCCTGTGCTGAGCAAACTGTTTGGGCTTCATCAGTAGCTTCTATTGTTTCTAATTTCTCTGTAGAGGAAGGTTCACACTGGCTTCTTAAATTGGAAAACTGAACATTTCCTGCTCGGGATGGGAGGGAGGCCTCATTCCAACACTTGCATCTGCTGATTCTCTCACGGGACTTCTGCCCAGTGGTTTTGTGGGTTCTCCTGAATTGCCCGCACCTTGGCGTGCTTTTCTGTAAAAATGTTGTTGGCGCGTACGTGTGCCTCGATTCCGCTGCCTCTCAGGGCCTCTCACAACAGGGCCTTCCTCTCTGAACTTGTTTGTACCAAAAAGGTCTGATGAAAACACACCAAGAGCAGCCCTGGTGCAGAAAGGAGGGAAGCGACTATCACCTGGGCAGTCGGGTCTCTGGAATCAAACAGCGTGGAGACCCGCCAGCCTGGGTGACCAGGTGCCGGAAGGAGGTCTGATCGCTGCTGAGCCTCGGATCTCTTTAGTGTCAGCCGACCAGAGCTTCCGTGAGCCCCTGTTAACCAGAGCCCAGGAGTTACCGTAGCAGAGGATGCCCTTGGACCTAAAGGGTCACTCCTATCTTTCATGATCAAGATTATCCAACTCAGCTCTGTCCCCAACTTGTCAGCAGGGTTCGCTCTAAAGGAGAGGAACTTTCTAGGTGAGCGAGAGGCCAGGGGCTCTTGGGGCCAAGTCAGGCCTCCTCCCAGTGCTCAGCTCCACTCATCGGTGTTTCAGCAAAAACAGCCCCATAAACCCCACCACAGCCATGTGCAGTCCCCTCCCACGAGGCACGGCTGCTGCCTGAAAACCACGCGGCCTCTCCACCATAAATGCCCAAGGTTTCGCTTCTCCTTAATGTGGCCCTAAATCCAGACTGGCCTCTGGGCAGACTCTGGCCCCAGCCTCCATCATGCCTCTTCAAGTCCGGAGATTTGGGAATCATTTCCAAGAAAGTTAGCTTTCACAGGAGAGACCATGTGCCCCTATTCGAGGAACAGACACCATTCTGAGGAAGTCAAAGTACAGTGGCTGGGTAGGCTGTTTGCTGTTTCCTGCCCTGCGGGTCATGAACACGTCCTGAGAAATATCCCCGATACCGTAACTCATCCTGAAAGCCTCGCTGGCCAGGGAACATGTGACGTAGAGACAGAGCTTCTCCATTCTATGTCTGTTGCATCAACATTTAGCTCTAAAAGCTCAGACCCAGAACCACCGCTGCTTCTGTGCTGCTGTAGTTAGCGGGCTCCTTCCCCAACTCCGCAGCCTCTGGCGGAGGCGGGTGCCAGTACTGGAGTTCCTAGTGGTATCGCTACCTAGTTATCCAAAAAGTGTGTATGTGTGAGTGGTACGTGATGTGTGCGTATATGTGTATGCATGTATGTATGTGCTATGTGGGGTGTGTGTGTGTGTGTATGTGTGTATGTGCCTATGTGTATGGTGTGAATATGTGATGTCTGTGTGTGTATTTGTGTATGTGTATATGTGTGTGTGCATGTATGTGTGGTGTGTGTGTGCTGTGTGTGTGTATGTGTGTATATGTTGGGGGGGGGCGTGGTGATTAAAAAATGTGAGTCCACATCACACAGCGCAGCGAGCTTCCTGCTGCAGGCAGCTTAACTGTCCCAAGCGTCTGCCATCTTATTATCCCCCAGAAAGACGATGCCTCCCCAGTGTCAGGCTTAGCAGTCTTCTGTAACATGGGACCAGCTCCTGGCCACAGCCGGCCTCCTAGGGCTCTGTTTACTCTCCTACACTGTCATCCACTTCACCATTTGCCACCAGTGTGGGAGACAGCTGCCGTGACTTTAGATTTGAGTGGTCAGCCTCAAAAGTCTAGCCGCAAATCAGGGAGGCACAACCTGGCACTTGGAAAATGAGGTGCCCTTTTCTCCAATCCAAGCTCCTATACTTTGAGTTCCAGGCAGGAGTGTCCTGTCTCCCCGCTTTCCCCCAACGCTGCCGCTCCTCACAGATATCTGATGTGAAAGGCCGCCTGCTGGCTACTGGCATCTTAAAAATGTTTACGTGTGAAATCACCAGACCATTATCTTTCTTCCACCCGGGCCCAGCTCTAACAATCAGCCGGTTGCCCTCCGATATTGACTTTCTTGCTTCCTGTTGGTTTGGCTGACAGTAGGATGCCTGCTGGGACACTGGCCATGTCTCTGGAGAGTGAGGGTCACAGGAGGGACCCTTATCTGGTGATGGGGTGACAGGAGGGGAAGGGCCACATTTATAAGTATAAGCAGGGACTCATTTTGTGCAGTGGATGAAAACTTCTGAGGGTGAGAGTCTGAAATTCCCCTTTTCCTGGGAAAGCATCTATTTTCCTCTATTTGGTTTCAGCCATACCTAAAAGCCAAGTATAAGCTAGGGTTTCCAAAAGAGAGAATTCTCAAGTTCATGAACCACAGCTAATTCAGTCCAATGTGGCCCTCCGGCCAGCAGCTCCCTGGGCAGAGATCTCTTCACAGGCGTCAAACCACTTGCTATAAACGTTCTCCAAGGACTCCAAGCTAAGACCATAGGTCACCTACGAGGAGGCAAGTGAGAGCATCATCAGAGCTGTGCCACCACCTGGGGACACACATCACTGCACAGGCTCAGGGATCTCAACGGCACAACATGTCTGCTTAGGACATCAAGTTCCAAACTTTGCGTGGCAGGAAACGTGGCTGGTGAGGACATCATGGGGACCTCTGTGCCTTACGAAACAATGAAGAGGCACTGAAGGGTTTTAGGTAGGGTGTGGCATGCTGAGATGTATGTGTGTAAAAGATGACTCTGTCGTGAGTAGAGGCTTCTTTGCAAGGGGACAAGCCTGGCAACTGGAAAACCCATTAGGGGACTGGTAATATTTTAGGACGAGACAGTGAAGCCCTAAAGTGGGCAGTGGTGATGGGGGTGGAGAGGAGGAGAGGCACTAAGGAGATGCTTAGGAGGCCACATCCATCAGCAGAACCTGTTTCTCACGGGCGACGTGGTGAGCGCCGCGTGACTAGCAGAGGAGGGGAGAGGACAGGGCGAGCGAGCTGGGGTGCTGGGCCAGCTTGGTTTTGAACATTCCGAGTTTAGTGGACTGTGGAGCGTCTGGGAGGGGGGAACCCACAGGAACAAGGCTGGGCTGCACACAGGGGTGTGCGAGTGGAGCAAAAAGCGATATTTGAAACTTTTAAGAGTGAATACCACCACCCAGGAGAGTTACGAACCTAAGTAGAGAGGAGGGGTAAGGAAGGCACCCTGGGCCCCTCTAGCACAGGAGACCCTGAAGGAAGCAAAGACATCATAGACATGAGGGACTGGGCATCAGAAGAGAGGCTTGGAGCCAAGGAAAGAGGTGATTTCCAGGAGGGAGTGATGAGGTGTGTTAAATGCAGCTGAATGAGTTCCTAGGATAAAAAGGGAAGGGTTATGTAAATAAAGATCAACCAAATAAGAAAAGCAGAGGCTATTTATTCTGGACTTGCTGTAGCAAGGGAGTCAGCCACCACCACCTGTGTTGGGCAGAGACCCAAAGGCAGGTGGAGGAGTGGGAACGCTTTAGGGTAGCAACGGGAAGGCTTCAGGTGTGCCCTGACTGGCCTGGGGCAGCTGTAGGTGGACGAACTAGAAACGGGGCATACTGTGGGACTGGTTAGGGGTGCATGTTTGGTTTTCTCTGGTTGGTCCTAAATCGGAAGCGGGGACGAAAATAGGGAAATTTCCAGTTATTAATCAAGTCCTGGCCATTTGGGGCTGTTTGTTATAGAAGTTACTGTTTAGCTTCCTGAACTGTCACCAGCGATAGCCATCTAGAGCTTCCTACAAGCTTCCTGACTTATAACAGGCTGGCTTCCTCGGTTGCCCATTGTATATGAAAGGATTGGTTTCCTAGGCTTGTTGCTGCAGGTTGTGGGTCAAAGTTCTCTTTTTATATATAGTCTGGCATTATCCATTTGCATATTCAGTCTCTCAGGGTACAAATTTGGCTTCTGGGAGCCTTCCTGAAAGCAGTTTCAGAGATGCCAAGAGAGCAGAGTGTAGAAAGGTGAACAAGAGGTAAGCACACGTAGACAGAGCATGTGTCCCTTGCTCTTTCAGGAAGATTCTGTTAAGAGAAAGAGTAATTAAAAGGTGATAAGCCTCCAAGAAGTGTTCTGTTTTTAAAAGAATGAGCTTGAACTTTGTTCACTGTCTGAGAAAAACTATTAACATCCCATGAAAAGGGCTGAAAATATCAGACTGCCTAGTAGATATCTCCCCAGGCATGACTCATATGGACCTCGAATTTCACCAGGTCCAAAACTGAGCCCACTCTCTCTTGCTGCAAATAAGTTCCATGCCCTATACACCCTGGGCTAGCTGGTCACTCCCCTCCAACCAGGCAGCCACATCACTGAGTCGCTAAGTTCTATCGATTCTACCATCGTCATGCCCATCCCCTGCTCTTCAATACCACTGGTACTTCCTTGGTTTACGTCCTCATTATTTTTCAGGTGGTCTATTTTGACAGGTTTCAAGCTGGTCCTTTCAGCCCCTGTCTGTCCTGTCTCAAAATTGCTGACTGAGCTTTCTTTTTAAAATGCAAATCACCTTACTTTTCTGTTTGCATTCTTTCAATGGAGCCACAGGATAAACTGCCAACTTCTTATTATGGCACTCACTCATTCATTCCACAAACAGTTCTTAAGCGTCTACAATGTACCGGGCATTCTGTTGGGTACTGAGTATACAATAGAAAATCAAATAAATCTATCCCCTGGTTCCTGAAGTCTGTGGTCTAGGGGTGGGTAAACATTAATCAAATAATTGCACCAAGAGCATTTCAACTGTGATGAGTATTATAAAAGGGAGATGCAGGGTACAATGAGAGTATCGGATAGAGGAATTTGATGGAAATAGGGAGGTCAGAGAGCGCTTCCTGAGCTTAGAAGCCTGAGTGAGAGTTAACTAGCAAAGAAGAGGGTAAAGAGCATTGTGTGGAACAGTTTGTGCAAAGCCTCAGTGGTGGAAGGAAGCATGCTAGCCCAAGGGACTGAAATCTGGCCAGTGTGGAGGAAGAAAGTTGTGAGACACCTGAGAGACAGACGGGCAGGTCTTACAGGGAGAACAGTGGCTCATCTTTTTCCCTCAGAGGAATTGATGGGTTTTAAGTAAGAGGTGGGGGTGTGGTGATGGGATCAGATTTTCATTTCAAGAAGGTTACTCTGGCAGTAGTAGGAGCTTTAAGGGGGTGCGGCTGAGAAGATAGAGGGAGAAAGCAGTACAGATAAAAGCTGACAGTAGATACACTCTGGTAGTGATAGTGGAGATGGGGATTATGGATATTTAGGAGCTATTCTTAACAGGACTTGAACATGAGGGGTCTGAGCAAGAGTTGTCAGGGGTGATTTTAGCTTTCTCGCTTACAGAGGGATAATGGTCCCTCCCAGTCCCTGAGTTAGGGAACTCTGGAAGAGAGCCAGCTGAAGGAATAGAGGAAGATGCTGAACTTAATTTCAGACATGTTCTTTTTGAGGTGACTTTGACACATCCAAAAGACCTAGAGCGTGCATTAGGATATACTAGTCTGGAACCCAGAGGAGACATATATCTTTAGTCGTCTATGTATAGGAACTCACTGATGGATGAGAATGCCTGAGACGAGTGTGGACTAAGAGGTGTGGTCTTGGGCTGAGCCCTGAAGAACTTCAACCAATAGTGATTGGACAGAGGAGAAAATGCACAAGGGAAGAGACAGAAAAGCAGCTGGAGAAGCAGGCAGAACCCAGGAGAAGGCTGTATTGTGAAAGCCAAGGGGAGAGAGTGCATAGAAGACTTAAAAAAACAAAAAAAAGTCAGTAGAATTTAGCAATATGGAGGTTATTAGCTACCTTAGCAGCACTTCTCAAGCCTTTGTCATGGAAGAATGGAAAAGGATATCTGCATGATACCAAGGGAACCAGGCAAGGCTGCCCTGAGTCAGATGCAACCAGCCCAGAAGCTCTAGCTCCCCAGCACCCAACTGACTGCCCTGAAGTGTAAGGGATTATTAGCCAGGCCCACCTCTAGCTTATTCTCAGCATACCAGGGAGCAGTTGGGAAGCTCTGCTTTGTAGGGAAAGTACAGTTTCCAAAAAGTGATGGATCCTGGAAGCTAGACTACAAAGGGAATGGGGAGAGAGGACCAGGGCAGCTACTACTGCTCTACTCTAAGGAGCCAATCCCATTGTATTTTTAGTGAATGGTGCCACCTGGAGCTGTGCAACATGGTGGCAAGACAGACCGATATTGTTAACTCTTCAGAGAGCTTTGGTTGAGACTGGAAAGCTAGAGATAAGACTGTGGATGGAAGGGAATTAGTTAATTGTGTTATCTCTTTTAAAATCCAGAGAAGCATTTGTGTATTAAAAAGCTAATTAATTATGTATTAAAAAGACAGATATATTGAGAGAAAAGAATGAATGTGAAAGTCCATGAAGACTCAACATCATTACTTAGAGTAATGGCAAATGGAAACCTCAGTGAGATGATATTTCACACACACTAGGATGGCTAAAATGAAAAAGGCAGACAAGAGATGACAAGGACGGAGAGAAATCAGAACCCTCCTACATTGCCGGTGGGATTTTAGAATGGTGCATCCACTTTGAAAAATAGTTTGGCAGTTCCTCAAATTGTTAAACAAAGAGTTACTATAGGACCCAGCAATTCTACTAGGTATATACCCAAGAGAAGTGAAAACATGTGCACACAAAAACCTGTACACAAATATTCATTATTCATAATAGACAAAAAGTGGAAACAATCCAAATGTGATCAACTTCTGAATGAATAAATACAATGTAGTTTATCCATACAATCAGAGAGTATTCTGCCATAATAGGACATGAAGTACTGATTCATGCTGCAGCACGGATGACCCTTGGAAACATTACACCGAGTGAAAGAAGTTAGTTACCAAAGGCCACATACTGTATGATCCCATTTATATGAAATGTCCAAAATAGGCAAATCACAGAGCCAGAAAGTAGGTTGGTGGTTGCCAACTGGTGGTGGGGAGTGAGTGCTAATGGATACGGGGTTTCTTCTGGAAATGATGACTATGTTCTAAAATTATAAAAGAGGTGATAGTTGCACAACTCTGTGAATATACTAAAAACTCCCGACTTGTGCACTTTACAAGGGTAAATTCTATGATATGTGAAGTGAGGTAGATCTTCCTAGTCCTGCTAAGTGCGGCCGCTGATTTGAACAAGGGGGGCTTTTGCACAGCTGCTAACTGTTCCTCCAGATGCATGACAACTGGGTCCCCCTGGTCAGCCCTAGGAGGCGCCAGAGACAATGGACACCAAAACACCACTGCACTCAGCTAAAACAACTGTATCTTAGTAAAGCTGTTATTTTTTTCAAATTAAGACTTTTTAGGACTCTTCTCTCTCTCCTGCCACACCTGCTGCCTGTGTCCCTCCCTTTCCTCGACAGCGTCTCCTCCATTCAGTCAAGTTCTACTCATCCTGTAAGACCTCACGAGCACATCTCTGTCCTGGTGAAGACTGGACTAACCTCGCCCACCTCCACCCCAGTGAGTAAACTGAGTCACCTCTGCTTTGTGCACCACGGTACTATTTAGTACTATTTACCATTAAAACTCAGCTTGCTAGAGGGCAATTATGTGTTTGCAGGCCTGTCTCACCACACTGGAGCTTCTTGGGAGAACTGACCTCTCACCATGTTTTTCTCTGTAGCACTTAGCACTGTGCCTAAGGAGAAGAGACGCTAACAAATATTTTAGGGCAAAAGGGTGGACAGATAGAGAAAGGAAGAATGCCTTAGTAAGCAGCTGGGTTGTCAGCGAAGAAGAGAAAGCTTTCAAAGGTTATAAAGTGCTCTAGTCCCTAAATTAAAATACTTAAAGAAATAATTATTGTATCTATACACTGGATAAAGTTCACCAATGACGAGCATTTATCAGTAATGAATAGATAGTGGCTGTGTCAGCCCCACCACCCTCTTCAACTTAAGGGGTTTTTTACTTAGTTAGTGTAAATCTGGCTTTTCATAGTTCTGTAGAAAGTTCAGCAAACAAATGTTAACCCCGAGTAAAGAGAAAACAACACAGGCAGTGTCTCGATTCTCCAACTAACAGACACCATTTTGATGTGCTAACAGCTGCAAATAGTAACTGCAGTGATCAGGTAACATTAAGGAGAGGCGTTAACTAAATGTTACCATATGTGTAACTGAAATAGTAGATTAGGAAAATCTTTTGGATAACAATTGCAATAGACCCAAGCCCTAAACTAGGAAGGTGTTCAGAGCTGATATTTTTCTCTTAGCAGTTAAAACAGCCATATCCTTAACACTAGAAATCCCAGTTGCCACAAACATAAAAATAAGACCATGCCAAGCCAGTGAGGAAGTATCACCCCCTTAGGGTTTGGGCTAGTTGAGTTACTAGCTGCAGAGCTAGTACAAAGCTAGTATTGCTGCAAAGATTAAGTACATCAAAAATGATTTTTTAAATGCAAGGAATGCACGTTTATTGTTGAAAGTTGGACATCATGGGTAAAGCAAAGAAGGTGGAAAAAAATTCCACCACGATGAAGACCTCAGCATATGTCCTTTGAGTCTTTCACAAAAACAGGATTATCCCGCATTTACGTACATACAAGACATTCAACTAATATTGATTGAGCCATTGAGGTGGGGAAGATGCTCACATCACGTAAAACAAAAGAGGCAAAAATCCCTCTCTCGTAACGCTTGTATTTTACTTAGAGGGAAATATACACATAAATATAAACAAAGTAAGAAAATTATTCATTGTTTTTCATTGAATCTCAGACACCATCAATATCAATTATCTCTTCTTGCATAATAAAACACATCAAAAGGAAAGCCATTCTTTAGGTCACTGTTCCGTAGGTCAGTAATTTTGTCTGGGTTCAACTGGTGGTTCTTCTGGTCTCTTTTGAGATGACTCATGCACTCATTATTAGCTGCCTATCACTAACCAGCTCTGCTTCTTGGAGTTTTCTGCTGTCAGTTGGGGCAGGGGAGGCAACCGGGCCAATTGTTTCTCATCATCCAGCAGGCCAGCTTGGGGTTGTTTGTACGGCCAGAGCCAGATTTCCAAAGGAGAGATTGGATAGACACAGACCTCTTGAGGACGAGGCTCAGAACTGGCCTCTCATTCCTGCCACGATGTATTGATCAAAGCAATCCACAGTACTGGGCAACTTTTAGGGGAAAGGAAAATAAAGGAGCTACAAAGTCACAGTGAAAAGAAGCGTGGGTACAAGGAAGGGACTAATCGCAATCATTTTTGCAAACAATCCATCACACCATCGATGTAAGATGCACCATCATTCCATGCACTGCTATGAAAGAAAACAGCGCCAAGTCATTGGAAGACATACGTGATTGTCAGTCTCATCTCAGTATCAGAGATGTTTAACTGTAGAAAAAATACGCATCACAAATCAATGAAAGATGCTAGTTAGAAAGTCATAAGACTATGGGAAGAATATAAAACTAGAAAAGATGATCAAGAGTGCTGGCAGTAGAGAGTCGTGATGGACTCTTAAATAAGGCAGTTAAGGGAGACATCGCTGAGAAGGTTTGAGCAAAAACTGGAAGCAGGTGGGGGAGGAGGTATGCAGGTATCTGTGAACAGCCAGTAGGAAAGCCCTGAAGTAAGAGTTTGCCTTGGGCTCCCCTGGTGGCGCAGTGGTTGAGAGTCCGCCTGCCGATGCGGGGGACATGGGTTCGTGCCCCGGTCTGGGAAGATCCCACATGCAGCCGGGCGGCTGGGCTCGTGAGCCATGGCCGCTGAGCCTGCGCGTCCGGAGCCTGTGCTCCGCAACGGGAGAGGCCACAACAGTGAGAGGCCCACGTACCGCAAAAAAAAAAAAAAAAAGTTTGCCTGGTGTGATCAAGAAATGGGAAGTATGGTCGGGGTGGGGAGAGTAAGGGGGAAAGGAGTAGAAGATGCAATCTGAGAGCTAATGGGGAGGGTGTGGAGGACTTTGTAGGCCATTTCCCATGTCTTTGACTCTGAGTGAGACGGGAAGCTGTGAGCAGAGGCTCTCTGTGATGAGTTTTAATGCCTTAACTGGGTCCCTCTGCTGCTGTGGTGAAATAACCTGTGAGGCATAACAGCAAGAAGATGAGCAGGAAGATGTTGCACTAATTCACCCGAGAGATGAGAGTGGCTTGCACTAGGATGATAGCAATGACTCCAGTGAGGCTGAGATTCTGGGTAGACCTTGAAGGTAAGGGGGTCAAAGGATTTCATGATAAGCTGGATGTGGCTGTGATGATAAAAAATGACTCCAAAGTTTTGTCCTGAGCAACTGGAAGGATGGAGTTGCTATTCACTGTGGTAGTGGCTATGGGTAGAGCATACTTGACAAGTGGGGAGATCGGGACTTCATATTTTCTAAATCGATAAGATTGATTTTTATCTATTACATATCCAAGTGTGTTTTAACCTTTTTTTTAACAGATTATTATTTTTAATTGGAGTACAGTTGCTTTATCTCAATTAAAATGTCATGCATATCATGCTCGTTATTCAGTATTCTTCTACAACACCTTTTAAAAACAGCTGTATACTAACTATTCCCTTTATGGATGCACCATCATCTTTTTAATCATCCCCTACTGATGAACATTTAGATATTTTCAATATTTTATGACTACAAACATGGCTTCAGTGAATACCCTCATAGTAAAATCTTTATATAGATCAACTATTTCCTTAGTATAAATTCCTCAAATTGGAATTGCTGGGACAGAGAGTTTATCTATTTTTAATATGTCTGATACATGTGGTCAAATCACTCTCCAGAAAGGTTGTATCAATTTATGTTCCCACCATGATGAATATTTTCTTGCACTCTTGTGTAAGTGCATCTTTATAGTCAGAGATTCAGATTATAGAAACTATTTCATGAGATGAAAATAATTTTACTCTAAATCCAACAAACCTTTATGGAACACCTACTATCCCCCAGATGTATGTTCTTTATGCCTTGCCCCAGGCATAACTTTATCGAATTTTTGAAACTGTGCTAAATAATTACCAAGAAATGAGCCCAGAATCCAAAGGCCAGCAAGTGACAATGTCAGGATACGATCCCTAAGTCCAATGGCTTGTGTCCTGAAGGGTAGCCACAACCTCAATGCATTTGGTCCCACTGAGTGTCACGGGGCACCCTTGGGGGGCAGGGGCTGACAAGAACAAAGATTAAAGAAACAAACATGGAAAACATCCAACAACAGCCCCATTACTCCTGAAGGTGGAGACAAACCGACATGCAAAACATCAGAGTGTGAATAATAAGGTGAGAATGAAGACAGAGGAGAAGGGCTCATTCTGTGAGCACTGACAAGTAAGTGTTGTTGAACCAGAAGGAAATGAGCAGTTCGGAGAGCTGAGAAGAGAGCCTGAACATTCCCTCCAAGAAAAGAAACAAGAGCTTAAACGCACGTCGGTTCCATCGTCGACCCACAATTGTACAGAAGAGGAGAAACAAGACAGTTGGCCAGAAAATACATACTATGTGGTGAAAGGAAATTATGATGTAACCAAGGCCACGGAAACCGGGCCAAGAAAGCTGGGTGATTAAATTACTAGGGTTGAATCCCCCAACTGGGAGGAATCCAAGAGGTGGGAGGAGGTGTGTCGCTATGTGTGAAAATAAAGCACTGCACTTACAGACATTTTCAGGAGGCCTTCAAAGGGCCAATGACAAGCACAACATGATAGGAGCAGTGTTACGCTGCATATTGCCAGGCATTTCAGACGTAGAAAACATTAGAAGTTAGGTGGAGGGGTGATGAAGCAAGAGTGAAATACGCTATTGTATGGTAAAAGTGAAAAAAAGAGTAACTCTGACAGAGGCAGCCACAGAAAAGAAAGTTATGGAATACGCTTCACTGCGTCAGACCCGTTGGTGAGCCGCACAGGTCAGGGTCCGACTGGGTAAGAATAGGGGCTCTCAGTCTCACCGTCTGCTCAGGCCTATGACCTTCATGTCTACTGTGTGTTCTCACTGGACATGAGGTCCTACTGCACTGATTCATGGTTATCCTCGGGCCTTGAATCTCAGGTATTGAAGTGCATCTTAGCCCAGCATCTGGCCCAAGTGGCAATCAGTGTTTTTGTTTTTTTTTTTAACTGAAGTGGCATTCACATAATACAAAATTAACCACTTTCAAGCATACAGTTCGGTGGCATTTAGTACATTCACAATGTTCTGCAACCACCACTCCTGTCCAGTTCCAAAGGGCAATTAGCTTTTGCTGAGTTTAGTAGCTGTTTAAGAGCTGTTTGCTATCTGGAACCCTCACCACATGCATCAGATGAATTTACATATTAACGCATGTTAACTTAATACAAGTGCCCCATACCTATGCTTAGAATGTGAGCCCAGCTCAGCTCTGTTAAAACACCCTTGGCATTTGTTGCTATTATTTCTCAGAGGTTTAAAACATGAACCATGCTCTATAAATGACGTAGGGAACGGTAGGAGAACAAACCATCGCTATATTTCGTTCTTTTTGCTTTTTAAGCTTAAAATAAAAAGGTAGACCACCCTTGAAAGTAGGGACCCTCTCATTGTCTGTGTACCCCCACATCCAGCATAGCGTGTGCATCCTGTTAGGTAAAGTCACACCTACACACCAGTATGCACTGTATTTCCTCCATATTTCAGGAAAGCTCTATTCTCCTATGGTTGGTTTTGGGTTTGGTTTTGGGTTTTTGCTCCTTAAAAAATGATGTCTCTCATAAAGGTGAGTAATGAGAAGAAACGCTGTCAGGGAAAAACTGGTTTTAGATCTGGAAACGACCTGAGAGAACATGTTATACCCTTAACTTACACGTGAGTCTATAGAGAAGTAAAATAATGCCACCTGGAGAAGAGAGGCCATCTGCTCAGGTTCGCAGAACTCGCCTGGAAAATCAAAATCCATGTCTCCCTCCCCACTGAGCAGAGAGTCAGAGCCATCAGGTTACCAAGGGCAACCCCTCAGGAAGAAAGCTTCATCCAAAAGGTCTCCACCTGCGAGACTCTCACTTGTTTGGGGGGGTTATATCAGCAGCCTTGCAAACGCTGTTTCACTCATGAGGAAACTGAGGCTGAGGCAGGTCAGGGATGGAGGACCAAGCGAGAGCCTGAGGCTGCTTGTGCCCCACCCTCCTGCCTGCCATGTTTCTCAGAGGGGATTCCTCTGCTTGGGATGTTATAACAATTCCATGGACTGAGTAGCTTAACAACAGAAATTTATCTTCTTAAGATAGAAATATATATTTATTTTTCAGAAATTTATTTTCTTGGACTTTCTGGAAAGTCCAGGATTAAGTTGCCAGCAGGGTCTACGCCTGGTGAGGGCTTTCCCCTTGGATTGCAAATGGCCACCTCCTCACTGTGTGCTCACGTGACCATGACCTTTCCTCATTTTATGTGCATGGAGAGAGGGAATGAGAGAGAGAGAGTGAGTGAGAGAGTACACAAGCTGTCTGGTGTCTCTTGTTATAAGGACACTAATCCTATTGGATCAGGGCCCCACCCTATGACCTCATTCCATCCACTTACTTCCTTAGAAGCTATCCCATCTCCAAATTCAGCCACACTGGGATTAAGCTTTCAATATAGAAATTTTGGAGGAAACACACATGCAGTCTATGACACAAGCGTGTAGAGCTTCTGTGGCTCAGAGCACATGTTCTTTTAGAAAGCAAATAAAAATCCACGTTTTAGACCACAAAATGAACAGTTTCCAGTGTAGCCACAGCCCTGTAGTTTTGGTTTATCCAGGCAGTAGCTCAAGAAACTGGGTTTTGTTTGGATTTGGGTTTTGTTTTTTTTTTTTGCTTTTGCTTTTGTTTCTTTACCACAGCATACACACGATAGGTGAGCCCAATGACTTCTGTACTGATGTGGCAGAGGCCACATCAACATCTTCTTAAGGCCCCTTCCACCAAATTTGAAGCCAAATGCCAAGCCTTTAGACGCCAAGCCCAGACCTGGAAATGTCTCAGTGAGACAGATCTCCCTAGTCTGCTAAGGGCAGCTGCTGATTTGAGCAAAGGGACTTCTGCACAGCTGGTAACTGTTCTTCCAGGTCAATGACACCTGGGCCCCACTGGTCAGGCCCGTGAGGGGCCAGAGACAATGGACACTGAGATGCCACTGCACTCAGCTAAAGCCACTTGGCAGAGGGCTGGCGGTGGGCTTCCAGTTCACTAAGAGACAACCCTGACCTGACCTCGGCCCTGTCCTTCTAATCCTTCCCACTGCGGTGGGGAATCCTGGCGCCATTACAGGAAGCTTGGATGGTTCTACTTATTTTGGTAAATAAAAACCTGGAAGAAATACCAGGAAAAGACGAAGAGAGCTGTGTTTACTCTCACATATATGTGAAAAACGAAACAGAGTATTCCCATCTCCCCACTGATTGCTTTTTGCCAGGTCACCCTCCCACAACCAGAAGTATCTGGATCACTTTCCTAGTTGTCCTCTTGAGTCTCTGCTGTTAAACAGTGAACACACACTTTGGAGGGAAGGATCACTCCCTTGCATTAACAAATGTTTCCTTGGGTGGAGTAATCCTGAGTTCCTTCCTCAGAGTGCTAGATGCATTTACCAAACATTTTTTCATAAGCTCCTTCTCAGGAGCTCTTTCCACCTCTGGACACACACTCTGGATTTTGTTCCCAGATCTGATGATGGTTTTCAAGCAGTGGGATGCCACATGCATTACTGAATTTAGTCTCTCCTTCGTTCATAGTCTCCTCAGCTTTAAAATGAACACTAATCCTTTTCTTAGCCTTTTCCAACAATGGTAACATCTTTGCACAATCGTAAAGATGGTTCTTATACAGAATACATTATTCTGACCAAATGTGAAAAATGCAGTGACGTCAAGCCACTGACTCAAAGACTAGAAATATGAAACAGGAAATATTTTCACAAGGGACTTTCATGTAGGGCAGCTAATAAGAATCCACAGACGTTGAACACATGAGATTGGATTAAATACAGGTTATAAGACTATGGACTTTGGAGTCATATAGACCTGGGATTGAGTCTGAGCTCTGCTATTTACCAGCTTTGAGAACTTGGTCAAATTACTTAAATTCCCAACTTTAGATTTCTCTTCAGTAAAAGTGAAATAATAATTCCACCCTGCAAGGCTGTTGAGAATTTAATGAAGTGATGTGTGTGGGTTTCCTCAGCTCACACTGCATAGAGCAATCAGCTGGGAGCTGTTAAAAATATAAATGCCTAGGTTCCTGTAGTGGATTGAATAATGTCCCTTTAAAACTTATGTCCACTTGGAAACTCAGAATGTGAACTTACTTGGAGAAGGGTCTCTGCAGATATAAATATGGTAAGGATCAAAATGAGATCATCCCAGAGTAGAGTAGACCCCAAATCCAATGAGAGTGTCCTTATAAGAAACAGAAAAAGACCCAGAGAGACACAGGAAGACAGAAGCAGAGATTGGAGGGAGGTGTCTACAAGCCAAGAAATCCCAAGGAGCCGGGGGAAAGCTGGGAGAAAGGCACGGGAGGAATTATCCCTGTGAGCCTCCAAAAGGGACCAATCCTGTGGACACCTTGATCTTGAACTTCCAGCCTCCAGAACTGGGAGAGGATATATTTCTATTGTTTTAAGCCACCAAATTTCTGGTGATTTGTTACCACAGCCCTAGGAAACCCACAGACTCTGATTTAACTGTATTCATTAACTCTGTGAGGGTGCTTGCCACGTGCCAGCAATTGTTCTAGGTCTGTGAGGGCTACAGTGCAGCCACACTAGGCCACTGAGTACTTGACATGTGGCTGGTGTGAACGGAGATGAGCTATGAGTACAAAATGTCATGGATTTCAAAGACTGAGTACAAAAAGTAAAATACCTTATTAATAATTTTCATATTGATCCCATGTTGAAATAATATTTTGGATATACTGGTTAATGACAATAGTTTGGATATATTTGCTCATATAAATTAAAGTTAATTTCACTTGTTTCTCTTCACTTTTTAAATGTAGCTACTAGAATATTTTAAATTACATGCGTGACTCAAATTGTATTTCTCTTGGACAGTGCTGTTCCAGGCACTGGTAATACAGTGATGAACAAACGAAGTCCTTGCTCTCAGAGGCCTCACATCCTAGCATTTCCCCTCGGGCAGGGCAATGGGGAGTGGCGGGGAAGACTTCCCCATGGGGTACATGATGCACCTGACAGGGCCTCGACTGGGGGACAGCTTCTCAGTACCTGATGCCTTGAGGTCCCAAATCCTCAAGCTCAGGAAGCCCGGGGGACACCCCTCAGTAGGGACCCTCACCTCGTTAAACGTCCATTCCCCATTAACAGCCCTAGGACCAACCCTAGGCAAGATGTCAGTAACTGGTCCAGACTTCCTTCCTGTTTCCTGCCGACTGGCTGGGTGCCGGGGAGCAGAGCAGACTCACTTGGTGTCGCCTCGTAAACTCTGCGGGGCCCACCTCCATCTCAGTCAGTAAAAACTGAGGACAAAACGGTTTGCCCATTTGATTTGCTTACTAGTTACATGAAAAAGAAAAAAAAAAAAGGAATGATAGAGAGTTCTTACGGTTTAAGCATTGTGTCAATTCCACTCTAGAATTTATCTGAAAGAACTATTAATTCAAAGGTAAAGTTAACCAATATAAATCATGGGAATGTTCTAAGGTGATCATAACATCTGCAAATATAGTTTTACTTATTCCTTTCCATTTTGGGTGTCTTTTAGTTCGTTTTCCTGTCTAGTTTTCCCAGCTAGAACCTCTAGTACCTACTGAACGCTTACTTACGCAGGCGCTGTGCTTGTGTTTTACGTGCATCATCTCATTAAATTCTCCAAACAACCCTATTAGTGAGTGTCACTATCAACCACAGTTTATGGACAAGTTAACTTGGCCTGAGAAGGGTTAAACGGTCTACTGAGGTTACCCGGGTCGTAAGTGAGGGGACTGGGATTTGAACCTGTGTCTGTCTGATTCCACAGACATGGTCTTAAGTTATACTCACCAGACTGCCAAACCTAAGCTTCCTCTCAGCCACCAAGGAGCTCCTCCAACCCTTCAGCTGGAGACAGGGCTGCAGGGCTCCAAGCGCCTTTCCAGCTGAACCTGCGATCCACATATTTGGGTTGCCATGAAGACGGTACTGCAAGTTTGACAATACTGTGCCGTATATACCCAACATGGGCACTCTGCGGCCCAGGGTAGGTTCTCCCCAAGAAAAAAGAAGGAACGGGGAGGAGAGGAAGGCAAACCCCAGACAGAAGGGGCTGAGGTCCGGGCTGGCTCCCCGACACGTCCAAGATAGTAAGACAGAGGGATGAAGACACACAAAGTGAAGCTTCTCTTTCTTGGTAGTACTGACTCTGAGTCCATTATGGCCGAGGACTGTTTGGAAGTGCTTTGCCCCTAAGAATAATAGAGAATATAATACATGTCCACACAGCTAAATCCGAAGAATCACTATTTCTCTCATAGGAAAGGAAACCGATAAGCCCTGAGCAGCCACTTTCAACATCTACTCACGCCTGTATTAGCCACGTGATCCTTTCAGTAGCCCTGTGGGAGACGCAGCTTCCGTGCACCAATTGTAAAGAGGGAGCTGAGGGTCAGAGAGGTTTCTTCCTTACCAGAGTCACACAGCTAACAAGCGGCAAAGCTGGAGCTTGCCCAACATCTCCACTCCACCTGGGATCCTAAGCTTTGGGACGGCCTCCCTGACTCCCCCCAGAGAGAGGAAATGACAGTCCACACAGCGCCGTTTAAGACAGTCATCTTCAAACTGCAGTACAGGTCCCAATCTGACCCTCTACACCCAGTCTTTCCTTCTGGTACCTGCATGTGGATCATTCCAAGGAAATCAATGTCTAACTCCTCAACTTCCATGAGTTCTCTCCTAAAAATTGATTGGCCTGAGAACAAGTCTTTGCTTTTGCCCTTTGCCATCTCCACCGCCACAACATTCCCTCTTCTATTTTATAAAAAGTAAATAAATAAAATAAAAACCAAACAACCACCACCAAAACTTACTATGCTGTATTTTCCCAGGTGTAAAAACCTCCAGGGCACCAAACAGAGAAACAATTCAAGACATATAAATCCCCTTCCATCCCATTAATACATATGTCCAGTAAAATTTTTAAATTGTGTGCTTATAATTATTTTTCAAAATTTGTAAAATCTTTATCTTGTGGTCAATTGTTTATTAATAATTATAATAATACCTCAATTCAGAAGAAAAAGTTTAAACTTATAAAATTTAAAATATACATACACACACATATATATTTAGCACAGAAAATGTGAAAGGGTTATCACAAAATACAAACGCAAATATATAATTAAACTGGATGGTTCTTAATGAGAAGTAGAATGGAAATACAATGTTAAAGAGAAGCGTTTGTACTTGTATGTAAAAATGGATGTTGGTGGGTATTAAATCATTCAACTGGACACATTTAAGAGAGTTAATAAGAGTTATATTTTGAATTGTCAAATTGTACAATATGCCAGAAGTTAAATTCTTTGCAATTACTTAGCAATTACTTATGATGAAAAACTTATGATGAAAAACTCAGAGGTCAACTGCACAATATGGGTGGGGTTACAAAGTTTTTCCAAATTATTTTAGAAGGTATGTAAGCCAAAAAGTTCATGGATCACTGCTTTAGTATATTCTCATTCTCTGAAAACCGATCCTCTGTAAAAAAAAAAAAAAAAAAATATCTGACTGTCTGTTATAACCATACCCACCTTACCCGTAGCTACTCTGCAACCAGTGGGTGTAGAGAGAGGGAAGCTGGGAGACCACACGGAAAATCCCCACCTACTGGCAAAAAAGAGCACACAGGCTGTGGGACCCCCATCACGGTGCGTTGTCCTCTTCCCAGGTGGCTTTGGAGCCTCATCCCTTTGAGGCCGGGGATGCAATCATTGTGTTGGTGCTTTCTTACCATTGTCAGGACTAGGTCCACTCCAGAGGGCACCGGCACAAACAATGCCTCACAGGTGTACAGCCATGGATTCCCAGTACTATTTGCAAAGACCTTTGAAGGACCCAATACCCTCTGAATGCGGAGCACTCTCTTTGTTATTCTACTCCATTAGGCGTGTTTTCTTTTGTTTTTGACAAGCACCCGGCTTTCGCTTTTGGGCTATTGAATTTCACTCGCTTCTGTCTCCTCCTTCCCCAGGCTACTGAAAATGCGTTGCTATCCTCAACTGCTCGCCCCACCTCCATTCTTCTCCTGGTCACGGTGAATTTGGATCTGCAAAAGCCTTGCATCAGCTTCAATTATTTTTTAATATAAGATAATATTGGTCTTGGCACCCGGGCTCGTCAGAAACGCTCCCCTCTGCTTTCCCTGAATGAACTAGTTGCTCCTAATTACAGACCTCTCTCTTCTGTTGCTTTTTCAGCCTGAGTTCAATCTGGTGTGAACATCTTTTCCTTGGCCTTTTGGGTTCATGTTCTAGGCGATATTCATAATGATCGCATGCTTTGTCATTTCTTCTTATCAAATTCTGACAATACCCTGGAAATACTTGTTTTGGTAAACTTATTGAGGCCAGCTCTTCATTAGTCTAGATTAGAACAGGGCTCCCAGGTGGCTGGTCACCTGAGGTTTCCCCAGAGAACTTGAGCTTTCCCCTGGACCTGGGTTAGGCGCTGATTCTGTTTTTGGTGCGGGAGGTGACGTGAATTATTAAATTGGCGCATTTTGATACGATCGCAGCCTGGGTTTGGATCTTGGCTACTCCACACATCAACTGTATGATTTGGGGCCTCTCTGCACCTCAACTTTCCTATTCGGAAAATGGGAATAATAATTCTTACTTCATGTGGATTAACCAAGATAATGCTTGTAAGTACCTACTTTGGTGCCTGCTATCTAGTAAGTACCCAGTAGATGGTGGCTGTCACTAAAAGAGTGTGTCCAACAGAAGAGTCAAGACTTAAAAAGGGTTCCTATTCCATTTAGTGAAAAATATTAATGTAACTCTTTCCTCAACCAGATGCTCTGTGTTAATATTTTACTAATATTTTTTTGTTATATTGAAAATTCTTGTCTGAAGTCTTTAATATCCTTTTTTCTCTGTTGCATAATGAATTTTGTGGAACCCCAAAATTAAAGTGGCATTTGCTTTCTTCTAACTGTTCTAAGCAAAATCGTTTGTCTTATCTCTGAAACTTGAGTCTCTGTTTCAAAGGTTAGATTTTGTGGGATCCCCCTGGGTTCCGGAGTCCCCAGACTTTAGAAATCACAGGATGCACTGGTCAGCATGTGCATATTCAGTTTTCAGAAAGCATCTGAAAAAGCTCAGCGTCAGAGATTGATGGTTCTCAGCTTTCAGCTTTGGCTTCTCTCAGCCCGAGGACCATTTGGATGCGGGCCTAAGAACATAGTCACACAATGTCAGAGTATTAGTATTAAGTCGGCGATGCCCCTCTTCCTGCCTCTCGGCCTCATTTAGAAAAACACGAGAAAATAAATCTAATCTCCTCACGGTTCCCTTGCGCTGCACCACAGCAGGAATATTATATGATTTCAAGTTACTTATTAGAAATATTCCTCTGGGTATCATGTTGAGGATTACTTTTCCAAGGTTATTATAGCGCCTGTATCATTAGGAAAATGAGGTGTAATTCTACCTGCTATCTCGTGCCGAAGGCGTCTTCTACCTTTGGACAAAAACCAACTTCCAAGTCAAGGAGTGGGACATTTATCTTCTGTTTCACTCTCACTTTCCATCACATTTTGGATGACAAGCTGAAGGTGGGAAACAAATCACTTGCTCAAACCATTTGCTTCTAATAATAGAGAAGAGGCTTATCATCTCTTCTTTCAAAGGAGATGATGCGACACCCAGAGGGAGGTGAACATTAGAAAAGGCCAGCACCCAGAATGGAATTATTAAAGTTTTGCACTTGTACTCATATCTGAGCAGAAAACAAGAAAAAATGCCTGTGGAACTAATTCAAGGCAACATAGTGTCCATACTGATGATCAGAGGACCGTAGTCACAGAGATGCTTTATGGAACACAATCTGGAGAATGGAATTCCTTAGTGACCTTGAGTAAGTCACTTCACTTCTCTATCAAAATATCCTTCCTTGCATACCTCCTGTATGTGTGTATGTATCAATTATCTGCACTTTGGTTTACCTGAGGCAAATCTTTCGAATTCATTGACAGCACTTAGCATTTAATTATTTTCCAAGTTGACAGCTCCCCTGTTCTGCAAGAAATACTAACATTTTAATTCCTTATTTTACTGACATGTTGATCCTTTCTAGTTTTCACTTGTTTTTTTCTGCAGCATCCATCCCTGCTGGGGAGACCCTTGCAACATAAATCACACTGCCATTTTTGCTCCAGGGCCGTTTGAAAGGGCAGTATGGCTTCTCCTAAAACACTTCAGGGCCGGCAAGAAAGCCCTGCCCGTGTCTCCCCACCCCTCAACCAGGTTTTACTGAGGTATAAACAAGAGAAGAGATAGGAAAGGAAATCTCTTTCTAGCTCCTTCCAAGTCAGTCTTCAAAGCAAGATTCCTTGCTTTGCTGGAAGTGAACATCCACCAAATTTTCAAGCATTGGATTTGATGAAAAGCACAAACCCATTTCCAATCCAAATACCAGTGAGTTTTGAATCGCCTTCTCTGGGTGCAAAAAATTGAGGGTGGACTTCATTTGCATCCACACATTTTTGTCCTTTGAATTCGAAAGCTCTACTTGCTCTGTGCAAACGTGGCTGATGCTGACCTGTCCAAAAATGATAAATCACTTCTTGAAAAGCTTTTGGAGAACCTGAAGAGATCAACAAAAAATTTTCGACTCCCATGACTAAGCCTCCTCAGCTAAGACGAAGTAAGAATATTGTGCAATTATTTAGAGGAAATTCCGGACCTTTGGGACAGTCAGTCATATAATTTGGGCAAAAGTGGATGTAGGGCCTTGACATTTGCAGATAATTGTGCAACCCTCAGCTGTGTAAGCCAGCCCTAAGAGAGCGCCCACCTTCCATTCGCCCCTTTTCTCCCACCCGGCTTCACTTTCTGCCTCTTGATTAGTAATAAAGTGAATAAATCAAACAGACCCTAGCTTGGCTCTCGTGAGCTATGCTAAGAGAAACAAATATGAAAACTGTAAAATACCAAAGTAAAGGTGTCCTCCCGAACCTCATTTCTCATTAAAAAAACAACAACAACAACCAAAAAGAGACTCGTTCAGCAAACATGAGCTTCCAAACTAAGGCTCACTCCAGATGTTATTAAATATAAATATTTATAAGACCCATAAAGATCCTGGCTAAGCTCAATTGTGCCTTAATGCGGCAAATGTTTCAGATTCGGCTCTTTCACCGTTTGAAGCCTTTAGAAGGCAGGATACAGTAGAAGACGCATTACTGTTGGTGAGAGGAGGGGAGGTTCTCTTTTATGTTTTATGACCAGTTTTTCATTGAGGGGTATTGCTTTTCTCAGAAATCACTTCTCGAGGCCTGTCTTTTCCAAGAAGCCAGAAGAAAGTACGTTTGCTGCAGCCCTGACTTCAAGGGCACTGGGTAAGGCACACACATGGTGAAACGTGCATCCTCCATGTGAACGGATAGAGGAAAGCCAGGTTCCCTGTGTTCTTTCCCCATTTCATGAGCCATCTAGCAAGAGCCTAAAAGCCTCATTGTAATCATCCATTAAATGGGTGTGTGACTATTATAATACATAGAGCACATTTAGCTCATGTTTTAAAAATTTTGATTTGGTTAACAAGGGTGTGCTTTTCCACCCTTGTGTAGCAAACTCTTAGCTACACCATGTAAACAACTCCTTTGATAACTTTTAGAGGCATAAGCAAAAAAACTGTGGACGTACAAGCTGTAATTTTGTGATGAAACAGTTCAAACTACATGATCATTTGGACTCTAGGTTAAGAGTTTGGTCCTTCAGATTCTTGAACAGGGCTTGAGGTATGAAATCATTATTATTTTCAATCCATTTGTTTCATGGTAAGAAAAATCTGCCCACATGTCTTGTCTACCTATGAACTATGCAATGCCTTGCTTTCTAAAATCCCTTTGGTTAAATGCATCACATTAACACTTAACTTCCTGGTGCATGAACTGTAAAAGGATTTATTACTTAACAGGATGATTCATCTGTGTACGCGAATGAAAAGAGCCTTGGGTTTCCCCGTTAGGACAGGTCCTAATCCGTGAAATAATTCCTGCTTCTTTGGGAAAGTCCTGATGCTCTTTTAGAGCCAACTGGCAGTGGCCTGGTCTGGACCCCATGTCTGCACTCCTGCATTTGGGGGTTCTTCCTGTTGCTGAGAGCTCAGGAATGGAGGCCGTGGCTCTTCCCCAGCCCCTGGCTTTGATGGTTTCTCCACAAGTTCTCTAGGCATGTCCACGCTAGCCCCATCCAACTCCCCACCCCTAATTTCACTGTTCAGCCCTTTTTGGCTACTGACCCTGACAATTAATGTTGACCCTGGGAACACTGAGCTCCTCAGTGGAGGCCTTCATCTGCTGGACGCATCTGGCAAGCGTTCCGTGCTGCTTACCTGGATTCCCTGATTAATGTAGATGTAAAGATTTTATCAAGGCTCCTGGCGGCCGGACTTCAAGATGTAATCACAAAATCAATCCACATAGACTAACCGGGCATAGACTTACTGAGAAGACATCCCACTATGTCAGGCACTTAATTAAGGCACTCTGGCTCCCCTGTCCCGATTGATTCTTTTCTTTCTCTAACAGGTGATGCCGCTCCTCTGGGTAGACACGCCATTCTCTGCTGGAGACCATCCTGCTTTTGGAGCCTTGCAGTTTGTAGGACGACCACCAGGGGGCACCTGCGCATCATCTCATTCCCCAGGGACTGGCTCAGGGACCAGAAAGATCCCTGTCACAGGCCCCCAGCGAGTTGAAGAGGCAGCTAACTAGGCCTGTAGCATCTGCTCTGCTGCAGTTTGTTTGCTGAGCCCCATGGTTTTTCTCTTAGCTTCAGGCATCCCTTGAAGGTAATCAGAATCTCCTCCCCTCCCCTCTCTTTTTCTTTCCACTTAGGGCACCATAGTGCATGCTAGAGCCTGCTGCTCTGGCCTGAGCATATGCGAACACCAGCCAGGTTGGCTCGCTTGACATAGATGTTTCCTACTAGAAATGCAAAGACTTCAGAAATGGAGGTTATTAGCAGTGTAAAGCACCTTGTGAAAAGTAGCACAGATCAGAGATGATCAATTTACTGCCACTTGATGAGGCTGAGCTAGGTCTGGGAAGCACTGCCTGGCCTTCATTGGCCGGGCTCATCTGGCGTGATCTTAGCACATTATCATTTAATTCTGCAAACATTTGCCAGGCATTGTGCTGGGGATATATTTGTCATGGTTTAGTGATCGCAGACTAGTAAGGGAAGAAAGTCAATGGGCCTATAAAACAGGGTGCTTGGGCAAGAGCTGGGGGTGAAAGGCTTTCAAAATAAGGCACTGTCTGACTCAGTCCTGGAAGATGAGTCACCTGGACAGTCCCTAGGTATCTAGGTAGCTCTGGGCCAGAAACATCACTAGCAGATCTGGTGCCTGAGGGCCTGGCTGCAGAGGGGCAATTCTATTCCCCTGGAGCGACCAGGAGCAGGCAGGCTCCAGAGAAGGTCAGACATTCATTCATTCAACATTGACCGAGCACCTACTACATGCCAGGCAACAAAACGAGTCACAATAAACCAGGCTGGGGAGGCATTCCTGACCACACAGGGAGGCTTCTCCCTTGGTGGCACCCATGTTGGACACCAAGATCTTGACACCGACAGTCAAGCAGAATCCACCTGGTCCTCGCTGTGAGAGACAAGCATCCTTGGAAGACTTCTTTGCTTAACGCAGACCATTATTAAGCTGCCAAGAAGATTTGCTTGAAACAACTGACCCACACGTTGTAAAGAGAAGCAAAGATAGTACACCATTTACTATCATTTTTCCATGTCCTCAGCCCTCCTCACAAAGGAGCCTCAGCCAGTGTGATCAAAATGACTCTGTCTCCAGCAGAGAGGTTTTTCCTCCTGCCCATCTTGCCCGACTCTCCTATCCGTCCTCTCTGGGCCCAGGCCGTTCGCTGTCCTGGGGGACTGTCTGGGCTGGGCTGTGGCATCTTTGACATGGGCCCCAGCTACTGTCACCACACTGAGTCTCATCTGTGAACATGGTGGTCTAAGAAATATAACTCTTCAGATTTATGATGTAGAAGCCATCACTTCTTTTGTAGATGTACCGTTCCATTTAGAAGTCAAGGTGGGGGACTTCCCGGGTCGCACAGTGGTTAAGGATCCGCCTGCCAACGCAGGGGACACGGGTTCAATCCCTGGTGTCCCGGGAAGATCCCACATGCCTCGGAGCAGCTAAGCCCGTGCACCACAACTACTGAGCCTGAGTGCCACAACTACTGAAGCCCGTGCGCCTAGAGCCCATGCTCCGCAACAAGAGAAGCTACTGCAATGGGAAGTCCACGCACCGCAACGAAGAGTAGCCCTCGCTCGCCACAACTAGAGAAAGCCCGTGCGCAGCAACGAAGACCCAACGCAGCCAAGAATAAATAAATACATACATACATACATACATACATACATACTAAGAAGTCAAGGTGGGTGCCACTTTAGTGCATTCCTGCTGTGAGAAATTAGAGGACATCTTTCTCCTTCATTTGCAGGCCATCAAGGGCTCCTGACATGGTGAAAGTTTCCCTTAAGTTGCCATGGGAACCCAGAACAATGCTGTATGGCTTCCTCTCTGGGTAGCAAGGCGAGGTGCCGTCTACATTTTTGCAGTTGTGTCATCCACCCACCCCCACCACCGGCCATGCGGAATGTGGGGAGACAAGGGAAGGAGTAGGATTACCAGGAGAGAGATGTTTAAAATCAGTTAATATCTCAAAAATGTTATTCAACCACATCGAAGTTTTTATCCCTAAACGAAGTTCCAAGTTCACTTTAAGAACAGTCCTTCATCTTCTGTTTTCATCTGCTGCCTCAGTGTGGCTCCACTATATGCTCTGCAAAGAGTTTGCTCCTAGATTTACTTCTGCTCCCCCAACCCCATGCCTCTCTCTCTAATGGGAAATCTCAGCCCTTCTCTGAGGCAGCAAAGAGGTGGATATGATGTAGCTTGTTGGAAAAACCATAGAAATCTGTGCTCAGCTGATCCCCCATGAGCCCCAACTCTGCCACACATCTCTGGGTCAATCTCCACATACCTCCTAGGCTGCCACCACTTTGGAACATGACTGGGTAACCATTTCACACCTCCCGTGAAGGGGATTTACTAGGCTCCAGGACACCAAAGATGAAAGGCATAGACGGGCCTTTCAAGGAGCTTCCAGTACTGGAGAAAAGGACACAGAACATGAGTTTCAGTGTAAGAAAAGGAGCTCAGTTTTGAACATGCACTGTTTGAGTTGATTGGCAGAAATTTCTGGAGCTGTGGATGCAGCCAGCAAGAGATAGGTGATAATTCAACACTAATATGGGTCAAGACCACCACTAGTAAGAAGAACTAACGTATCTAACGCTCTTTATGTCCCAGGCCGTGTGATGCCCCAGTATCTTCACATGCATTATCTCTTTGAATGAGGTTGCAGTTATTATTATTACTCCTAATCAAAAGTGAGAAAACCTTACGAAGTTTCGAGAACTTCTCCAGGGCCTTGGAGCTGATAGGCAGGAAGGCTAGGGGTCAAGGTCAGGCCAAAGGGCTCTGAGTCCGTGCTCCTAACCAGGGTGCCACACGGCTTGACCAGGTGACCATTTTGTTCCTTATGTGTCCCCTCTATTCTGTCGTGGACAGTTGGGGGAACGGGCGCCATCCCTTTTGTCTTGGAGCATCTCAGAGCATGGTGCACACGTGGCCTCTTGTCAGTGTCATTAACTGGCTGACTGCCTAACCCCCCATCTTCACCATGCAGCTGTGAAATTTTACCTTAGAACTTCAATTTAATTCCACAAAATGTTGCTGAATATCTAAAGAAGGTAGGCGTGAGAGTGGGATTCAAAGGTAAATAAGATGTGATCCCTTGCCTTGGGATAGTTCTGATCCGCCTGTGGGGAGGAGGGAGAGAGGAACAGAGAAACAAGCAAACCCAGCTCCGTGCCACAGTGCAGGGAGTGAGAATCTTCTGGGCTCCAGGCAAGGTTGCAAAGCCACCAAGACCCATGGGGAGCCTCTGTTAGGCTTGGCACAGGGCTGACGTCTGCACTGAGCACAGCAGGAAGAGTACCTGGGGCCCATGATACATTCCAGGGCCCTGAAACTATTCTTACTTTTCTTTTAAAATCAGAAAAAGAAAAAAAAAGGTAATAATAATGAACCCAGCTTGGATTATAGTTGTCTTATACCAACAAAGGCATAAATAGTATTATGTATTTACTTATTTTTATAGAGGTAGGAGCCCAGGAAAGCAAAAGTGCCTGGGACCCACGGAAGTCCTAACGTGGTTCTGCCACGATGGCCAAATCCTAGCCATTCTATGCACGCTGGATTTTATAAGCTACAGAGAACTGTGCTCGGCTTTTAAGTGAGTACTCTGAAACTTGTGATAATGTTTTATCAAAGATCTCAAACAGGGATTCAACATCTCAAGGTCCAAATGTGAGAGGAAAACGATTTTAGAACCGTGAAACTTGGCCTTTATAAGACCAGGGAAAGAAGATCGAAATACAAGCATCCCTTTCATGGAGCCCAAATAGCATCACTTTGGGTCCCGATTCCTGGAATTAGTATGAATCAGTTGCTAAGAAAGGGGCCTGATCTCTCTTCCGGCCTAATGAGTATGCAAAACATCAAGAGCAAAAGCCACGCTCTGAAAATAAGTAAGTAATCCGTGCACCCTGCTGGAGACTCAGGAAGGGACCACACCATCTCACCTGCTGATATCTCACTGTGTGTCGGTGGGGGCAGTAGGCACGCCCCTAGCCCACCAGAGCTGCCAGCTGGGGAGACAGACACTTGTTACCAGCCAGGGCCTCCACGAGAAGGCCTGGGGGGTCTCAGAGCAGGTGCGAAAGCTGGAGCCTAGAGCTCTCCAGAGGGATGGAGAGTGGGATGCAAGCCTCACCAGGCCGCTGGCCCCAGAGGTGGTAGGAGGACAGTGCAGTCAGTGCAACCCAGAGACCTAGGGCCGGCTCGGCCCTAGGAGAGCTGCCTGCTCCCCCAACCCTCAAGGGATGGCCCTGGGTTGTTTTTTTTTTTGATAAATTTATTTATTTCATTTATTTATTTTTGGCTGTGCTGCGTCTTCATTGTTGCGTGCGGGCTTTCTCTAGTTGTGGCGAGTGGGGGCTACTCTTCACTGCAGTGCATGGGCTTCTCATTGTGGTGGCTTCTCTTGTTGCAGAGCATGGGCTCTAGGTGCACGGGCTTCAGTAGTTGTGGTTTGCGGGCTCTAGAGCGCAGGCTCAGTAGTTGTGGTGCACGGGCTTAGTTGCTCCGCGGCATGTGGGATCTTCCCGGACCAGAGCTCGAACCCGTGTCCCCTGCATCGGCAGGCGGATTCTTAACCACTGTGCCACCAGGGAAGCCCCTGGCCCTGGGTTTTAAGCTTCTTTCAAAGCCACAACAAGGACTTGGAATGAGGGCGAGGGCAGTTTAGACAATGCCATGAGGGCTAAGATCAGACAGTGACTCATGCTTGCAAATGCTGACCCAGTCTACCTCCTACCTGAAGGGCAAAGTGACATTTCTCGCCCTTTCCCCAAATAAATCTTCCCCAGGCAGCATTCTCTGAGGACCTCAAGGCCTGTCAAGAACTTGGCCCTGAGCTCACTGAAACCAACAGTAATTGCCAAATTTTGCAGATGTTTGCACTGACTGCTTTATGTTTTGCAATATTCCAGAGCTGTTCCCAAGTGACGCTCATCCATTCACTAAGTTAATGCTTAATAAGAATGGTCTACAAAGAGTGACAGCTCCAAAAGATAGGGAGAGGGAAGACCACCTCCAATGAGCATGGACGAGCAAAATCAACCCATAAATAAATATGCGCAGTTCCCAATAGATTAAGGTGCAGAAGAGGGAACTTGTGCAGCAATTCCTAGGGAAAGAAAAAAAAAAGAAAGGACAACAATGTTTATTTATGGACGGGGGCATGTTTCTGTTTCTCAGAAGTGACATGAGACCCCCAGCTGGGCTTGGGAATGCTCCCACTGAACTCAGGCTGAGTTGAGATGAGTGTACATATGAGCTATACTTGAAATGTACATAGATGAGCCATACTTGAAACGTACATAGATGGGCTATACTCATCTATGGACTGTACAGGTGAGCTCTTATAGAAATACGCATTGATTCTATAGCCAAGGAGGGGTTAGTTCTCAGGGCAAGGAAAGTTTGGTTAACTCTGAAGGAAGCACAATGATTCCAAAGCTACAGAAATGGAATAACCATTCCTACTTTTTAACGTGCCTTTGTCTGTATCATCTCATTTAATGTTTGCAAAAATCCCGTGGGCATCAGATTTAGTATCTCTACGAAAAGAGAGAGAGGTTAAAGGATTTTCCTGACGGTCAACAATTTAGTGGCATATCTGGGATTAAAAGACAGGTCTTTATTCCTTCCCAGCATTTGTGTGAGGTATGAAATGCTAAATCTCCTTCATAGCTATAACATATTGCATGTTTTACATGTAGTATATCTAATCCTCACCTCGATCCTGCAGAAGTGGTATTATTATCTTCATTTAAAGATGGCAAAATTAAGGCCCAGGGAGAGAGATCACACAACAGACCTGAGGTCACAATTATTTCAACAAATATTAGGTCTTGTTTTGTGCCAAGCCAGGGACTTCTCAGCTACCAACCAGAGCAAGCACAATTCAGAACAGCAACAACAACAAAAATGACCAAAAGGTCTCAGACGAAACAAGATGCATTTTTAAAAATGTTTTTAAGGACAAAATAATCGTCTGACGCACCGTGGTTTTTTCATGCTAACAGGCTGAATTCCGCGTAGGAATGGGAGCAGTGCCATAACTGCGTGGAAGGACTGCAGATGTACACAGGCTCGTTTTATTAATTAAGCAGGCCTGGATGCTAATTCAGTTGCTATGCACCAGAACTCCTGGGAAATGCACGCAGAGGCAGAACCTTTAAGGAGATTTATAGATAATGCAGGTGGGAATTTTTGAAGAGAAGGAATGTGATTGCACAACCATGTTAGCACAGAATCCAGCTACTTAAAAGCGGTGTCCACGGGCTGTGCTATCCCCAGCCACCTGTCAGCTGGAGGACTCGGAGAGGGATACAAGGAGTAATTATAATAGTAAGAGAGCAATTTTTCTTTAACTCAGGACCTACCCTCTTTGCAGGAACCCCAGCCTGCCTGCCCCCCCCCCACCTCGCTAATCATCAGGCCCCCAGGGCTCCAGCAGACTTCCTACCTCAGTTCGCACCAGCTTCCTGCTGCCCCAGCTCTCCCACCCCAAATCGAGTCTCCGAACCTGCAAAGCTGCTGAGGCCTGACATCACCCTGCGGCCGGTGGCCGCCCCAGTTGACCCTCAGCTGCCCTGCTCCAGAAACTGGCCTCAGGGGCAATCTTGTCTTTAACACGTGGCCTCGTCTGTTCCAGGGGTCACAGAAGACTGCGCCCAGAGCTCACCGCGTCTTACAGAGATTTTAATGAAACGGCCCTTCTATTTATTTGTGTTGCTGCCTCTAAGGCCCGGGGCCATGACACCAGTCCCTGAGAGGGGAGGCCGGGGCTCAGCGGGGACATCACACTTTCTGTCCAGTTGCTCAGCTCCTGACACTGACCCGCCGTTCTTGCGTCAATCCTATATCCTTCCCTCTGGTTTTCTCAGGCACATCTGAATCCTGGGGTGAGTACCGTCTACCGTGCACCCTGCGGCACTGGCTAAACGTAAACACGTTTTCCCTGAGCGTTGGCAGCTCCACCAGAAGGAGAACAAAGGTCAGTGCAGTCATACAGAATCTGATTAACATCAAGCCACAGAAACACACCCCTGGATTAGATGCTTTCCCAAGCCACCCCTGCCCCTTGGACAGAGGAGCTATTCTAGCTGGTGTAGAAGAAGCAGCTTTGCTTAGCTTGCCCAGTGGGATGTGTTTAGTACCCACGTTTCAAGTTGGGTTGTCCTATTGTTATTTTTTAATTATGTGTATTTTAAGAATGATGCTATCGTATGACTTTTTAAAAAATGAATAGGAAAAAAGTTTTATTACACTGCAATAAAAGGAAAATGTTGCTTTTAAAAAAAATCAGGTTTATGGAGGTATAATTTACATACGATAAAATTCATCCTCTTTAGTGTACAGTTGGATGACAAATATATACAGTCGTGTAATCACCACAATCAAGTTTCCACTCCTTCTCCCCAAAAAAGTTTCCTGTGTCCCCTTGCAGTGAACTCTTCCCCCTCTACACCTCCAGCACCACCACCCCAATCACTGATCTGTTTTTTGTCCTTATAGTTTTACCTTTTCTAGAATGTCGTATAAATGGACTCATATACCGTATATAGTCTTTTGTGCCTGTTTTATTCCATCTAGCACAATGCCTTTCAGATTCATCCATGTTCCTGCAGGTACCAGCTGTTCATTCCTTTTTACTGCTGAGTAGTATTCCCTTATGTGGATGCACTGCAGCTTGTGTATCCATTCCCCAGTAGATGAATATTTAGGTTGTTTCCAGTTCTTAGCTATTGAGAATCAAGCTGCTATGAATACTTGTTTACAGGTCTTTGTGAAATCATATGTTTTCACTGATTTAGGGTAAATACCTAAGAGTGGGATTGCCAGGCATCGTCAAGTACATGTAGAAACATTTTTGAATAAGAGGGGAGTTTAAGAATGTTGTTGGGCATTTCATACACGGAGTAAAATATCAAGGTGATGAATTTTAAGGCGAATCAGTTCAGCTCTGGCCTCCATCCCACCTTCCAAATTCTTGAGATCAGTTGATTTACTGCCTTATCGGTCTAGACACAAAGGATGGGACAGATAACTTCCATGATCTGGTGGTTCTACCACTTATTAATGGGCAAGTGCTTAAACTCACTATGCTTTTCTTTCCTCTGCTATAAAATGAGCATCAGCCTACATAGAGAAGCTGGGAGCATTTTAAAAAGTATACATGTAAGAGTGTAGGAAAATACCTGGTGCATAGCAGGTACTCAATAAACACTGACTATTTAAAGTCTGGGGGAAATCAGAACTAGAATTTAAACTGAAAGAGATTATAGCAGAGATCATTTGTCTTCCTAGAAAGCTCTAATATTTTGAATCAAATATGCTCACCAGATGACACGACAAATACATTTATTCATTTAACTCATATTCATGGAGTACCTGTTGAGTGCCAGGTGAGGGAAACAGGCCCAGTCCCTGTTCTTATGGAGCTTACAGTCTAGAAGGAGAGGCAGGCAGAATGAAAGGTGTGTGTTACATGTGAGCACAAACTCTAATGAGCTCAACGAAAGAAAAGGACAGGGGCTGAGTGTGCAACTCCCAGCCCTGCCTTGCGTTGGGATAGCCCTTTATAGCTTCTAATTCCGCTCAGTTATTGACCTTGCATAAGAGGAAACGGAGACCAGCCCCTCCTGATCTCCTTCATGCCTTCCCTCCTTCATTCATTAATCATCAGCAAACATTTGCCTAATGCCCTTTAGAATCAGGTACCCAGGACATATACAGACAGGAATCAGACATTACTTCTCCTGCCAGGGAGTCTACAATCTCGTAGGGGATGAGACCGGATGAGTATATAGCGACAGCTCACTTCCCGCTGGAACTGCTCTGATGAAAAGGATCATGAAACTTTGATGAATCCACGAGAGAGTCAGCTAAGCACCATTTCTGCTGGCCTAGATTTATCAATGGGATGATGCCACACACAGACTAACAGCACCAACATGCTGTTTTGGCTGAATGGGACCCAAATACATGGAGGGCATTCTCCTTGGGGTCCCTATGGAGAGGTTAAAGCCCCTGGAGGAGGAGGCCGTGGAGCAACACAAGACCCATGATCAGTCCCCTCCCTGAAGGCAGATGGTGTTTGCCAGAGACTTTCAGAGGAAACTGTGTGAACGAGCAGCAGTGCTTCTGTGCAGATATGTAAGATGTCTTGGAAAATAACAACTGTTTCAGAAAACTGGAAAGGTACTAACATGCTGAGAAGCCAATCCCAACGTGCAGAAGCCAGGATCTCTGTGGGAGTCACAGGGCCTGACAGACCTGCCCTTCTCTTAGGTCTCAGCCAGGTCCAGCCAAAGGCAGTGACTGGACAAACAGTAGAGTTCATATCCCCTGTATGTCCAACTCTGGTCCTTAGGATTTCAGCTGTGCCTATGAGGGCCTTCTAAGCAGCAGGCACAATGCTCAGTCCTATGGGATATCTAAGATGTAGATATGAATCCTGTGGTTTTCAGGATTGTCCTGGGTTAGCCTAACTAACCTAATCAGTTGGAAGGCCCTAAAAGAAGACTTAAAACTCCCTTGGACAACAGCTTCCACCTGTGCCTGTAGGTCCAGCCTGCTTCTGATTTCCCTTCCTCAATTCCTCATGATAAATCTCTAAAGGTGGGTGGGTGTGTGTGTGGGGAGGGG